>NC_040908.2:112252300-112555330 GCF_004126475.2 Phyllostomus discolor
ACCTCAGTGAGAAGACTCTTGTCCAAAAGTAGAAAGCAAAGGATAGTCGAGAGAAAGTGCCCTGAAGAAAGAGGAGACAAACTGTGCAGAGAGCTGGGCTCACAAGATGCCACTCAATCTGAGCCAAGGGCAAGGACCATAAAAATAAGTTACCATTATAGAGGCTTCAGAGTCTGGTACCATGAAGTAAATTTAGCATGAACTATAGAGGATGACTCCTTGGAATGAGAAAAAAGATAGTATTTAAATAATCCTATCATTTGCTGGCATTTACAGAGCATTGTGTAATGTCGCCCAAGATCAGAGTGAAAGCCATGTTACTATTCTGAAGTAGCTTAGAATCAAGTAGTATGTGTAAAGCAGGCTATGACAAAGGCTATGAGAATTCAAATTAATGGGCATGGGATGACCAGAGAGCACTTCGCAGAAGCATTTAGACGTTAATTGACCTATCAGTGCTTGAATTACTTTTCCTGAACTATCCACTGATTTATAAAAAAAATTAAATGGTGTAAAATACCAGGCACTGTGTTAGGTGCTGTGTGGACCAGCAAAATAAATAAAAAGGCAAAGTCTCTCATCTCAGGGAGCTCACAAAGAAAAATAGAGGAAGTCAAATAATGACTACAATATCACTGGTGATCCTAGTAAATTTAGAGAATTAACAGTCTTCACTTTCTTTTTTTAACTATTTTTTTAAGTTTTTATTTATTTATTTTTAGAGAGAGAAGGGAGGGAGGGAGAGAGAGAGAGAGAGAGAGAGAGAGAGAGAGAGAGAGAGAGAGAGAGAGAAACATCAATGTGTGGTTGCTGGGGGGTTATGGCCTGCAACCCAGGAATGTGCCCTGGCTGGGAATTGAACCTGCGACACTTTGGTTCGCAGCTCGCGCTCAATCCACTGAGCTACGCCAGCCAGGGCACAGTCTTCACTTTCAATATCAAGAGACAGAGTCTTGGGAAGATGAACTAATTTACCTAAGGTCACACAGCTGGTAGATGCAAGAGTCAGGTTTTAATTCAGATCATTTTGACAACAGAACATTTCCATTTCTTCACACTGTACCTTTTCTGTTAGATGACAGAAGAGGAAGAGAGTTACTAATTATTCCTTGGGTAGGAGAGAAGGCTTCAAAGAAAAGGTGTCATTTGAACAAGACCGTGAAATGTGAGTAAGAACTTGCCATGCATAGGAACAGCGTGAACATGAAGGTGGAAACTGTAGGCATGTTGGAGGAAGGCCGAGCAGATCAGGGACACCAGATGGGTGGTGTGCAGGGTGTGGTGGGGGTTTTAACAAATGGGCTGATTAAAAATGTCTGGAAGGTCAGGAAGCTTGCTTAGAAAGTCTGGCTATAAGCTTTGAAGCTTACTGAATTTTTAGAGTAGCCATGAGGAAATCGGAGGCCTTCCATTTGAAAGTACTTCTTTGCTACAAATGAAATGCCCAGAGTTTTTCTCCCTTCCATGTACCTTCACAAAGTCTGTGTCTACACATGCAAAAACAAGTGGAGAATTGTGTCGGTAACCCAGATAATGCCACCCTTCCCCTAAGGTCCAAATGGTCATCTGTTTGGACATGTGTCTTTGAGAACCATCAGCATTCCCCAGATCTCACTCCTAAGTTCCTCATGAGTGTCCATTCAAACTAGCCTGTGATGAAAACTTAATTACCCCTTTAATTTCCTTCTTTGCTCTTCTAACTCCGAATCAGTCATTCTATTAATACTTATTAAGATATTTAGGAAATTGTATGATCTTCAGAAAAAAAAAAATCAGGATTTAGTGACTTGTGCTAAATTTTGCTTGATTTTTATATAAAAATCATTACAATTTAAGGAAGGAAATATATGTTGGAGAGAGTATGAGAGAGCTATCAATATCCTTACTAAATGTCAGCAGTATGCAGTATGTATGTGTCCTCTTTGTATTATAAATCCTTTCTAAAGTCAGGTAGGCTGTAAATAAATAACTAACCTGTTTACCCACAGGCTGGTACAAAACAGAGGTGATAAATGTTATTCGAAGTAGTTGAAGTGTTCATTGTAAAAACCCAGACAGCTTACATACCTCTGTTAATCACAACAAAATTCAAAGTAAAATTTTTTATTCCCTCTTTATATATTTAAAGAAACTGAGGCTTAGAGAGATGAAGAAATCTGAACCTGTGTGTGATCCCAAAACCTATTATCTGTTCACTATAGCTTACTCTCTTCCTTATTAAACCCATGACAAACCTGTGCTTTTTAAGAAAAATGAAGAAGTAAATTGAGTTGGGGTTAGCTTTGTCAAAAGCTAAGGCATAAACTTAAATATATGCCTGAGAGGAGGAAGATGATCTATTTTTCTGACTGAGACCATTTCTACAGGGAGCATGAGCTACACACTTTCTCTGCTGTGGTCTATCAGAACAAATGAGAGGACAAGTCTTGGCAAACATGTTCATTCAGTTATCCAGTAAACCTTTACTAAGTGCCAATACTAGGCAGCTTGCTAGGCAATGTGGACCAAGACAAATAAGTCTTGGTAATTGCCATGAAGGAACAGGGATTCCAGGGGAAAGAATGAGTCCCTGTAGACAGGAAGGTATTCACCAGACAAGAGAGACAGGAAACTTGCTTTGAAGTTCAGAGGTAGAGAAGATAATGTCACGGAAGCTAAAGGATTTTGAATTGGGGGGCCTTGAAGGATTAGCGGAATTTGCAAGCATGGGTGGTGGGGTAGGAATAGGATACAAGATATGTAGAAAATAAAGCAGGGTTTACTTTCATTGCAAGCAACAGCATATGAAGAAGAATAAAAGGACTCAAGCCTGGAAAGTTAGACTCAAGTCAGTTCTGGTGTCTTACATTTTCTGCGACACTTGTACTTTATAGTGTAGACAGTGAAGAATTTGGAGGGTTGTGACCCAGCCAGACCCATTGATTCCCTCTCGGCTTGCCCCTGAATGTAGCTGTATCATCACCCAAATGTCACTCCCAGACAAAGGCCCCAAATCACTCATCTCTTTGCCCCTAGTACCTAGCATGTTATCTACCAGACACATATTGGCCGTGCAATTCATTCTCTCTAAAAGAAAGAGAAGTGAGTGATCAAAAGTAGGTTTCCAAAGAATCAATCTGGCAAGTGTGGCTTGTGACAGATTGGTGAAGTTGGAGACTAACAGTGGGAGATGTTTGAGAAAGCTATTGTAGTATTTTGGGTGTGAGATTCTGAAAATCTGAACTATAAATAGCAGCATAGGGATAGGAAAATGAGAAACTGTTGCTAAAGAAATTGGGGAGGACTGTCACTCTTGAACATTTGACCTAATGGTTCCTAATAATATTTTGTTTCTTTTTCCAAAGCCTGAGATCCGTTTAAGAGGGGATGTTGACGGCAAGAGAGGGCATGGGCAGAGATAAAGTATGGTGATGGGGGGATGGCAGTCTCCCCAAATCAAACTGGAGCTGGCATGAGAAATCTTAGTTCTGTTTCACAGAGTCTTGGAAATTCCCTGATGGCCATTGACTCCTACTATGTCATTTTCAGATGAAGAAACTGAGAATCATGTCTCTCACACCCTGCTTGTTTGGGATACACAAACAGCTGGTAGCAGAGTCTGCCACTGTACCATGTATCAAAAGTGATTAGACAGTCACTGTTTTGTTAGCAAGATAAGAATTATGCTTGCTTCACTATGAGTTGTTAGAGTTGCTTTTGTAACAGCTCCAAAGTGACATTTGGGATTTCAAGGGAAAGTCATTACTGCCCTGAAAAGAAATCCCCTTGATAGAGCTAGTCTTTGGATGGCCCAAGCCTAGCGAAGAGCTCAAATGTCCAGAAGTGACCTAGAGATTCAGGGTGGAAGGAAAGCCCCACTCCATTCCATAGGCATCAGGGAGACAGCATTTCCCCTCAGAGTTCATCAACTCAGAAAAGACTCCTCCTCTGTGTTATTATTACTTCCCTACTCTAGGCCCTCTAACAGTGTCCTAACTGGTCTCCCTGGCTGTGGTCTTTCTCTCCGATTCTTTCTCCACATTGCATACAGTGTGGTTTTAACCAGGGCTTGTCCAGGGAATTCTGAAGTACTGCTAGCCCAGCCTGGTGATGGTTTCTAACTCATTACATTTTCTTTTCAATGTGATAATCACATCTGTCCAAATGTTAAGCTCCCTGCCCACTGAGCAGTATGTGAGCAGCAAACTGAGAATTCTCTGATAAAGATGTGCTAGTGGCTTCTCTGCCGATGGTGCTCAGAGGGACCTGTAATTGAGCTTCCTTCTCTAATATATGTAAGAAGAATCCCCATCTGAACCCCAAAAGCTAACTGAAGTCAGTTAACATTTTTGAATGACTAAGTATACATTATTTCATTTATTCCCCATAGAGTATTTATTTGTCAAATTACTGAAGAAACTGCTTGTTTGTGGAAAGTAATGGAGAATAAATCATGTTCCTCATATATTTCTTGCATACTCATTCTTGGCAGTCATCTCTCTCCTAAGTCCAAAAAGTACTGTTGTGGAAACTACCAAATTGAACTGAAATCTTATATACCAAGTTTAGTGTACTTTATAACTGACAAAATCTGTCTACTACGCACACACACACACACACACACATTTTTACAATGTGATTTAGTTTATAAAAGCTTTTCTATCTTCTCTAGCTTAATTTTATTTTTAAGACACTTTTTTTGCTTTTTATATTAACACTTGAATGTTTGGTCAACCTCATCATTGGGAGGAAAAATTACAAAAGTTGTAAAATTGAATAAATACCTTTCATATCCAATGTTATTTTCATTGCTTAATCAAGCTAAATCTTTCATTTAGTTAATGTTGGCAGGAGTATGGTAAATTGAAACAATAAAATCCTCACTCATTGTGCTCTCCTCCGCTCTAACGTTTTCAGTTGTTTGGGCTTCCATTTAAGAGACATTTGTTGAGGCCATACTACATGCCAGGTACTGGTTGAAACAATGGAAGAACATCATGAATAAGACATGGCTCCAGCTTTTTGGGATCATAAAATATTCTATGGAGATAAACATGTTAGGAAATAAGAATCTAGAAAGCACTGAGTGAGAAGTGAGCCCAACGTACTATTTAAACCAAGACCTCGAATACTTAAGTCTCTCTTGGAGTTCGTAAGAAAGTTCCTAGAAGAGATAACATCCATAGTGAGGCTTAAAGGACAAGTAAAATCTAACCAGGTGTAAAAGGATGTTGAGAATGGTGTAGAGGGGACAGCATGTAAAATCAGGAAACAGCCCTGTGTGCTCTGGGAAGCAAAAAACACTTAATGTTAAAAAGCAAAAGCATCAGTATAGAGCTGCTCAAGTCAGCAGAGAAGACAGAGGGGCATTGTGAGGGAGATCATGGCGCCAGTGGAGAGCCTTTGACGGATTTAGCAGAGGATAGGATTTTAGCAGATTGCTCTGCTGCTGTGTGGATGAAATTTCCAAAAGGAAGCAACCCTAGAAAGCAAGAGTTTACTTCAATAATGCCAGTGAGTGAGACATGGAGAAGGCCAGGCCTAGAGCCATGGAATAGCTGTAGAGGGGAAGAAGAGATGAGGAATATTCACTAGGAGAAGAATTGGTTGGTTAGATAGATAGATAGATAGATAGATAGATAGATAGATAGATAGCCTGGAACACCTATATTAATATCAGCTGAGGCTCTTATTTAAGTTGTCTACCATGCTCCCCCCACCCAGTGGACTCAACCTCCCACATCAAGAAAAGGGGACCATAGTATTCGAATGTCTAAGAGTCTGAAGCTTAAGTTTTTAAGAATGTTGCCCATAATGTTGAACATGTCTGTTAAAGGACAAAAGAAAAACTAGTTGCCTCAGACTATTTTTACAAGAAGTTATAAACATGTTTTTGATACAAAGCAGTATAAGGTACTTAAGGTTATTTTATTCTGAAGTTATTTAAATTCACTGTGATTTTGACCACTGCAGATTCTTTACATGGGTTAATAATATATGTTTTGAGGTAAAATACAATTTACACTTTTTCTTAAAAGACATAAATGTGGGTTTCTATATTAAGCATATTTTGTGACTACTGCTGTTAAGATTGATTTGTTTAGATATTAAATGCTTTAAGCTATTTTACCTTTTAAAAAATTAAAATAAAATAAAATGGGGATGCCCAGTTCACTCCCAGTCCTGTGGAATCAAGGTCCCTGTGGGTGGTGGTGGGAGAGCTGCATTTGAACAGGCCCCTCAGAAATTTCTTTAGGCTTGCCAATATTTGAGGTACAGAGACATAGCTGAAAGGTTTGATTTCAAACAGAATGACCAACTTCTATCAGAGTTATAATAACATATCTAAGCCTCAATTACCTTATGTAAAAATAGAAATCATACTAAAAAAGAAAATATATATACCCATAAGTACCTAGAAATACTAGTCTGTGTCTTTCCCACCCCTACCTACATGAACATGTATCTCAAACTCTCCCACCTTCAAAAGGCTACAATGAGCAGCTTCCTGAAAGTTCTCTTTTCTTTAGGCTCCAAATCACCTTTGCACAGAGCGAGAGGAAGGGAGAGTTGCTGCAAGTTTGCCCTGCACCCACTTGCACACAGTTGTTTTTGACCACGTGCTTGCCAACTTTGAGGTTGTCAGGAAGGTGGAGGTGGAAACAGGATTGATCTCAGTCCCCAACTCCGTGCCTTTGGCTAGAAACTGGAATTATTCCTGAGTTCTCTGCCATACAGTGTAACTACCTGAGGGAAATTCCAGAACAGACTTGATCAGCACTTACTGCATTGGAGAACCACTCCATTGCATTCAATATGGCAGTGTCTCTGAACATCTGTAGATTGCCCTATTTTCAACAGGCTATTTTAATAGGCATTGCTCATTTGCTTCTTACAATAGCCTTGTGGGCTAAGTATTCCCAATATACCCATTTTACAGATGAGAAAAACTGAAGCTTAGAAAGAATAAGTAAGTTACCTAAACTCATAGAGCTGGTAAGTGGCAGGTCTGGGCCCTGCATAATGATGACATATTATTGTGTGAGCAAAGTAGAATAATTAATTCTTTAAGGCATTTTTATGTATGAACTAATTCTAGACATTATTAGCATAACTAATTCTACCTGTTCAGTTAGTGATGCTAGGGCTAAAGTAATATAAATAGGAGATGTATAATTTGTGGTTATATAAATAATGAATATAGTTTCATCAAACGAGAACACTGAGCTTTTCTTCAATTTTCTTCCTGCTATTAACTTAGACTGTTAAGTATTATTCAGGAAATTTGGCTCAAACCCATTTCTACTTTGAGAGTTATTCATGAAGAAATTCTGATTCACTGCAGGGCTTCCTTTAACCTGACTCTTTAGGGTAAAAGGCTCACAGAGTCATGCCTTAGAGTTTACATGTTTTAATTTGAAAGTCTTTAACTAGCTTAAAGCTTAAACATCAATACTGAAAGACAAAGATGCATAAGCCACTGTCCAATTATCTGACTTCCTCACTACCATAATTATAGCCAGACTCTTAGCAAGCAAAAAGAGTACTACATCTTACCTTTTAACTACTGTTCCATGTGTTTATACGTGGGCAGAAAGCCTTTTTTTCTAATGACTGATCATGTAATGTCTGAAAAGTCAATAACTTCTAATATGCTCCTAACATTTATAAAAATATCTAATTATCTTGTCTTTTCTTTTAGAAAGAAATAAGCTCTGAAGTTAGATTTCTGAATTCACTCTTAGCTTTCCTAACTATATGGTCTGGAGCCAGCAGCTTCTTTCTGAGGCTGATTTTCAACTGTAATAATAAAAATCTAGAGAATAGATGCAGGTCCCTTGCAGGCAGGGAATATGACTTATCTAGGGCCTAACATAGTTCATGGCATTCAACCAATATATATTGAATTAAATAATGTGAGAATAAAGGAGGCTATGTGTTTGGAGAAAGTATGCACATTAGAAGGTACAGCCCACATGTTATTATGCAGTCACTTATAAATGGAGAACTGAACTATTTATTGTTGCCTTTAGAGGGAGATTCTCTTGATCTGAGCACTATTTACTTTCATGTAAATAAATAGAAGCTGGGTTCCCCAACATACAGGATGCTGCCCTGGACACTGAGGGGAGAGACATCTAAGGCCCACCTCCGCCACGCCAGAGCTTGCCCCCTGCTGTGAGCACACATGCAGAGCGCGCGCATACACAGCACTATAGTACAGTACATGTGGCATGGCGAAAAGTGTAGTGAGAGATGCACAGAGTCATAATAGAGATTCAAAGAGGAGAGAGGGCCCACTCTGAGGGAGAGCAATTAAGAAATGGTTCCAAGAAGAGGTAGCATTAAAGCTAAGCCTGTAAGGATTAAGATTTCAACAGCTATAGAATAAGTGCACTTCACACTTAGACAATAGTAGTAGAAGCAAAAGTAAAGGAAGAAAGGATGTCTGGCAACCAGCAAGTATTGCATTTGACTGGAACATAGAGCATGCAAGGAGCCAGTGGAGGAAGAGGGCTGGAAATGTGGCTTGAGGTCCAATAATAGGTGGCTTTGAGTATTTCTTTAAGAAGTTTGAGAAGGCTATTCTTTAGGCCCTGGGGAACCCTTAAAGGTTATTTGGACAGAGTAGTGATGTTTATGAATGAAGTCGTTGACTCTTGTTGCTAAGAAGATGGATGGTGGGTATCTGACAGAGACTGGAGTAGAGAGGCTAACTGGGGGGCATTACAAGGACTCTTGTCACAAAGGATGCAGCATAAAGTGCCTTGAAGGATGGCTAAAGATGACAATGTCATTTAGTAGTAGGGAATGTTGAAAATGCTACCCATGAACATGTGGAGGAGGATGAATGAGTACTACCCCTCTTTTGCCGTGTATATTGTGCACTTTTTGCCCAACTTTTTGAGGGAAAAATAAGGATGCACATTATACATGGGTATAATGATTACATACCATGGGTAAAATTATCTCATGTATAATGCACACAAAAATATCAGTGTGTCTTATACATGGAAAAATACAGTAATTGGTAGACAAAAGGGTTAAGAGCAAATCATGCAAAGTAACTGTGCCCACTATGACACAGTGACAGTGGGAGACAGTGGGAGAATGAACTTGGCAGAGCTGAGACTAGAAATTAAAATTGTGTGTATGCTTGTAAGCCCATCTTCAGCCATTTATCTCCCCAACCCCACCTCAATATGTTTGCCTTAGCTGCCAGTTGAAGTCTCCAGCATTAGATAATTGCTATGTGCTGTTAGAAACTGACACCAATTTATGTGTGACACTAAAAAAAAAAAAAAACCAACAGCAGCACTGGATTAACCTGAAAACCAACCCAGAACAGAATCGATAAAACTGTCACAAAAATAAACTTTTTTAAAAAATGAAGCCAATTATAAACACATTGCTAGGTGAAAAGCAAAAAGGTAGTTATGATGGATTGAGTCCTGTACATTCAAGAGATTCTTTGTGAGTGCTGGTAATAAGTCCTCACACTTGCAGAGCACTTAGGTGCATTTTCCATTTCGCAGATGCAGAGGCAGGGCCAGAGGAAATGAGGGACCTACCCACAGTCACAGAGCCGAGTGCAATCCTTTGGAGATACAGGAATATAGTTTCATTTATTTAGCAAAGTTTTACAGGGTGTCTTTCATGTCCAGAACTATGCTAGGGCTTGGGGAAACAGATGCATGAGTCTGTTCACCTTTGCACTTGGCATACACCATCGGTCTAGGAAAGATCTGGACTTTCTTGGAAGTTGGCAGTGAAGAGACCTAGTGCTGCCATCCTAGCTATAGTGTTGGTGTGTCAGCTGAGACAGACCAATCACTCCTCTGTAAAATAGGACTAGTAAGGGGGATGCAGTATACTTGCTTCATTAAAATGTAAGATAAACTAACATAAAGAGACCTAGAATAAAGGCTATTAAGTAAAATCAAAATTACACATCTCAAAAAAAACATCCATGTGTAGCTCACACACCTATCAATCATAACGTAATAGGCACCATGAACCTACCACCTTACATGAAGGTATGAAACAATGAAAAGCATTTGATGACTATGGATTTTATCACATTCTGTATACTTGAAGTCCATGAAAGAAAAGGGGGAAAATAACTCCATGCAGCAAGGATGATTGGTATATGTAGATAGCAATGGGGGAGCTATGGGAAACAGCCTTTGGGAGTAGTGATGACTTGTAATGCAGACAGTTTCCATTTATTTACAGAGTTCTGGGAATTTGGGTGACACAAATACAAAGTGAGAGTTTTCCCAGTGGCTGCCTCAAACTTATTGCAAGCGCTTGTCAGTATAAGTTAGAGCCTATCTCACTGGAAAAGAAGCAAAGAGCTCACAAATATGCTCTTTGCCTTTCCTGTTTTGACGTCATGAATATTTGTAAAGATTACACTACCACTTGTTGAAACTAGTGTTTGAGCATTCTTGATCCAAATGACTGTTTTTCCTGGAAGGCCCCAAGAAGCCCCCATTTCTCTCTGTAATTGGCAGGCTCTCACCTGTCAAGGAGAATTACCATTTTAATGAGTCTGGAGCTTGTGAGCAGTGTGAATGTGGCTCCGCACTCCTCATTCATGGACAAGGCATTCTGTGAACACCTCCCTGGCCCCAGGCCTTCACAGAGGTGGAGTGCTGGGAGCTCAAGCCCAAATTGCAGTTTAAAAAAACAAACAAACACAAATGTATTATTGCTACTTAGTAGTGTTCTGCTAAAGGCGAGGAGCTCTCTTTCCCCCAACTGACCCCAAGGGCTGGCTGAGCTCCTCTGTTGACCCCTGTAACAGGCAGAGTTCCCATTTCATAAAGAAGAGATTTGACTTTGATTGGTAAGTCTGAAATGTGATAACAATAGAACTAAGATTTATAAGCCAGGCATTTTCCTAAGTAGACTATGAGGATTTTTCTCATTAAATCCTCATAACAAGCCTATAAGGCGAGGACTATGTAGGAAACTCTTTTCAAAAAAAAAAAAAAAAAAAAAGCATCGTTCCAATCTCCCCCAGTGTTGACTGAACTTCCTGTGATGATGGCCACTAAACACATACACATAAAATTAGGTGCAAATCCCTTATGCTTACAGCACTTATCACCTATAAAGTTGAAATAATTTTATAAATTAAATGCCATCTATATTTAGTGTTTATGTATTATAGCCACAAAGTTAATGTGACCCTTAACTGTTACAGAACAAACAAGGGGAGCCGGGGACGATATACTATTATTGAAAGAAGCCCCCAGGTCCGTTATGTCCACCACCAGAGGAAAGACGTCTCTCAATGCCAGAGATTTGTGAAAAGGAAAGGAAACGTTTATTTAATGCTATACAAACTTAAAGTAGGGACCTAATGTCTTCACCAAAAATCCTAAAGTCCCTTAAAGCACCCACAAACAGACACAGTCCTTCCTTCCTTCCCCCTTTGCCCAGTCCAGAGTACCATATCTCCTAAAGCTGTGGGGGTCCCTACTCTGGCAAAGGCACATGGTCCTCTCTCCCCGGACCACAGGAGTCCCCACTCTGCCAGAGCCGCATGGTTCTCCCTCTCAGGGCTGCAGGAGTCTCCACTCCGTCAAGGCCATGTGGTTCTCTCCCTCAGGGCCGTGGGAGTCTTCACTCTGCTAAAGCTGTGTGGTTCTCTCTTTCAGGGCTGTGCCCCATAGAGCCCTTAGGGGCTGTTGAGTGAATAGTTGTGGACCTCAGTTATCACACTACAGCCGCTTTCTCCTCTGCAGCTGAATCTGCACTTGGTTTTCCTTGCCTGCCTCAGTACATGAGGCTCAGCTGTAGCCTGTTGGCACTGCCTACAGATATCTGCTTGGAACAGCACAGCCGATCTCCGTCCAGGCCCCATCCAAATTGAATTTGCTGTTTTTAATCTACCGCAGGCTAAAAAACCCAAGAAACAAGATTTTTCCTTCCATTTAATAGTAAGTAGGCTCTTTCCTGTAATGAAAAGTGAGGAAGACTTTCATGGGTCTTTGATGGGGGAAGATTTTGTGACTTCTCTGTCAACTGCAAAATTCTCCTTCAGGATTTATAATTCAAACACTTGAAGTTGCTGATTAAATAATAATGAATGATTTTTGAACTCTACATGTAATTTCTGTAGAAAAATTTATACTGCTCATTTATTGCTTGACCATTTCTCGCACAGAACACTCAGTAGTAACCTATGTAACTGAGGGTTTCCTTACAGTGCAAGCCAGAGCCCCCCTGGAGTCTCTCCAGTCACCCCTCTGGGCCCCGCCCACCAGCTGGGCTAGGGAGGAGTCAAGGGAAGAAGTGGCTTTTTTGCCCCTGCTTGGGCAGGCCTTTCCTCTACCTGAACCAACCTTTGCTATTTCTCCACCTGAAAATATCCTGCTCATTGTTTAATTTTCAGTTAAAACAGTGTCTCTGAGCCATCTCTAGCTTCCCCAGTGGCCCATGCTCACTCCTTGGTGCCCAAACAGTTTATGTGCTTACATTGTAGCAATTATTACAGTGTGGTAAATATTTGCTTAAACTGTGAGCTCCTGGCTTTGTGCTCCCAGTAGTAATTATAGACACACTGGTGCAGCGGGGACACGGATGGGGGACAGAACCCATCCCCCATACCACTCCTAAGCAACAGCCAGCCTGAGAAAGTAAGCTTTGTCAATCCCTCTTCCCAGAGAGGGGGACTTTGTCTAATTTGCACTCCTTCTAATTTGCATTTTCTAATTTTCTATTTCTAAATGATACTTTGCCATTGGAGCCACTGAGTACAACATTTGTCAAAAACAGTAAACTCTTGTGTAATAAAAACAATAATTTATTGAGCACTTACCATGACTAAGCCCTTACAGGCCTGGTTACATCTAGCACTACAATAGCCTCTGATGGAGGTAGTAGTACCCCTCTCAAGTAATGGATATCGCTGTGAAATGTAGTATCTCCTACTAGGGTACATGCTCTTCAGCTCCTAAATGAGAGTTGGGAATGGATAAAGGGCAGCATATTGTTTATTAGATGCTTTTTCCCAGGCCTTATGCTGAGAGATCCTAGTGCATTTTCTCACAAGTGGACTGCAATTGTCAAGTGAATTCCATGGTGAGTTCTATGTCCAAACAAAGTGCAAAAACTTCTCCCCTTGAACCAGGACAGAAGCAGGAGGGATGGAGAAATGGCTACAGAAATCCATAAGGGACCACAGACAGTTGCAAAGTTTCTGGTGGATATCTGGAGAAGGAATTCCTCCTTAGGCACAAGAAGCATTCTCTGTGGCTTTAAAGTGACCAACAGATATAGTGACAGACTCATCCAGTGATCCCTGATGTCCAATACAGAAATAACAATGAACCTGCTGGGCTGTGGCATGAACATGAATAGAAAAAAGTATGTATGTGTGA
The DNA here is from genome assembly GCF_004126475.2 of Phyllostomus discolor. Taxonomy (NCBI): domain Eukaryota; kingdom Metazoa; phylum Chordata; class Mammalia; order Chiroptera; family Phyllostomidae; genus Phyllostomus; species Phyllostomus discolor. The sequence continues at coordinate 112,265,674 of NC_040908.2, forward strand.
GTGAGTGAGTGTGAGAGGGAGGGAGAGAGGAAACATGGGAAGGGGAAAGAGAGATTGTTTTTAAAAGGAAGCATTGGGGGTTTCGAAGTTGTTTCCATTCCTTGAGGTATGTGGCTGTATTTTCATGGTTTTAATCTCTGCACTCTAAAATCTCAGAGGAATTCAAATCCTAGCCAAGTGAAAATCTGCATTTTTATGAACTGCTATTTGAAGTTTAGCAAATAATGTTTGATTTTTCTTTCCCCCCAAAAATGAACCATTGAGAAATCCTTGGACCACTCACATTCTCTCTAGAACTTTGATCCATGCCCCTGACATGCTCTCTGTTTGTCTTTGAAAACACAGTCCACTAGCATAGAGCATATGAAATGCACCTTGAAGTAAACGTACTGAAACCACCTCTGCACTTACCTGCCACATGCCCAAATGCCAATGAGAGTCCTAATTCCTGTGACTTGTCTCACTAAACTGAGGCTATTGGCTGCGGGTCCAGCAGTCTCAGCTGCAATGAATTTGCCTCCATTTGTAAGTAACCGCTGTTTCCATTGCAACATGAGGTGGGAATTATTCAATCAGGCACAACTTCACAAAGAATACTGTTTATTATTGTACTTACTGGTTTGCCCTTAATTATTCTAAATACTGCAGGTGACCTCTTGTACTCTAAGTATGGAGTTCTCATCAGAAAGAGGGAGACAAAGCTCAGACTGTCAGCTCATGAACCAGTTATCATCCAAGAGAGTGAAAGAGGCCGAGTACCTCTCCTAGCTGAAGGAGGGAGGCTGAGGAGGGAAGGGGCACAGGCAAGAAGAGGAAACATTTTCTGCACATATAGGACCTTTGAAATCATCTCATTTTTCTCCCTGATTGACAGAAGAGGAAGCTGATGCACAGAGAAGGAAAATGACTTTCTGAAGCTCACACAGATAGGAAGGGGCACGGCCAGGGTTTCCTCCTCTGAGTTTCTACGGGACATGCAGTCTGAAGATTTGCCTACTGCCTGGCACTAGCCAGTAAGCCCCATAGACAAAGCAAATTACCTCTCTGACCCTCATGATGATGACAACGATGATGATGCAAATCAAAACCACAATGAGATATTACCTCAAACCTGTTAGAATGGTTATTATAAAAAAGACCAAACATGACAAGCATTAGTGAGAATGTGGAAAAAGATAACCCTTGCACACTGTTGGTGGGATTGCAAACTGGTGCAGGCACTATGGAAAACAGAATGGCAGTGCCTCAAAAAATTAAAAACAGAGCTACTTTATGATCCAGCAATTTCACTTCTAGGTATTCAAAGAAAACAAAAACATTAACTCAAGAAGGTGTATGCACTCCGTGTTTGTTGCAGTATTATTACAACAGCCAAGACGTGGCACCAACCTAAGTGTCCATTGATGGGTGAATGGATAAAAATGATTGTGATTTATAAATGGGATGAAATATATGGAACAATGGGATATTATTCAGCCATAAAAAAGTGAAATTTTGCCATTTGTGACAACATGGATGGACCTTGAGAGCATTATGCTGAGTGAAATAAGTCAGAAAAAGGCAAATACCTCATAATCTCTCTTAGTAGCATATGGAGTCTAAAAATAAAGAACTCATAGATAGATACAAGCATCAGATTGATGATAGCCAGAGTTTGGGGGTAGAGGGGAGGAAATGGGTGCAGAGGGTCAAAGGGCAATCAATCAATCAGTAAAGCATGTTACTGAGCAACCAAAAAGAAGAAGAAAAGAGCAGAGGATTAAGAGGATGACAAAGACAGTGCCACGCCAGCAGCTGTAAAAGGAGGCAGGCCACCCTCCCCGTCTGGAGGTGGAATGGAGAGTAGATCAAAGAAAGCTTTTTGGAGAATGTCCATAGAAAGTAGCCCTCGGAGAAAAAAATAAAATGAAAGGGTTTTTTATTTCAAATGATGAGGTTGCTGGTGCTGATGATGATGATTAAATTCATGGTACAGAAAAAGAAAAAAATTCTAGAAATGGTTACATAATTAGCTCCAAACAGCCAGTGACTTGGACCATATATATCAGCAAGGAAGACTGTCAGAAAGAAAATACATGTAGTAGAGAAGCGGGGTGCCTGCCTGGACCTGTCTGACCCTGGGCTTTGGCTCTTATCTCTTCCCCGTGCACACCCCTCACTTAACAAATACCTGAGAGCAGAGAGTAATGCTGGCCTCACCCTGTGCCATCACATGCCTCCGTGTGAACAAACCAGATTGTGAAATGAAGCCATTGGTCCCTCCCTTCCTGCCTACAACAGGACATCACTCAGGTCCCCTGCCTCAGAAACTACCTGTCAATCAATTCTTTCCTCAGACAACACTGCTTAGGCAACTGCTATCCACCCAGCCCTGGAAATGTGCAAAAATATATAAATAAAAAAAATGGTGATGTTTGGGCTTTGGAGTCTGAGAGAGCTGAGTTTGAATCTAGTTGTGCATTTACCAGCTACGACAATGATGTTACCTCTCTCAGCCTCAGTTTCCTTATTTGGACATGTGTGTTAATATAGACAGAGGTGTTGGAGTGTGTGTGTGTGTGTGTGTGTGTGTGTGTGTGATAGAATTGTGGGGAGAATCCAATGAAATAATTAGTACAAAATATTTAACAAGATGTATACTGACAATGGCTCGCAGAAGCAGCTCAAAAAATAGGAGTTTATATTCTAATTGAAGAAAAGACACACTGAGTAATCAGAGAGTAGGCAAGAGTCTCCTCCCAACTATTTTTGTTGGTGGCATCACCTCCCTCTCTTTCTCCCTATTTCACCTGGTAAATGATGGTCTACTCTTTAATGTCTAGTTCACATTTCACCTCCTGCTCCCCTCCACAGCAGAACTTACTCTGCCTTCCTGATGGCCCGTTAGTACCTTGCACACACTGTCACAGTGTTCTAGCAATTTGGGAGTCTCCCTGAAGTATAAAGTCCTTTAGAATTTATTGTAGCTCCAACTCCTAGCATAGCACCTGGCTCATACAGATGCTCAGTAGATATTTGTTGCATAAATAAGTCTATATAATTGCCCAGGATAAAGGGGCCTGGAATGGTTAGGAAGCCTTCTGTCAGGAAAAGGCCCATAAGAGATGAGTAGCTCCAACAGTGCTTGGACAGACAGCAGTGGAATCAGGGGGAAAGACAGAGCATTCTGTTAATTTCCATTGTGAGGATCTTTTCTTCACGTAGGAAAATCAGTTTATAGCTTCCCTGCTGCCTCATGGGAGTGGCAGCACCTTCAGGGTAGGTATATAGGACCAGCCAGTGAAGACTGGCCTAAGAGATTCCCAAAGAGGAGAAGGATTAATCTGGGGAAGTTGCAGGCATTCCTGGGTATGAAAAAATAAAATTAAGGATTGGCATGCTCCCTGAAAATAAGCGTGTTATTTCATGCTAGTGGGAAGCATTCAGTGTTATTGTAGCCCCTAGGAAACCCGTCACAGAAATCTCATCGTTTGAACTATTTGAAAAGAATAAAGCAACAGAGATTATGTTTCAGAAATAAAGTATAAAATTCCACAGAAAGTAATTTGCCTGGAGAAATTCTTGGCCATGCTTATTGTGGCTATATCTTGAAAGCAGAGGGAAGTGCACACTTGGAAACTTTGCAAGCAATCACACAAAAGGCAGTATTTCTGAGTGGTTAAGAGCTCAACTCTGGAGCCAATTGCTTAGGTATGAAACTTGGCTCATGACCAGTAGCTGTATAAACCCTGAGCAAGTGACTCAAACACTCTATGCCTCAGTTTCCTCATGTGTAAAATGGGACACAATTTGTAGCCACTAAATAAGACCCAATAATATAAGAAAAGTGCTTACCGTTAATCCTTTTAAACCACTTAGATTTACCTATGCCACATGGGTAAGCATTTAACAAATGTTAGTGTTTTTTAAAAATGCCATTATGAGGACCAAGTACATGTTATTAACTTCACGCGTTGTTCTAGGGCACTGTGGAAAGTACAAAAAAAAATTATAAGACAAGATGCTGGTACTTAGAGAGGTAGGCTGAAGAAGAAACAAAACACACACACACACACACACACACACACACACACACACACAACTAACTCAATGAGGCAATTAGGAAACTTTTACATCTCAGCCTGGCTGACTGTGGGTGATGAAGTGGGAGAGAACTTCAAGAGTCAAAGAAGGCAGGTAGTAGGTGTTCAATGAAGGTTTATTAAAGATAATTAAGATGGAAGTTCATTAACGTTAGAATAGTATCTGCTATTTTGTGAAAGTCTGGATTTTGAAGAAAAAATATCATAGAAATAAAAGAACCCTTTCAACTATCAATACATTAGAAAATGCTAAAATAAAAAGGGGGAAAGGAATTTTTAAAAATTGACCTTGAAAGAAGTTTTAAAATTTGAGAATGATACAAATAAAAGAAACCTCAGAGATCAGCTGCTCAAAGCACCTTGTTTTATAGGCAGAGAAACAGATCCAAACATGTGAGGTGACTTGCCCAGGTCGCACTGGAAACCCAGGTCTCCTTACTCTCCCTGTTCTGACTCCCAGCCCCCTGCGGACTTCTGTTGACTCTTCTGGCTCCTGAAAGGCATTCTTCTTGCCCAACACCTATCAGCTGGCCTGTGAGGCCTAGAGCTTTTCCTGCTGGTGTCTGCTTCTGTCCCTATCGGGCCAGTTGAATGCTGATAGACACATCTTGCAGGCTTAGCCCTCCAGGCATGGACGAGAACCTTGGAATTGTAGCAATCTGCAATTAAAAGATAAGGAAAGGAAATAAAAGGAAGGAAGGAAGGCACAAAAACTATTAACTTTAGAAGTCAAGAAATTGGCAGTGACCAACATCTGATCCACTCAACTATTCTGACCCCCATTTCTCTATCGAACATAGGAATTTACAATTAATTCTAATGTGCCCCAATGATGAGAATCCCTTGAAAATAAGGAAAGTAGGAAATGAAGATTTTTAAGTTTTTGCTTCTTGTATGTTGTTGTTTCTGTATTCTACGAATTGTTGTATGAGCCATAGTATTTTGAGGCTTGATGTTGAATTACTGAACAATTCCAGAACTATGAAGCAATTAATTGGAGTCACATACCAATTTCTCATAGGGCCTACCACACAAAATGTTGCCCAAATTGACAAAGAAAGTGACACACTGTCTGACTGTATTATAAGCACCGATCACAAATAGCAATATCTATTTAAATGAATACCAAATCACTAAGGGCTCAGCAGAGAGCCTGGCACATAAAAGTACATAATAGAAATTCAATAAATAAACCTAATAATAAATAAAGTGACAATGAAAAATGATAAACTTACTAACTAATAAATAAAGGAAGGTATGACGTACCCCCCCCAAGTGCCCCAGCTGACAGCATCATGAAGGTACAATAAACTTGAAGAAAGCCATTTCAGTGTTTTCCAGTGACCATACATGGTTTCATGTTTGCAAGGCAGGACGGATGTGGAAGAAATGCATGTGTAGTGGACTACATGGAGCCATAGCACCATCTTTGGTGTTTGATTCTCTGATACTTTCATTCTCCCAATTTGAGGTCATGTCCACATCCATGCTGGAACACTTTGAATCTTAGCAAATAGATTCATGCTAATTGTAACTTGCCAAAACCCTCTATCCCAAAGGATAGCATCCATCTTCTCCCAACCTCCTAAAAAAATCAGGATCAACTTTGAAAGAACCTTCAGGCCATTTGGAGAACACACGTCAGCAGTAATGGCTAACAGTACTAACAGTACTAACAGTACTTCTGAGCTACTCAGGAGTAATAGTTTAACCAGTGATTTCACTATTTCTGGATATGATGCCCTGAACATTAATATATTATTTTCACAAATTTCTAATTGTCTTATAGCTTCAGACTGTAATGTAAAGGTAATATAAGTTTATACTTTTATGACAAATAATCTCTCTTAGAAAAGCCTTCCAGCAGAGAATTTGATAGTGAAAAAACAGAACTTAATCTTCCAGTTGTAGGATGTATCACTCTTCTTTCATAACTTGATTAAATAAATCTTGCTCTTGGCTAACAGATTTTAAATGTAGTTTTTCATAGGGCCCTTAGATTATAATTCAGTAATTAGAAGAATGTAGGGGATGTTAGAAGGGAAAAAGGAAGTCAGGACACATCATTGAGACCAATTATAAATTCAGAATAAATGGCTACTGGTAGAAATGTCATTTAGTACAGATCATTGTGAAAGCAATTTGACCATGTGTCAAAATTTTTAACTGTCCACAATTCTTAACTCTAATTCAAATTTTAGAAATATATCCTAAGGAAATAGTTTGAAATGCAAAAATGTTATATTCATTACAACATAAAATACTTAAAAATGGAAAACTGCAGAAGTGTACAACATATAGGAATATTTAGGTTAACTGTGGTAAATCCACTTGAGTAAGTTTTCTTTATGTTTATAAGGTATTTTAGGTTGTAGTCTTTTCTTGTGGTGTCTTTTCTAGTTTTGGTATCTGAGTAATGGTGACCTCATAGAATGAGTTAGGAGGTGTTCCCTTTTCTATGTTTTGGATGCATGTGTAAAGAATTTGTATTTATTCTTTTTTTAAATGTTTAGTAGAATCTACCAGTGAAGTCACCTTGGCTTTTCTTTGTGGATAATTATTTAAATTACTAATTCAATATCATTATTTGTTATAGGTCTACTCAGAATTCTATTTCTTTTTGAGTCAGTTTTGGTAGTTTGTGGTTTTTTAAGAACTTACCCATTTCATCTAAATTGTCTAATTTATTGATATATGATAAATTATAAGGTTCACAGAATTCCCTTATAGTTTTTTTGTTTTAATACAATCAGTAATAATATCTCCTCTTTTATTTCTAATTTTAGTAAAGAGTCTTTCCCTTTTTTCTCTTAGTCTAGCTAATAGTTTACCAATTTTAATAATCTTTGCAAAGAACCAACCTTGGTTTTATTGATTTCTCTGTTTTTTCTCTTCTCCAGTTTAGTAATTTCTGCTCTCATCTTTATGATTGCCTTTTACTGTTTACTGCAGGTTTATTTTGATCTGCTTTTTTCTAGTGTCTTCAGGTAGTCTTCAAGTAGAAGATCAGATTATTGATTTGACAATTTTTTTGATATAGGTATTTTATACCTATAAATTTCCCTCTAAGTACTGCTTTTGCTGCATCTCATAAGTTTTGCTATCTTGTATCTTTATTCTCATTCATCTAAAAGCATTTACTATTTCCCTTAAATTTCCTTTTTGATCCATTGGTTAGTTTCCAGAGTATTTTATTTTTTATATTTTCACATATTTGGGAATTTCCCAAATTTCTTTCTGTTATTAATTGCTTGTCTCATTCCACTGTTATGCATTTGTTAAAAATGATGCTTCCAAAGACTCTCTAATGATGTGGGAAAGTGCTCCTGTTACCATTAAAACCAACTCCATTTATTAAGCCTTACTAAGTGTCAGGGACTATGATGAGAGTTTTTTATGCATTATCACATTTAAATATAACTGAGGCTTCGAGACTAAATAACATTTCTAACCTCATATATCTCCATTCCAAAGTCCTTTCCCATGATATTTTGCTATGTATTATAATAGTAAATAAAAACAACTCAGAATTTTTAATTCTATAGGCCATATAACACAACTAAATTTAAACAATAAAATTTTTAAAACACAATAAACAATATTACTAAAGGTGATTTGTTTCTCAATAATAGGATTTTCTTCTATTTCTTTCTAATTTTCCCTAAAAGAGGCATGCTTCATTTGTTAGTAGAAAAAGTATTTTAAACAACTAATCTTTTTAGTTATGAAAAGAAATAAACATTAGATAAAAAAGTTCAAAAGGAAAATTAAATGGTAGATTTCTTTGAAGTTATAAATACTATTAAAATCTTTTAAACTTTTCTATTATTCATTTATAGACCATAGAGCTGAAAATGTGATACTATGCAAAAATACAGCAAATAGCTGAGCCACAACATTTTTATTACTAGCAATAAATGGCAACCAAAAACTAAATCAGACCATTAAGCATAAAATTACAAGATAAAATTCATGAGAAAAACAAATTCTGAGAGATAATAACTACAGAGAAATGCAAGTTAAAAATATTACTCATTTGGCTATAGTTCTTATTCTTCCATTATTCCTCCCCCTTTTCTGCAGATGTTCATTATTCTTTCCCTACCCTTCTTTTTCTTTTTATTTTTTTTCCAAGTTTTTCCTGATATTTGCAATGGAAATCGTCACTCACTGCTTTGGTTCATGCACATATTTGGTGCATAAGTATTTGTTATCTACCAAGACACAGAAATGAAAGTGATATGGTACCTGCTCTGAGATCAAAATGTGGTAGGAAAGAAATATGCAAAAATGAGCGGTATTCACTGCGACAGCCTCAGTTAGAACACCTGAGCATACTCTTAAAGGTGTGTCAACACCCACAAGATGGACAAAGGGGAACAGGTTTCTATAACTGCCACCTAAGTAAAGACATAGTAGATAATATCTATATACATTTAGGAGAGCACTCTAGGCTAGAAATATGTTTTGGGGAGGTGGCATGGTTCAACCCTGATAAAGATGGATGCCTTAGTTCTTAACTCCTTGGTCACTGATCTGATTTTACCACCATAGCTTAGTTCTGTCTGTTCTAGAACTTCTTATAATTGGAATCATACATAAATACTCTTTTAAGTCTGTCTTCTATCACTTAGCATAATAAAAGGCCTGGCACAAATAATGCCCCTCTTTTATTATATAAAAATCTTTTATTAAAAATCATAAGTATGTAATTCTATAACATAACACTGTCATACTCAAGCACACCATATGAAATTTTAGGTGAAATGTGCCAATTGCTGTCCATCTCGTATGAGACATTCACATACTCTACCAACCACACTCAATAGTACTACTTCTGCCAGACCCTGTACTTTCCAGATTCATCCATGTTGATGTTTGTATCAGGGATTCAGTTCTTTTTATTGCTGAATAGTTTTTCATTGTATTAATGTACCACAGCTTATCTATTTACCTGTATATGAGCATCAGAGTAGTTTCCAGTTGAGAGTAATTATGAATATTCTTCATACACCTTTTTGTGGATATATATTTTTCTCTTTAGTACCAAATGTCCAGGGCTGGATTTCTTGGTCATAGGCTGGCTGTATGATTAACTTGATAAGAAACTGCTAAACTGAAATATTTTTCAAACTGGCTATTGCATCCATACCAAGCATTCATATGAGAGTAGCAGTTGCTTCATTGTATTTTGTTTTTCCTGTTTCCTTAACCTCCTTTAACCTGGAATGGTTCCTTAGGGTTTTTTTACATTTCTCATGACATTGAGATATTTTAATAGTGGTCTCTTAATTTTAATTTGCCTGATTATATCTTCCTGGTTAGCTGCAACTAATGCACTTCTGGTAAGAGTACTATGAAAGTAGTATTGTATACTTCTCCTTACTTCCCATCAGGAGGCACATAGTGTTAGGTTATTCACTATTTGATGATGCTAAGTTTAATCTCTTGGTTAAGGTGATCAAAATGATCTGCCAGATTACTATAAAGGAAAATGTACCTGCCTTTTTAATTAAATGATTAAACAATTATTTAACCACCTTTTTATTTAAATTAATTAAGTAATTAAATAATTCATGAGGAGTTAAATGTCCTGTTCCCCAACAAACTTTCAATCAGTAGTTTTAGCAACCATTGATGATTCTTGCCTGAATTATTATGATAGTTAAAAATGGTGATTTCCTGACTTTATTATTCCTTCTGTAGTTATTAGTTGGCATTCTACTGCATTGAAGAGTTTTTATTTGCTTCCTATTTTTAATTACTTAATATAAGTATTTGTGATAATCTGCCAGGACTCATGAATTTCTTTTTAATTCAATATGTTATACTCCATTTCTGTTATATTTATTTGACTATTCAAATTGTCTAGTTTTAGCTGGTGTGACTACTTTTAAACTGGCTTTGGTGTCCTTTTCAACATGTCACCATTAGCTTTAGAGTTTTAAATTTTGAATTGTTTTGTGTTTGTGTTTAGTACTTCTTACTTTCCAGTCCTAACAAAAATCTTTCAGCCTCATCTTATACTTTCACTGCTCATGGAATCAGCCATTTCTCAAAAAAACAAACAAACAAACAAAAACACTAGTTCTTTCTTGTGGAAAATGGTATTTGGAATCCAAAATCTGAGTACCAGGTGTGCTTTTTGTTACTGGGGTATCATTACATCTAGGCTTCTTTAATGGCCAGAAAGGAAATAAACTTTTTTAGAAAAATCGTAAGTTTATATCAGACACTTCTAATTACTATTTATCATCATAAGCTTATTCTTCTCCTTCTTCTATTTCCCATTTTACCTCATCCTCTTTTCACAAGGGCACCCTCTTTCCCAACAACACCCATGTATTTTCTCATTTGCTCATTACTCAAACACCAAATGGTTTTGGAATTCAACTAATAATAAACTAGGGAAGTGGATTTAAGATCTGTTTGCAATTCTGTCTTTAGAATATATTCTAAGGGTAAATAGTCAGAGTACAATGTTCTTCCCATGTTTTTTGAAGCAAATTCAATGTGTCAGATCATTTCAACTATAAATATTTCAACATGACATGACTACAATGCCATTATCACACATTAAAAATTAACACTTACTGGGTTAACAAATATCCAGTCTTTTTTTCAGGTCTCAAATTCACTCTTAAATATCATAAATGCTTTGTTGTTGCTTTGTTTTGTTTTATAATTTGTTTGAACCAGAAATGAAGCCTATTGCAATTGGTTGATCCATCTTAAGTCTCTTCTGATCTATACATTTTCTCTCCATTTTTTAATTGTTCTCTTCAATTTTTATGTTTAAGAAACCAGGTCATTTGTCTTGTGGAGTTTGCTCCAGATTTTCCGTATAGTGTAATTTATTGTTTCTCTGTCTTCTTTATTTCTATTAACTGTTAGTCATATCTAAAGGTTTGATTCGATTCAGATTCATTGGGAAGAGGAGGATTTGTTGTTTTCTTTCTGTTTACAAGTAGAGGTTTATGTGTCTACTTTATAGCAATATTCTGTTCTCCCATCAAGTAGCACATGTCATCTGCTTGTCCTTTTGTGTGTATGATGTTACCAGCAATTGATGCTCGGTGCCTACCTAGATCCATTCTTAAGATGAAAAAGAAACCTTCTTTGAATTGGGAAATGGCATAGACACCACAAATCATTTATACAGACACATTTCTTGGAACAGATACATCTCAAGTCAATTCTTGTTTTTCCCTTAACAAACTTTTTGTCTTGTTAGTACTTGTTCTTGAACTTCTCTTGCTTGAAAACTCTCCTTTTTCAATATGAAACAAGATATGTATAATGCAAAGTGGTGTCCCAAATTTATAGTAACAATTTGCCAAAGGGAATAATTATTTTAGAGGAGAGGAGAGAATGAATTGAGAGGAAAGAAGCATTTATAAAAAATAAGGAGACCACAAAGAAGTGTATCTAAGCTCAATACAAATTTAAATGTAACTTCTGCCCAGAGAACATTCATATCATAAAGGTGACAGTTTAGAATTATGAAAAGTTCAAAGCTTGAAAAATTAGAACCAGGAAGATGAGAAGAAAACTGAAACATATCAATAGTTACAGTTTTCTGGATGGGAAGGATAAAAAAAATGTCAAGTTTCACTCAAATGTCTTAAGAACATGGGATTCAAATGGGGGAAGTAGAATTTGAGGGTTTTTGTTTTGTTTCCTTTTGTTCTCTGTGAGTGTATATTATATTGTAAGCGAGTTCACCAGTGCCATTACAACTTGGGGTCAGGCTCAGCAATTTTACACCATTTGACCTAACACACAATTTTCAACCCGTGTGCTGCAAGACCACGTCAATGTGCCACAAGAAATTTTAGCACATGCAATCCTTGACTATTTAGTCAGGAGCACGGACCTCTTTTCCCACAGATTGTCAAATAAAAAAAAATGACAACAGCCAACACAACAATAGCTATTCTGTGTGAATGAATCAAAATTATTACCTATTTTTGTCAGATTAGCAAAAAAAGTGTATTTTTGGTGTGCTGCAGAATTTTAGTAATTAGTTTATGTGTGCCATGAGTTGAAAAGGGTTGAACATCACTAACCCACCAATTCAGAAACTTCTGGGTGACAGTGGCAATACACTGCCTCCTGGTATGGGTGCTAATGTCTGTCACAACATGAAAGGTATTCATTTAACAGACACAGCAGAACTAGAGAAACAAGCATATGTATCTGGTGGATTGCAAGGGTTGGGGAGGATTGTGTCCTTTCATTCAATTAAAGGTAAAAAAAATATTTACACCAAATAAGATTGAAAACATGCTGTGAGTGTTTTCCTTTCATCCCCACAGTATGGAGTTTGGGAGAGGGTTTCTTTTTAATGGCCTTATTGAGATATCATTCACATAATACACAACTCACTTACAGTGTACAATGTATTGTTTTTAGTACCACCGCAATCTAATTTTCGAACACTTTAATGTCCCCTAAAACTAACATCATAGTTATCACTTGCCACTCCCTGAATCCCCTGCCCTCAGTCCTGCTCATAACCTATCCCATTGAAATACTTCCTATTTCACTTGTTTACATTGTGATAAGAATAACAACAGTAGAATAGAGCTCAGAGACATAAATGGGTATCCAACATGCATCCTGCATTTTGCAGGGTAACCCACAAAAATATTTTTGGAGCCAATAGCATCTGATGGCTTAAAAAAATAATTGCCAAGCAGTGAAGCTGTGGGAATGATGACAGATTATGGGATCACTCAAGAAGGTCAAACGTTAATAATTTTAAATATAAACTTGAAACAGGCTCTGGTTACAGAAACTCATCTCACTCATAAGAACAGCAATATTTTGCATGCAGAAATATTTGCAAATTCAGATCCTGCCTTCACTGCTCACCAACTCTGTGACTCTGGGCAAGTAACAGAAGATTTGTAAACTCCAGTTTCCTTACCTGTAAAATGAGAAAAATGATGATACCAACCTCATAAAGTTAGTGTGGAGGTTAGCATATGTGCAGTTTAAGAACCAACACTGGCACATAGTAATTGCTTAATAAGCATTAGTTGTTTCATGACTTTTGTTCATAAGAACTCAGTAATTCATGTCAAATTCCAAAACAGAATTCTTAGGTATGGCAACTGGCTACTTGCCCCATGAGATTGGTATTTTTAAAATCCCTCTTCTAAGGAGTTCCCTCCCTGAAAGCAATGGATGGGGATTTAAAATACTGTAATGTAGAGGGAAAAATATGACTTTGATCAAGTTTGATTAACAGAGCTGCAAACCAGCCTGTGGCTGCTTCAGAACCATGCGCTCTATACATAGTACAAGTGCCAGTTTATTTTTCTCACCTAACGCTGGTGTAACAGATTTTCCTTTTCTAAATTAAAAGAAAAATTAACAGCAACAAAAGAGCCTGTGTAAGAGTATTAAACACATCTAATAAAAAGCAAAGAATAGCATTAGAGCATCATAAATAAACCACACTTAAACTCTTGGAGTTGAAATGTTTAACTAAGACCCTAAATGTGTGACGTTTAAATCCGTGAGTGTGAGCTACAGTTGTGCTTTGGTCTTGTGTCCATAAATGTCACCACCAACTAGTCATGACCTTTTCTTTAAGTCCAATATGAGATGGCTTTGGGTTATAAGACTATGTTAGACAATTTTACTCTTTGAGGAATTATTATCTATTTTCTGCTCTTTTACAAATGCAGTGTTAAATATTATGCCCCAGTCAGATGACTCATAATACACAGCATTTTCATACTTGGGAAATGTTAACACATTAGTCTCCGCTTTGAAAAGATAGAAGAGTTCATCACAAGCAACACATTTTCATTTTCCTTTGACCCTGTGAGATGGTTTCAGTGCTGTGGTTTGCTCTCGGCCCCATTTTGTCTCTCAGAGGCCTCCACCTTGTCCACCCATGTCCACACTTAACCCAGGCTTTACTCATCTTGGCATTGTTTTGTATTGGCATGAGACTTTGTGAATTTTTTTTTGCATGACAAGTCATCTGTAATGTTGAAGTTAAATGTCTAACATCTTGCAATGTCACGTGTCATTAATTCTCCCATGATATTTTTTTCTTTTATTTTCAGTTACTGAAGTTTAAATATGCTTGAAATGTAAAAGTGGCATGAAACTGGAGTGATGCAAGAATATTTAATGTTCCTTTAAGAACTTAACATTTTTTAGTGGAAAAATTGGGGGGAGGGCGGTTCCCAGCCTTGCCTTTGGACCAATTCTCAATGACAAATTATGATAAAACTCTATTGAACGTAAGTGCTGTCAGCAGAGTAATAAATTCTGAAGTGATACTTCTTTTCCAACTGAGAATGTTTCTATCTAGTTCTTGACTATGTTCCTTAATTTCAAAAATTATTAAATATTTGATTTAATGTTTTTCTTAAAGCCTAGTTAATGACACATAAAATTCAGTTCCCCTGGCTTTGATGAAAGTTTCTAGTGACTGAAAAAGTAAGGAATCGGTAAATGAGAGCACCAACATTTCAGTGCTGTGAGGTTTCCCCAATGAACACAATGACCAAAATGGGTGTTGATTTAGTAGTGCATGAATATACAAGGAAAATAGGTTATTTACACCATTTTCTCAAGCTTCCAACCTGTAAGGGCCCATTACTGATTCAGATATATGAGCCCAAATACATACATACAAACAAGTGCTTTTCTTCGAAGCAGTTTCCTTGCTGGTTCTACTTGATTCTGACCAGGTGCCATGGATAAAACTGTCTTAAAATACTCCTTGTCAAACTACCCTCAAAGTCTGTTACCCTCATTGCAGTACTGATGTGGTAACATGTCTTGTTCCTGGGAGAGTAACCCTCAGAACCAAATCAGTTAAACAAGGATGGCAAATGAGATGGTGACACATAATTTTTAAATGATAAGTGAACATGAAATTACTAAGAATTGCATGGTTTATCACTTATAAAATGACTGTGAACACATTTCCCAAAGAAGAACCTCAGAAAGCATTTACATAACAGCAACAGTAGGAATAAGTGAAAAATTTTTAAGGAGTCTTCTAGGCAAGCATCTTGTATTCACATGAATGAATAGTTTCTAATATATGTATTATGTTATGTGTATATGTATTATTTTAAATCTAGCCTCATTTAAGTTAATGGAGTGGTTTACATTTTTAAGGACAATCCTTCTTCCATGATTTTTTTATCAAGTCAGAATATAGATTAAGTAGCTGTTATATCTCCCTTGCGTTATTGAATGTCAAGTTAATACCTCTTTAGCAACAATTTTAACAGATTTTGGTTGACTGTGTCACCATCCAGCTCTGTGATATTGGCAAGGGACTCAACTGCTCTGTGCCTCTGGCCCCCTGTCCACCAATGAAGGCGTGGGGCTTAATTATCTTTAAAATCACTTATGGATGAAAATATTATACTATAATTATTTATTTGTGTGTGAAATAGCTATAATGATCATAGATCATAAATCTATACACTTTTCGGTGTGGTTTTCATTAAGTCTGGGTTGAAGTAACTCAAATGCAAGTTATTTAAAAAGACATCTAATCACTGATGTGTCTAGTGTCCTAGTAAAATCTTTTCTACCTGACAATATAATGATGATAAACATTTGTATAGTACTTTACATTTCTACTGCCTTACGTGAGTCTCACAATGAAAGAGCCTCTATCATTATTCTTATGATGTAGATGAAGACACTGAGGTTCAGAGAGATTCAGTTACCTGTCTAAGGTGATAACTAGCAATTCATTGACTCTAGGATAAGACTCGGACAGAGACTCTAGGTCTTCTGCTTCCAATTCAATACTCTTTGTCTCTTTGTACCATCATTTATCTACAACCAGATTTTTAATTAAAATATAATTATTCCAAGGTGTCATCATTCAGAATTTACACTCTTTGAAATTAAATTCTGCCTCCAGGGACCCTCCGGCACCTCTCTAGACTATCCACTTGCGTCACTGCAGCTCTCTCTGCTTTTACAAACTAGTTGTTTTGTCAGCATGAGTGTGACAACAATTAGACGTCCCCTGTTTTTGCCCCATGCCTTTTCTCCTTCACAGTCATTCAATGACAAGCGTAAAAAGAGCTTCATCTTTTCACGAAAATTCCCATTCTACAAGAACAAGGAGCAGAGTGAGCAGGAAACCAGTGATCCTGAACGTAAGTAGATTTTCAAAGAGAATGTCACATGCAACACAAGAGAAAAATCCTTCACTGCAACACGCATGATGTAGGCTGCCCCACGCCACACGCCTAGGCAAACAAACACAGCAGGCAGGCAGGTCAGGGCTTACTACTGTGACCAGTGTTTGGCTGCAGTCTGGATCCTTCCCTTAGTGGGGCTCTCCCGTGTGGAATGCATCGGAGAGGGACTTAAGGAAGCTGGGACTTCGCTTCCAAAGAGCATTCGTCTGTGACCAGGACTGGGTCTAGTTTGCCTTTTCTGTCTTGCAACTCTCTAGGGCTTGAGACAAATTCTATTCTGGACGGAATTATTAGATTCCATTGCCACCTATACTTTTTGAAATGCTAGCTAATCAGAAGCGATTAAATTACCTGTGTAGACAACTAGCATTTGTTCACTCTTTCACATCCAGCGAATATCAAACTGTTACTGAGCAGTGAGCTTGAATTGGTGGACACTAAATCTAAGAATTGGCCACGAAACTCAAAGTGGATCATTGCTCTGAGTACTACATTTCTGTGGCAACATAGACAATGGGCAAAAATGGCATCTGCTGGATCTTTCCTTTTTTATATCAATCTTCTGCTTAAACCTTTCGAGTTGCTTTACAGATTCTTGAGTCTCAGCCCAGGGAGTTTGGGGCGAAAGTTGTTTCAAAATAAGAGAGATTGGGATCCAGATTGCTTAGGCAACCCGGTCTGTCATGGTAGTATTCATTTCAACTCCACTGACTTCTTCCTTCCTCTTCCGCGGCTGTTCTTCCTCTCTCATTGCTCTCTCTGGGGACTTCCATGCAGGACATCCCCGGATTAGGTGACGACGGTTATGGAACAAAGACTCTGAGTAAGTTCCCAGGAATGGTCACTGTAACTTTTCTTTTCTTTTCCCTTCCTTTTGAGTTTGGCTTTTGTTCCTTTTCTTGAGGGCCTTCCACTCCTAGCATGCACAAGATACGAGTTTTATTTGTTACCTAGCTGTGAATGCTCCTACAAAGTAACTTTCAGCTGTTTTGTTCTGCATGTCAGCATTTAAACGCCAAGTGTGTCAGGCACTGTAACTTCTGTTGCAATTCACACCTTCCCTTTCTAACCGTGTGATATGGCCAACATGGTCCTGATGCCAACTATTGGCATCACTTGCTCTGCAGCCTAATACCTCCCAAAGAGCAAGGATCCATGTTGAATGAAAGGGCAAAGCTGAATGTTCTAGAACAGGGGAGCAGAAATGTACTGTATGTTCTTTCTCATGCCCTTTTCACCCAGATTTTGCCAAATTTCATAATTGGGTTGTACTTTGCTGTTAGTAAAGGAGCTATTTTATAGACAAAAGGAACATGCATTCTCAAAGTGTAAATATTAAGCTGTTTGATCTTCTATGACTAATTCTTTGTTATTAACTTTGATTTTTTTCCCTGACTTGCAGTGGTCCTGCTTGAAACGTTTGTATAATAAAGTTTTAGATATGTGTTAACATGTTGTTCTGTTAGTGATATAGTAGCTGCATTACATAATCATGTCTTCATTTTATAGTGGGAAGTTAAATATATTAAATTTTAAGTCTTCTAGTTATTAATGCCTTTAATCTGTGTCTCATTGCACTGAGCAATAAAAAGTAATCTTGTATATTAATATACTATGCTATGATTTTTCTCTCTTTAATACTATCTCCATTGTGTAGGCACCAGTAAAATAAGAAGAGAGTTTTGTGTCTTTTGAAACTGTATCACATGTTCAATTTTTGTTTGTTTGGTTTTAATTTAACAGCTATGGAAAATATTTTTAGAAGCTATTCATTTCATTTGTATAAAACAAAATAGCATTGAGCTGAACTTTGTTTTCAAGAGCTGTTTATATAACCCTGCAAAATGATACCCTTCATCCTTCAAATTGTTACTTTGCACTTTTTTTTTAGCTACGTGTATATAGAACACAAAATGCGATCAAGAGTAATTGCTGATCTACTTAAAGATGAAAACTTTATCTTTGAGTCTCTATATGGGACAGGTCATGAAATTTTTCTTGAATTAGTGGCTCAAGTTCATATATCAATTTTAATGTTACCTGGAACCATCAAGTACCACCACCAGAGTTTCTACATTTTCAGTTGAGGGGGGGAGAGGGAAGCATTTTAATGTATTGCTAATAAATGAGCATCATTAAAAAGTAGTTACCATCAGAGTGTCAAAAATATGAGTGATGCCCTTTTAAATCTAAAATAGCAAGTGTTTTCTTACTCTTTAAAAAATTGAATAGATTTCACAAGGTAACATCATTTGCCAATTAATGTCATTGTTGGCCATGATTTGGACTTTAGCTGAAACACATTTTTAATTCCTTCTTACCTACAAAAATTCTATTATACAATATCTGGATGGTAAGAGAGACCATTTGTTAAATAAAATGCTGCACGATCTTAAATTCCTCCACAGATAGTGTAGCCTCATTCTAAATTATCTTAGAAGTAAAAATCAAAAGCCAACAAACAAGAAACCCTGGCATTCCCAATTCAAAGCACTTAAAATAATTATGTGCCTTAAGATGAACCATTGTTGGGTGTATGCCTTGACTTTTTTTTTTCAGTAACAAAAAGCAAATTTGCACTTATTCATCCACACTTCTTTCCCTAGTGCCCTTCTGCATTTGTCTAATGTGTGCCTGCATTAGCAGCGCAGCTCTGTTCACACACCAGTACAAAGAGAAATGGTTTGTGTGACTTTGACCTGGGCTTTGGTTTTCATCAGTGTCATGACCAAACTAATCCACCTGGATGTGTAAAATAACTCAACTGTAGGAATCTTTTCATGATGTTTACACATTTACCAAGTCATCACTTTTTACACTATAAAGGTATTACAATTTTATTTGTCAGTTATACCTCAGTAAAGCTAAATAAAAAACTAATCCATTCAATTGGCAAGAATCTATAATATCAAATACATTTTAATGCACATTTTTACTGTTAGACAATAATATATACTTTCCCTTTTTCTAAAAATGTGCAATAGTTGTCACTTTTTAAAAAGTGAAAATTATTGCTAATAAGCTTCAGAAATCAAAGAGTCACATATTCTTCATGTAACTAACCTGATATACAAAGAAGTCAATAAGTCGCTGAACTTATCTTCTATAATTTAATATATAGTACAGATGAAATTATATGATTTTGGAAATAAAAACTCTAATTCTGGTATATACATCCCTGTTATGTGAGCTAAATTGTGATTTTAGTTACAAAAATATGACATACCATTGTATAAGCAAATCATTCAACATGACTTAAAAATACATTTCATGCCAGGATCAGCTTGGTTTCAGATCACTTACTTCCTGTCTGTTTTATTCTCCCCGAACCTAATAACTATCCAAAGAGCCTTAAAATAACAATAAGGAAATATCACACTAAATCATAAAATATTTTTCAGTGACTCATTTCTTCCTCCAAGATTTTCTAGTCACTCACTGAAACAGGGAAGATCTCCTGCAATTCCTTTTCATCCTGAGAATTAGCTGAGGAAGTATTTAGATAGAAATAAAATTCAAGGGATTCCAGGGATCAACTGGCAATTTGAAATGCAATATTCCTATAAAATTCTTAAAGGCTGAAAGAGAGAAACAAAAAGCCTGGAAGGAAATGGCCAGGTTAGAAGCCCCTGAGATTATAGTCAAGAAATACCCAGCGGAGACACAGGTTGACCTGAATCTGGAAATCAGATCTATAAGAACAGGTCCAAGTATTTACAAAAAGAAAAGTGCATGGACTGACACCATACATTTTTTGTAATTAAAGATACTTTTCTAAAAAGAAGGTGCAGCAATCAAATAGTAGTTTCCTATAAAATGGAGATAAAGTTTTCATCTTTTTTATCTTATCTGCGATTTCTGAATGCGGTCTCCTCCGCGGCCTTTTACTTGCCTTTTGCTCACTTTTCTAGTGGCCTTGCATGAGTGTATTTCTTTAAGTTCTGGCTGCTCGCCAATGCTTATATCTCTTTAATTTGCTGTGCTGTTCTTGCAGAACATGTTTCTTCTAATGCCAGCGATAGCGAAAGTAGCTACCGTAAGTTATTGCTTTGGTTTGTGGTTCTTTTGTTTGCAATTGCCGCATTGCCTGTGGTGGTCATTTCAGATTCTTGCTGTTGTTGTTTTTCACTTGCTGCCCTTTATCATCTTCATCCAAAGCAAATGGCTTGAAATGAAATCATCATTTGATGTGGAAAGACACAGAAGACACTAGGGCCATCAGTGGAGTGGTGGTTTATACAAGCGGTTCCAACCTCAGTTGACTGGCCTATGAGGCAATGCTCCCGGAGAAGGGGAGGATGGGGGTGGGGCAGGGTTCAACCTGGTGGATTTTGACATTCTGTTCCCCACCACAAAAAATAACTCAAATTCCCTGTAGGAGGGTTAAAAGGTTTTATTTTCAACCCTCATGATTTTATTTTCCTTCTAATTTTGCCTTTTCTGTTCCTGGCTCCCCTTTGCAAGAGAAATCATTATAAATTATGGCATTCCTTTTAAATCAAGCATGAACTTTTTATATCTCTTCTCTCCTTGATTAATATTTTAAGGTAGACACTATGACATATCTAACTTTACATTTTTGATGGTTGGGAAGTGATGAAAAAGTTTCATCCTTTAATGTTGAAGGACCTCACATTTTTTTTTTAAGTGAACAAATCTTGGATCAGAAAGCTTAACTGAAAAGGTAGGTAACTACATAAAAATTATTTCTGATCTTTGTTTGGTCACCTCAAGCCATTTGTTTGGTGTATAAAAATACTCACTGAGCACATCCTTTTGATCTGTTCTTGTGGTTTCTTACCACCTACACACTGGTTTTTCATAACTAACATTGGTGCATATTATTATCTGGGATTTTTACGATTTCTATAATATTTATTTATTTGTACTCCTTACTGAAATGGGTTTCTCAAAAAGCAGTTGCTGAGGATATTAGAAAACTGTATATAACCCAATACATATGACCCACAGCTACCAAGACAGAAATTGATTGGGCTTATTTCCCTTGAATATTGTATTAACTGAAAACTAGAATAGTTTTTGTTTGGTTGGTTCTATTTTTCTCACTACAGCATGGTACTTTACAAAACCATGTCTTTTTTGAGGTGGAGTGCCATGTAGTATTCTTAAATATGACAAATTTAATAGGATTTTGAGAAAAGCTTTGGAGAATCAGTTTGGTGGCAAGTAGAAAAAAGCACAAAAGAGGAAAGGTGGCAGAAGGAGGTCGGGGCCAGGGGAGGAAGAAGAAACAGACCACAGAATAAAATAAAAGATATTGTGATGAGATACCCTTGGTCCATCAAGTTTTAGAACACCTAATTTTCTTCCGCAACAGAATGACAAGTCTTATGAATGAAGGAATCAAAGAGTTCTTGTCCTCAATTTGGTCCTTACCAATTTTAGATTCTTCCAGTTATCCAAACTTAGAAAAACATTTGCCCCCCCCCCCTTCATTTAATTTTAAAACAAAGAATTCAGGCCAAGAAGAAGTGACCTAAAATTTCCTTCCTGACACCTGAGGCCCTTCAATTTAGAATAAGGAAATATATTACTTGTTTGTCAGGGTTTCATGGCCCTACTTTTTTTAATTTTATTTGTTATTTCATCTTTATTGTGATTTTTCCATTACCATTTAGTCCCCTTATACCACCCTCCCCCCACAATCACCACACTGTTGTCCATATCCCTGAGTCTTTTTTCCTTTTTGCTCAATCCTTCCACCTCTTCACCTCCCCCCGCCCACTAGCCGTCATCCTGCTCTCCATCTATAGGTCTGTCCCCATTGTCCTTGTTAGTTTCTTTTGTTCATTAGATTCCACATATGAGTGAGATCATGTGGTATTTGTCTTTCTCTAACTGGCTTATTTCACTCAGCATAAGGCTCTCCAGGTCCATCCCTGCTGTCCAAAGGATAAAATTTTCTTCTTTTTTGTATGGCCCTACTTTTTTTTTTGATGTTGAGTTTTCAATTTTTAAGTGTTGTGCTTCCATCCATCCTATAGTCACAAAGGAGAAGCATCAGGCCTTGTTCTTTTCAATCCTTTTCATGGAAAATATGTATAAGAACTGCCTTTTCCACTGGAAATCTTGTTAAAGAGTTTTTTAGAGGCCCCTCTTTTCTCTTTCAGAGGTGGAAATGTTCTTCCTAGAATCATTAAGTTATAAAAATTGGACTAAGGCTTTCAGCTGCTTGACAAGTTTTGGTAGTAAGGCTCCAGGATGCCATCAAATAATTCCTTTCACTCTCAAATAGTAGGTGCACATAAATATTAATTGAGTGAATAAAGGAAACACTTGGAAGCAGCTTGAAGTACCCATGAGAAGAGAGAAGAGTTGGAACTGGACTTTAGGATATTACTACAGCAAATGTGGAGTCTAATAATCTGTATTGGCTTGAGTATCATCTGAGGTTACAGAATGACTGCCTCTCAGATTGCTGTCTTTACAAACAATCAAAAGTAAGAAGAGCCTTGGTCATGGCTTCGAGGAATAAAGATTTCTTTCTCTAGGATGGAAACATGAAGAATTCCAGAGGAATATTCATTTATTTATTCAGCATCTACTACATGTCATGCTCTCTTTATACGCACCATGACGCCCAATATGAATCTCAACCGACCCTGGAACTCAGCACACATACAGTGGAAGAGAAAGAGGAATGAATAAAAATGTGCAAAGTTGTTTCAGTTCCTAGGGTAAAAGTCTAGCCCAAGAAGAGTGGGGGCTTCAGAGGTCGTTTCAAAGAGAAAGTGGCCTTTGAGCTGAGCTTTGGAAAGTCGAGGTGCTTACCAGCTAGATAAGTTGAGAAGAAACCTTCCAGGCAGGGCAGTGACATGAAAAAAGGCACACAGGCTTGGGACAGACCTGGTTTCCAGGAAGTGCCATTTGAAATCAAAATAGGCTGCATTTTCTATTGAATTCCTGGCTCTTGCTATAATTATGACTACTTTATGTTTTGTAAATAGCAGAGTCAACAAATATTAAAAAGACCCCCTTTCACTGATGTCCAGGTGCCATTTTTGCCCTTAGAATCATACCATGTCCACTCTGGCAACAAAATGGCTTTTAAAAATGGCCAGTGGTTAGAAACAAAGACCCCGGCTACTGTGTTTCACAATTGCAGAGGGCACGTCCTCACTGCATCCTGGGATTTCATGTTGTGACATTCTTAATTGAAAGCCTCATACACAGGCTTTCTCACACACACACACTTAAACAAACCTCAAACTCTAATAAACAGCTCAGAGCTTTGCTGCACCATCTCAGTCATTATAGAATAATTATTTTTTCAAAATCCAACTATACTGAGCACTGCCCAAAATGCACTTAATTACAGTGCGTGTTGTCTAATTATGCAAAATGCCACCTCAAAACTATCTTAATTATGGGCTAATTTCAGATTTCTGTCTGTCAACAAAGTAGTACAGTGCTGGCTTGTATTTGTGGTTGTTTTATAGCTGAGCTTTCAATTGCCCTTGAATTGAGATGCAATAAAGACCATATAGGCATAACAAAGACTTTGCAAATCTCTACACCTGAAGACCTGCCTTCCTCAAAGTTCAGTAAAGCTCTTCATGTCATTGCGGATATGAGGGAGCTCATGATTATCCTTCTAAGCCATTAGTGTTCATCAGCTAAGTAGGATTTTCAAAACTAGAATCTGGTGAAATAATCCGAGTGAAACTGAGAGGCCATTGAGGAGACCCAAGACTTTTCCACTGGAATCAGTCAAAATGACTCCCATATTCTTCCCCTCTTCTTCGCTTCTCAAGTATTGCCCTTATGTTTCCTCTAGTTCTTTAGCTTTCATAAAGCAATTTTTCATCACTTCTATTTTCTCATTTGATTTCTGCAACAAAACTGTGAGATATGTCTTATAGTAATACTTCATTGTACAGATGAGGAAGGTGAATCTCCAAGAGGTGACATACCTCACTGATAAGGTGGTACTGTAGGTCCAACCAAGACATTTTAATTCTGAATCTCATACATTTCCACTCTTCTCTATAGTTTATAATCCCAGCCTCTTTACATTTTACCTAATGCATGTCAACCACCCCGCCCCCATCAAATTAATGCAAGCGGCAACATCTACATAGCATTAACCATGTTCTAAGCCTGATGTTGAGGTCCTGTATATATTAACTGATTTAATCTTCTGAATATTCCTTGAAGATTCACTGTAATCTTGAAGAAATCACTCAAAGTCTTTGAACCTCTGTCCTCTCCTATGTAAAATGAGTTGTTTGGGTTAGAACAGAGATGGCCAGTAGATTTTAATCAAGATTCCAATTCTGACCAATTAGTAGTATCTGCCTGAAGAGTTGTACTGAAAGTACTGGCACCAACTTAAGGCTCAGCAGTTAATGCAGGCAGTGACCCATTAGTGACGCCTGTCCAAGACATGGGGTAGGCAGTGGCATCATGTGCTACACACTCGCCGTCTATGAACCACATAAACTTGAAAGCCTTAACAGTAACTTTCTGTGGCTCTAAGAACCTAATTTATTCTTAACAATCATCAAATGCAGGCACTAAACACTAAATGTAGAACATTAATTCTCCTTGGTCTTCACTTCCCTCCTCTCTCTTTTCTAGTTTCCACAAATTCTAAAAGAAAATCAGCTTGCTTTTCTCTATCATGAGGGCACACCAAGGTCCTACTCTGAATCCCACTTATTGTGACCGTCTTCCAGCTCAGACACCAGGTGTCTTGCAGAAATGGTTGCAAAGACCTCTGCTAAGCTTCTACAGCTGCAGGCACGCCCACACAGCCTGCTGCTTTCCCACTCTCAGCCATTCAGCTGCAAAAACAAGACCAAGTAATAGTTGGTACCTTTTTGTCAGCTGTTATTTACAAGTGCCAACACCCCCAAACAAAAATTAGGAAACCTACTAAGAATGACTATTTTATGGAGATAACAGCCGCATTTTTCTAAGAGTTGATGTTTACAGGTGGTGTTTGCAGGTGGTCTCTCATGGACTCTGACCCAGTTCAGCGGCTGTCTGAACCCACCTTTTGCCATTTGTGAGGTCTGTCCCTGGATCTCAGCCCCTACGGAGAAGTCTACCTTTCTTGTCTGCTTCAGACAGTGTTATATACTCAACGAGGAGTCAGAAAGACGTGGTTTTAAATTTTGACTCTGCTACTTATTACCTGAGAAAACAGGCCCCATTATGATCTCTAAGTTTCAGCTTCTCCATCTGTAAAATGGGTTATCATCAGAGCACGTACCTCAAAAGAAGTGGCTGTGAAAAATAGAAGCCACTTCACAATGCCTGTGAAAGCTCTTTATGGCCTGGAAAGTGCCATACATGCATGCATTACCTTTCCTTCATTGCTGTGACTTTTGCCCCTCCTCCTCTTAGTCTGCTTTGCATTTCCATAGGGCTTTTCATTCTCAAACATGAAAGTGAAAATTGGTTTAAGGTGCTGAATTCACAGCTATTTTGTGAGACCAGCTGCCATAGCTTCCCTACAGACTTCTTTACATAGGACCTGATTGTCACAGGGTCATTAGAATCGGAATGGGCCTTGATGTAGGGATGTTGTCACTGCAGTCTGCCAGTATCACTGCTCTGGATGCGAAGCAGTGTCTTGTACAAGTTAGAAAATAAACCAAACAGCAATGGATAAACAAAGAATTGCAGGATTGCCTAGCAAAGTTGATCAAAGCTATGTTGCTTTGGCCTAGTTTTCTGAATCAGAAATTATGCATTCTGACACCAAATATCTTATTTAAGGTTTGCCTTTAGAACATTCCATCAGAATGATTTGCAAGACCATTGGAAAGAGATTTCTGTGGGAACATAACAGGTTATACTCACTTAAAAAAAAACCACACTTCCCAAAATGAAAGCCCATAAACAGAAACACAAAGTAGAACCTGCCTCTGGCCTCACTGCTCATCCTGTTTTCTACTGCTGAAATCAGAATGCAAATTCACTGACATCTTTCTGTATGCTAAGTACTAGAGACACAGTAATCAATGAAACTCAGTCCTTGCCTTTACGGAGTTCCTGGTCTCGTGGAGAGGCATGAGGAACACCTGAGGTTTAAAACATTTGTTATCTAGTGGTTAGTATTCTCCATCCACATATTAATCACTCCACCTAGATCACCCTGTAAAATTAAAGTCTAACATGGACACTGAGAAAGCCATGCCTCTATTTCTAAAGCCATACATTTTCCCCAGCCATTGTACACCTAGCTTTGCAATCCCTACAACCTCTACATCTCAGGCTTTAGATAAGTGGGGCTTAGCTGTCAATCACTTTTTTTACCTAGCCTCTCTAAATGCCAATAGTTTTGTTTACTAAAATGAATCATTTTTTTTAATTAAAAAAATGTGAATCTGACTCTCCACATACCAAACCCCTGCCTAGATGTGGCAGTGTCCCCTGAAGTTTCTGGGGAAGCCATGAGCAGACACGACTCAGACGGAAGTGCAGCCCACTCTCCATGCCTTAAGAAGCAGTTTGGCCTAGTGGTGCCATTCTGAGAGTGGGCCCTGCTTGAGGGTGCGGTAAAGGGCAACTTAGGCCAGGGGCCATTTTTCACACTTGTACATGTAATACACCATGACCCAACCCCAGCTACTCAGTCTCAAGGGAAGATATCTGTACATTACAGCTTTATCCACATACTGCTTAATGTCCCCAAGTCAATCGTTAGTATCAAATTGTGATATTAACTTCTTTGACGAAATGAACACACCTGTTCTGATGCTGTGGCTCTTGAAGGAGGAACATGTGGCACTGGCCGACTGACAGGTGATGGGGAGATACAGCGAGGATATCCCTTGCCCTTTGGTTTCAGGAAAAACTACCTTGTATCACACACCTCCTTTATAACACAACAGACAGGAAGTTCTTTTCAACAGCCCTAAACTTCCCACCAAAGGATAGTCAGTCCTAGGCCTAAAACAAACAAAAGAGCAGACCCTTCTGGGGTTTGCGACTGAGTCAGCCTAATCTCATGCTCAGGTCATTAACTGGGTAAAACAGATGATTGAAAAAAAATAATTGCCTAAAACCAATTTACTTTCCATGGTTCTCTGTTGACTTGAGGCCCACAATGAATCAGAAAGCTTAGCAAATGACATTGGAGGGGCTGACACTTTCACTGCGGTGTCTTTCTTGTTTCTTTCCCCCAAAGTTTCAAGGCTAGATTTAATGGCAATTATCTCCAGTGACTCAGGGGACTCCTTGATTTTTTATCTTCTTGAATTGACCCAGCATTTTCCAGACAAATTAACATTGGAGTAAAATCCTCGGTGTCCTGTAGTATATGCTGATGAAGTTTTTGTATCATAAATGAAACAAGCAGGCACTTGCTTTTCAATAATGTGCTTCTTTGGAAAGTAAAGTAGAAGATGAAATAAAAGGTCCAGAAATTCTGATAATGTAGCAGCAAACTATTGGATGGACCCTGTCCTTGAACTAGACGGTTGTGTTTTAAGAAGTAACCCTGTGAGGAGAGGCCATGATGCCCCATTTCTCAGTGTCAGACAGAAGGCAGTCTCATGGGTCATTGCCCTGATGAACTACAGACAACTAGCCTCCGTTCCTTCCCCAGAGGTATGACCATCAATAATCTGACACTATAATGGAGCTAAACAGTTTTATGAAGGTGAAGGGATTTTTGGAATCCTTCAAGAAGAGAGTAAGGAAAATTAACCCTGAACTGTGTCTTTTAACTGCATTTCAGAGCAGGGCTTGTAGCTACGGTGTACGACTGGTTGTTAGTCCACTGTAATTTTTCTTTCTTCTCTTCTCAGGAGGGCAAGAAGACTTCATTCTTTCTTATGAGCCTGTCATAAGGCAGGAAAGTAAGTTTCCCAGCATGCTCTGGTTCCTGATTTCCAGGCCACGACAGCTGACACCATTATAGGAGGGAAAGAATGAAGGAATGAGGAAAATGAACTCTGTTTAATACTCAGCTGTCCTCAGACCATGTGCTCTTTCCTTTGCCCCATCGCCAACAAACACTGCTGACCATGAGCAGGAGGGAGCAGTCCTTCCAGATGTGTGGTCCTTGCCAGGAGGGACCACATCCGAGTCACTCAAGAGCCCCATCTATAGTTGTAGATAAAATCTCCCAGGAGACTGAAAGCCACTCAGTATTGAGACGGGCTTTTTCTCAGACCTGTCCTAAGATCCAGGTCATCTGTGGGCTGCCCCCATCTAGGGGAGCCTGTGTTTCCTTTTCCTGGAGGCATTTACACAGAAGCTAATGACTGTTACATTGCAGAGAAAATGCAAGCATCAGATGCAGAGTTGGATCAAATGAACTTGGGAGCTCCTGCTAACCCCACAATGCAAAGGAATTGAGAAAGCTCCACAGGGTAAAACAAGTGTTCTGAGCTGAGAAAGAGAAATTATAAAAACATAAGTTGCTATTACTACTAACAATTACTTTTTAAAGTCATTATCTAAACAATGGCCGAACAGCTGATTTGGAATCTTTTTTCTCCCACTGAATTGACTACATTCAGTAGTTGTTTTGACACTGTGGAGGCAGAATCTACAAATAAACAAAACCCCTCCAATGCTTCTTTTCATTGACAGACACTGCTGTTGCTTTTTCCTGTTAATAAATTCCAGAGAGTAGCCACCACCAACAAACACACTGAATGTTAAACATCAATTTCCCCATGCAGGGCTGTTTGGGCAATTTATCCAATAAAGTGATGCCCCCAGCAATTCTCACTGTTTGGCAATTTGGCTTTAAGAACCACCCTTGAAGGACAGTTTTGCAACTGTTTCCTTGTCTTTCTGCTCATCCGCACCTTCCTTTCCCCTCTGCAGTAAACTACACTCGGCCAGTGATCATCCTAGGCCCCATGAAGGATCGGATCAATGATGACTTGATATCTGAATTCCCTGACAAATTTGGCTCCTGTGTGCCTCGTAAGTAACCTTTCTCTTTTTTTCTGGAAAAAAAAAAGCTTGGCTCCTTTTGACATGATAAAACAATTCTGTTCTTCCAATAGTCTCTCCACTGATTCAAATACTGTCAGTTACCTTTTATCCCAGCATCTTACTTAATTTTCTCTGCCCAATGGTTTTCATCTATTCTGTTTATGTATTGTTCTCTGTTTAGTGAGTATCATATGTTCTCCAAACTGATTGTGCTCCCCAAGAAGACAGAATGAATCCTTTGTAATTGCAGTAGCATTTAAAATTCATAGGATTATTGATAGGTATCAACATGTTCTCATATATTGATTGAAATGCCACTAAAGCATCTTTTCCCATTGAATAAGAGAGATCAAAAATAAAGCCGTAAGTTAAAAGCATCTCAAGATGACTTAGGGCCATGTGTCAATCCAAAAATAAAATAGCTTTTCCTCTGTGTTTTAAGAGTCCCAGGTGTGGGGAGGATAAAGACAAACCAGGTGTATGCAACTTTAATTTGCCTACCCTCTAGACCATTATTGACTTTTAATCTTTCTTGTCGTTATGGACAACTGTCAGGCCTCTTCATCTCTCGGAGCAGAGCCCTGTAAAATCCTATCTGCTCTCCCTGCTTCCATCCCAGTGTACTTCCCCAGTCACCCACTTCCATCTCTACTCCCACTGTCACATCGCAATGCATAGACACGCCTTCTGTGTACGTAGGAAGACCCACCAGAAAATTTTAATGTATTAGATAACTGAGCTCTTAAATCTGACCCCAATAAATATTTCTCACTCTTCATTTTTTAAGCTCTCTGCTTTGCAGTCTCTTCCATTTCAGTACTGCACATGTCACCTGGAGTGCACAAAAGTGGCAGGAGCTGTGTGTGTGCAGTACAAGGACAGAGGGAACTGGGATGACTGCTGTCCCTCAGGAGACTGTTCCCCATGAGGGCTCTGAGAGGACATCCTGCGTGGAGCCTGTCCCGAGGAAGACTTTAGATAGAGATGGTCAAGTCGAACCCTAGTCCAGGCATAGCAACTTCCGCTTTGTTCCTCCTTTCTGAAAGGAAAGGAAAAACAGTCCTTAAGCAAGATTTTTATTTTTTCCTCAACCTTGCTCACCCTTCTCTTACTCTTTTTTTAATTAATAGCACTATATTATGATAATAAACACATGATTATTGTACAAAACTTGGAAAATGCTAAAAATAAAGTTAAGCAAGAAAGTAAAAAACATACAGAATCCCACACAGCACCCAGAGATAACATCATTATTAATATTTTCTTAGATTTCCATCTATTCGTTCTTTCTTATATGTGCATTTTCTTCTGTGGTTCGGTACATGTTAGATATATACAGGTTTTTTTGCTTAATATTATTTCATCTTTTATATAACTATTTTAAATGATTATTATGTCATAATTAAGCATTCTTCCTTTATGCATATTTTGCTTTTTCTTTACTTGTCACTATTATGAATTATAACTAAATGTTATATTCATTTATAACATAAACTAATATAAATGAACATCTTTAAGGATAAAATAGTATATGTTTTGATAATTTCAAAATAGATTTCTAGAAATAGCATAGCTAAGTCAAAGACTGGAAATATATTAACATTTTTTATTTATATTAAGAGATTGTTTCCTCTTCTCTTCTACAAAGAAGTCTAGCCACCTCTCACCATAATTAGAGTTGATGACCTTCAGTCCCACCTTATTTGTGATGATCTAATGTTACATCTTTTAAAATTCCTGAATATATTTACACTATATGTCCTTTTTTCTGTTCCTGGTTACATGACACATTTTCTTGCTTCAGTGCTTGTCCCATAATTTTTTGTTGTGTGCTGGACATTGTAATACTACATTACTGAGAGTCTGCATTTTGTTATTTTACTTTATAAAACATTAAATTTTGTTCTAGCAGGCAATAATTTACTACAGATCAGCTTCTTCCATTGATGACTTGCTGAGAATGGGTCTAGAGCAGCCTTCCAAATTGTGACCTTTCTGGGACCACTCTATGACCTCTAGACTCTCCATTCAGAAATGAATGTGGATGAGTGTATTCCCCTTTATGTGTTTCTCTTGCAAGAATCACAGCCCTGCACTGCCTGTTGTCTAGCACCTGAAAATAGCTTTCCATATATTTTGTCTAGCTTTATAGTTATTTCTAGTAGGAGGCTACGACTGATACCTGTTACTATGGGCTTCATATTACATAATTTTATATACCTGTGTTGGAGGTGTGGTGAAGAAAGTAAGTATAAAAAAAGTTTATGAGTATACTTATATAGCCTTAATTGTATTGTTTCTTGTTTTATAAAGATACTACAAGGCCAAAGCGTGACTATGAGGTGGATGGCAGAGACTATCACTTTGTCATTTCCAGAGAGCAGATGGAGAAAGACATCCAAGAGCACAAGTTTATCGAAGCTGGCCAGTACAACGACAACTTATACGGAACCAGTGTGCAGTCTGTGAGATTTGTAGCAGAACGGGTATGTTCACCAATCATCCCACACCTCCCTTGAAGAAGGGTCACAGGTGGCAAACTGTATATTTTGGTCATTACTCTTTCCTGGTTACAGTGGAAAATTTTGATTAAATATTCCTTATACTAATGACCTGAGCATGGTCCTTAGTCTGTGTTCTAATCTCAGTAAAATAAGCTGAGTGACTTGAGGGGGAATGGGTGGAGTATAAACCTAAAGGCATCTAACAGCTTGAAGTTTATGAAGCTTCACTTTGTCCTTGACTTTGGTCCCAGTAAACAACATTGACTTTGTTAGGGAAGCTTCATTGCTCTTCCTCGTTTAGACCAACATTCTCAATTCCTTTTATTAGCAGGAGTTAACATCTTATCTCACTGAAAACTTAAGATCCTCATGATGGAAGGGTAGACAGGTAGGACCACCTACTCTGCTGCTGGCAAAATTCCAGCTTAAAGCAGGTATAGACGCTCCATTGCCTTCCTGCTGATAATTGTAAGGACCTGGAAAAGGAGAGAATGTTCAAAACAGAATAGGATAGGAAGGCACTTGAGTGTGGCTTTAAGAACTGCCTATAGAGAGATCCTGATCTGTCAATAGAGGATTAATTTCATAGGAGGAAAAAAAAGAGTTAAGAGCCAGTTATATTTGTGATATGGTTGATATTTGTTGGGTTGAATTCATTTGATACATCCTTGTCTTCCCCTTGCTCATGTACGGGTACAAAAACTAAATAAGAAATTTTAATATCCATCTAAGAATACACTGAGAAGTCGCATCTACTTCCCTCTATATCATGCTGTTTGTAATCAGTTTCCTGGGTAACTGTATCTATTTTCCTCTTTGAACTTATAGATACACCTTTGTTAACTTGAAATGTTCTGGTTGGTGAATAATCAAATTGCACTTAGAAATTTCCTGTAGCTGCTATACTTCACAGAGAGCACGCTTCGAATTTATTGCTTAAGTGACAAAGGCTTGAACCATCTTAGTGTGTTTCTCCTATTATATACCTGTTTCTCAAGTATTCATGGACTCTGTTCATTTTCACTGAAGTATTATAGATGAGTTTTTATTCCCTATTGTTGATTTAGGACTGTATCTATCTGCATGCTAAGCGTTTTCTCTTCTTGTGTAAAGTTCTGGTAGCATCAGAGTAATGAGGCCATTTCTCTCCAGGAGGTAGAATATGATGCGTGGTAAATATATCTACTTTTCCAGAAATACTCTGTAAAGCAACTTCTTGCTCTGAGCACTCATTGCAGTGGAAGCCAAGTCAAATGAGGTGTGCTATAATGTAATAGGGTTTTTGTTCCTTAACAAACAAGAAATTTACATAACCCATGCAAGCCTCTCAGCATTCAAGATACAATATTTAAGGTGACTCTTCTTGTGAGCGTCCTCTGCTAGACTGAGCATTTCAAGGTCAGGATACATATGAGCGCTCAGCAAATGTTTATGAAACTGTTCTAAATTCACATGATTACAATGTCTCCAAATTTAACATCAGGCAGGGCAAGACAACAAGGTGTCTGTTTATTCCAACAATTCTGTGAGTGCTCAAGACTTTTGTCTCAGTCCTCCTAACACTGAGACTTTGTGCAAGTTAGTTAATATTTCTAAGCCTTAGTTTTCTCTTCTGTAAAATGTGGTTACTAATACCTACCTTGTAGCTCTGAGAATTTCTTCTTGACCGTTGTCTTCAGAGACAGTTTATGAGCTTTATGAGAATAGACACAGTCACATTCCACATGGCTACATGTCTTCTTTGCACAAAGCACTGGGTCTTTATTTAAGAAAACCAAGTTAACTGAGATAACACATGCAGACTGTCTGTCCCAGTGGCAGACACTCACCGAGGGGTTAATAAATATGTCACGGCAAGCTTTCAGTGATGACTTGCGTATCAGCTTTTACTTGTGCTTTCCAGTGATCCTTTCAACCCTCAGAAATCCATCATCCTTATCTTCCCTTAAAACACACTTACATTATTTTTAGTGGGTTTGCATTATGATCACTTTTTCTGGATTAACTCCATATTTTTCTTCTCTTTCTACCAGGGCAAACACTGTATACTAGACGTATCAGGAAATGCTATCAAGAGGTTACAAGTTGCCCAGCTCTATCCCATTGCCATCTTCATTAAGCCCAAGTCTCTGGAACCTCTCATGTAAGTGGAGGCCACTGGAGGTCTTCATCCGGCCCCCTGTTCCATACGACACAGCACATTGCTAACAGTTCTGTCACAAATGCTTACAAATGGGAGATGCCAGTGTTGATTTTTTAAGCGTTCCCTTTTTTAAAAGCAAAATTAAAGTTTTTGAGCCACTACAGACATAATGTCAGTGATTCCTTAAAATGTCTTCACTAATGTTTCTTTACTTTTATTTTCATTTCACAAGTTGTTTTCTGTGTGGGTGATTGTTTTGTTTTGCTGTTGTGTTGTTTTGAAGGCATGTCGATTTAATTTGGTTTGGTTGTATGGTTTTGTTTTCCAAATGACAGGTAGTATCGTCTTGGAATTGTCTCTTACTTGTGAGATCAGTTCCACTGGTAAATCTTTTTTAAACATGTGGGTCCTTATAGAAGGAGCAGACAATGTTTTGGATGCTTTTCATTGGCATTTCATTTTGTTGTGTCATAGAATTCTTACGTTCCTTAATTAGAACCTCATGAATATAGACCACTGTCCTTACTAGGGAGTTTTCTTCATGGTTTGGCAGTAAAATACCTATTACTTTTAAACCAACAGCTCCATACTTGTGTGCATTTATGAACAAGGGAAAATGCGTGATTTTTTTATTATTTTATTTTTCAGAGGACTTGTAAAATATCTTCCTTCAAATTCACTAAATAAATTGTGCAGATATTTCTGATCTGACTATAAAGTAACACAGTTTCTTAGTCAATTTGATAGAAATTGTTGGTGCTACTTTATAGACAACTCCCTCACATAGATGAGGCTCCAGTAGACATAAAAGTAGCAGAGGTAGACACAAAGGTAGCAGAGCAGAGAGACAAAGAGCAGGGACTTGAAGACTGGTCAGGCCAGGGTTGGTTCTTTGATTTGCAAATGATCAGTTCTGTGACCTTTATGTCCTCACCTCTATGCTAGACACATTAAGAGCACGTACCTCATAGAGCTAGTGTAAAGCTAGACAAGATCGTGAACATGAAGTTCTTTATACAGTCTTTGGCATATAGTAAGCACTCATTAAACAGTAGCTATTATTGCTATAAAATATTTCAAGGTATTTTCTTATATTGGAATAAAGCTATTTTATCACCATAAAACACATGAACTGTACAGTAGCTCTTCCAAAAGATTGCAAGAGTTAATGCTAGCGTGTCTGTTGCAAGAGCTTTTCTCAAATATACCTCCATTTGGGCCTCAGGACCTCAGAGTATTTGACAGGTTACAGGAATGAACCACAAAGTGCTGGAGAACAGTAACAGTGCTCATGGAAAGATCAAAGAAATTACTTAATCCTGGAGGTGAGAGCAGTTACTTGCAGAGGATATCAGCTAACTGCTCTGCCATCTTTCTGAGGATGAAGAAATGAAGCAAGCTGCAGTAGCTGGAATTACAACCTAAGAGAATTAAATAAATACAACATGGGTCTCTGGGGAAATTGCCAGAGTAATATCTTAAAAGCAGACTATATTCTCATAAATAAAAGATGGCCAAAGTTTTTACCAGGGTGAAAAAATAAAATCAGGAGGTTGCCCACAATTCAGCCCCATGAATTTTGTGAATGTAGGTATTAAAATTTAACATAAAGAGCTTTGCCCATAGATGTCACATGAAAAAATATGTGTTAACAATAAAATAATGGTTCTTGCTATCATATTATCCCTGATAGCATGTATTAAATTTCTCCTCATGTAGGACACTGTGTGGGGCATTACACAAAATGAATTAAGCAACCACAAATTTCATTATGTAAAAGTAATTTATAATCTGTGAAGAGCCTCATAAATATTTTTAGCAATGCTAACATTAATAAGAAGAATAGAAAAATGACCCTCACATCCTGGGAACAGCATCTTAAAAGCCTGTTTTATGAATAGAAAAATAAGTCTCACATCATCAACACACAGCAGGATAAATGGCTTCCCAGCTAGTGAAGCCTGAGGGAGAAACAGCAGTTGCACATTTGGTTCCCCGTGATATTGGGAGACAGTCCCATCTGGTGCTCAGCAGGAGAAGGTCTACTTCCTTCCACAACTATGAGATGACTTATTTAGTTTTGCCTGAGGGCATTGTCACAGCCACTTATCACCAAGGAAAATTAAACACTCTGAAGGTTGGATTCCTCCCTGAGGACAGTGAATCTGGCAGAAGTGGCTGCAGCCACATCCATAGGTCTCCAGAGCAGTAAGGGTGACATGCCAAGCAATGTGCCCTTGTTCATAAATGTTGCATGTTTACTTTCCAGTTCACTTTTCCAAGGGTTTTACTTCAGGAGCAAAGGCGCCCTGAATTGCTCATTCCACAGAGAGAGTGAAGGCCAGGTCAGCTGGAACACGGGCATGGCTGCTGTCACATTTAGGCATTGATACATCATCACACACATTATTTCTCAAGCGCATCTTCCACATCAAAGCATTGAGCCCGTTAGCACACACACAGCTGACTCTTCAGAGAAGCATGAAATCAGGGGTGTGTATGGAAGAGATGTTCTTTTTATAGTGTGCTGCCTGTGACTTCTGTCCTCCACCCTACCCTGTGCCAATGAGAAACTTTCCTGTGTTTCTTCACCTTGCCAGCCTCAATCTGCTTTTACCTTTTTGCTCCTGTGATGGCCTGTATTCACTTCTGTCTTCAACTGTAACAGAATTATATGTATATGTTTAGCTGTTCATTCATTCACTCATTCATTCATTCACCTATTTATTCAATGTGTTGAGTCAGGCTCTTTGCCACATACTGATGAATAAGCTATACATAGTCTCTGCCTTCAAAAAACTAGTAGGTTAGGCAAAAGACAAAGCAAATTCATATATTGGAGAATTAAAATCCTAAATTCAGTCATTGCTACAAAAAGCACAAAGGTAATCCAGAGAAAACAGACTAGCATGTGCCAGGGAGATCAAGGAAGATTCCGGGCTACATTTCTTGACATCCAGAGCAAACCTCTGCCTTTCTCTAGAACATATCCTTTGCTTTAGCCCAGTATCTTCTGCACCCAGGAGTTACAACCTCTCACAACTTCTAGGGCCCATGCTGCTTGGAAGGAGGATTATAAACACCCATCCTCAGGACTAAATGTGTTTATTTCAACAACAAGAAATCAGGAACTTTTCACTTTGTTATTATAGCCACTAGCATCCTGTCCAGAGTCATGTTAATGTCTGCCTTTAGTTTGTTTGTTTTTTTTTCCAAATAACCTCTTTTGAAAGAAAGACTTTGGTGTAATGGAAATCCTGTTTGACTAAAAGTTGGTTTAAAAAAAAAACAACTCTGTGTTCTTGCATCAGACTTACTCTTTATTAAATGTGCAACCTTAGGCAAGTCTCTACTACTTCAGAGCTCAGGTACTTGCTCCGAAAAAAAGGAATTGACTAAGACCACACGTTCCAGACCCAGACCTCTGGCTTGCTAAGTGGCAATGCTTCCGAAATTCTATGTGCACCTGTGTTGCATCCTGATGGGCCAACTAAAATGTCTCCACTCTTGGCTGGACTCTTATCAGCCCAGTGCAGTAGCACTGATATTATTATGATGATCAGAGGCAATGATTGCAGCCTTAGATTAATAAAATGACTTCAATTTAGAAAAAAATGGAAATATAAAATAATTTGTATTTAATAAGTGCAATTTGGCAGGCAAAAAAATTAACACCAGAGGACATGGAAAGATAAAGCTGCCACTGGTTAGGAATCAGTAGGTTAGGTTATTTCCCATTTTTCTCTCACCTCAGTTTGTCCTTGAGACTAGGTTGGACTTAAATAAACTTACAATGATTAAGTAGCATTTATATACAATTAATGATACAACAATGGTGACAGAAGAAAGAGACAGAGAATCTCAGGCATAATCCTTTGCAGCCCATTCTATCAGAGCAAAAATAAACAAAGGAGACTCTTTGGAGACTCTTCCTCAACAAGCCCATCTATCCTGGCTCACTATTTGATATTACTTGCCTATAGTCTATTTGAAAACATTTTTGTCCCTGTGCTTTTGATTGTTACATTCCCTCTGTGTTCATTTTAATTCAAGCCTTCTCCAGCAGCTCCTTGAGGTTCCATCTGATTATAAAAACAGAGAAATTTCAGGGCTCTGATTGCTACAGACGTGGCTTGCCATTTGTGGAAGCTGAACAGCAAGAGCTGCAGAATGCCCCTCAGCCTGAAAGATATACATGCCTAAGAGGCCTGTCACGTCCCCTGTGATTCCCGGGAAGCATTTTCTGTGCTTCTCCACTCCACATGTTTTTCAGCTGCACATTGCAGATGAGCAGCAGTCTTTGGGGAAGATGGGGAAGTCAAGAAATCAGAACCTTCTGCACAGTCTGGACCCTAGAACGTCAAGTTGTGTTATGTCAGATGTAATAAGGTCCCCGATGTTGTGATGTGCCTTCCCTCTGGCCATCTCTTCTCCCACAGACCACCCCTGGAAGAGTCTGTTCACTTCTACGGCCCACATTTAACAGAGGTCAAGATAGACTAGAACAAAGACCAAGGAAGGATGACCAGAAAGGTTAGGATTTGGAAGTCAATGACCGTGGAGAGAATGGGTAAAGGAAGTAGGACAGTTTATTCTGAAGGAGCGGAAATGTCAAGGGACACAGGAAAGCTTGATTTAAAGACCTTAGTGTCTGTCGTGAAGTAAGTTCAGCTCTACCCTATGATACTGCAGAGGGCAGAACAGGGCCAGTAACTAGAAATCAAAGGGAGATGGATTCTGCTTCAGTCCAGTGTGGCACCAAGAGACTGCCCTCTAAGAAGAGTGGGCTCCCTGGGAGGGAGTCCTCGTTGCTAAGATTATTCCAGCAAAGAGGAGTCCCAGATGAAAACTAGGAAGCTGCAGCTAAGATTACACTAGGCTTCCTGCAGGATTCATTTTTGTCAGGCATTTTAATTTTTCAGGCTTTGGATAGTCCCTGTGTGGTCTAATACTAAACCTTCATTTTCGCAGGGAGATGAACAAGCGTCTAACAGAGGAACAGGCCAAGAAAACCTACGACCGTGCAATTAAGCTAGAACAAGAATTTGGAGAATATTTTACAGGTAAGTTCTTGTTTTGTTTTATTTAATTTTCAATTGCAGTTGACATACAGGGTGGGGCAAAAATAGGTTTACAGGTGTTCATATGGAAAATAATATAATAATTAATCATTAATAATACAAGAATAAACTGCATTTTGTGTACTCACAACTATAAACCTGTTTTTGTCCCACCCTGTGCAATATTATATTAGTTTCAAGTGTATAACATAGTGACTAGACATTTATATAACTTACAAAGTGATCACCCCAATAAGTCTAGTCCAGGGAAGTTCATTTATCTTTGAACTGTAATAAAAGAGAAAAATTGCCTAACATTTGGCATAAATGAGGGCCTAGTATATTGCCCCTAAAACCTCCCTCCTGAGAACCCCTCCTTCCCCTCTGCTTCACCCACTGGCTTCAGACTCTGGGTCCTCCCTGCTCTGAATGAAGCTGCAGCCAGCTTCCAGGTTCCTAGCGGCCCTATCTAAAACCAGCGACAGCAGATGCCACTGAGCTGTCTCCTGCTATTAAGGATATTTTAGGCATTGATACTTCATTAAACAACCTCCCTGGTGTCATCAGAAAACTTGAAAAATAAACTTTTAGGCCTCAAAATGTGTAGTGTCCAAAGCAGACAGCCTTGAACAGTAACCTCAGGGCTGCCATCCTCTGCGTCAGTGACTGGGGGCCTGTCTCCTCATTAGCACATGTGAACAACAGTCTTAAAACACTTGGGGAGAGGAACATAAGGGAACTAAATGGTAATAGAAAAAAACACAAAAAAGTTTTTATGCATAAAAAACAAACAACTTCCCTTGTTTCTATTAATTCCCCTTCAAGTCTTAAGGCAAAGCATTTTTTTTTCTTTTTAAATATTTCTTGGAAACTTGAAAATTGGGGAATAAAGGAAGATTTTCGTGTCTTGCGTATTCTGGGTTCTCTCTTGTATATTTTTATGAAACATTGATCAAATACAAAGAGTGAGCAACATTTGTAGAATTTGCCTTACAGTGGATAGTTTGAAAACAAGAACTTCCCTCCTGTGAAGGTAGATAGTTAGAAGTTAGATATTTTATATAAAGTTAGATATTTTGTGAAGTTAGATATTTTTTATCTTATTCAGAATTGAAAACCATCAGTGGCTTAGCAGTTTTCAAATATACTGAATCGAATAATCTTAAGTAAAATTTCAATCAGTAACAAAGATATGAGTTATATTTCATTCTGAAAGAGCATCTAGATAGGACCACCAAATCAAAACAATGTGTATTTGACAGTGGCTTATATTCAGGAATAAAATACAGTAATCAATATGTTCTGAGGATTGTTTTGAAAATCTAAACCATGTTCCAATAGCAATCTGTGTCTAAGTTCTGTCATAAGTAGAGTGCTGACATGTTTCAGAGATCTAGCTACAAGACAGCTTTGCTGTAAAGGAGATAATGAAATGTACTTAAATCTACTCTAACTGACTTGGCATTTTAGGTAACACACAGTTTAGCAGTTCATTTATGCTTCCTCCTATATGTGTTTCTTATAAGTAGTTACCACAGGATATTCTCAATATGAGTATATAGGGTAAAATTCCATTTTACTTGGTTCTTAGAGAATGAATGGGGTTTCCTTACAAAGCTTTTGGGGGTTGAGAAAGTTAACTAAAGTTTCTTCCAAAAATGTCATCATTTTCTCTGTGTCTAAAATATATGAATTTCTGTCCCTGACAAAGTAAGTACACTACAAAAATATAAGGCCCCCTTTCTTTCATAAATGGGGAGCTCAGCCTGAAGAGTTGATTGATGCCTAGCACAGGATCTAGCCCAGGGTAGACCGCCATAAAATGTAAATACATGAATGGTTCATTGACCAAAATAATGGACACACATTTAGAAAGTAAAAAGACTGTGGTGCATTTATTACTGATCCAGAACATGCCTTGAAAGCATTTTTTTAATCATTGATGTGACCTTGCTTAAGTAAATTTTCTGCTTTTCCTTATTAAAGTAATGTTAAGCTTCCTGACGAGTTTGTGCATCACTGCTTTGAGCCTCTGCTGTGTACTTGATGAGGAGCCCTAACTCCAGCATTTGCTTCTGTTCTAGCTATTGTCCAAGGAGACACCTTAGAAGATATATATAACCAGTGCAAGCTTGTTATTGAGGAGCAGTCTGGGCCTTTCATCTGGATCCCCTCAAAGGAAAAGTTATAAATTAGCTACCGCACCTCTGACAACGACAGAAGAGCATTTAGAAGAGCAAAATATATATAATATACTATTTGGAGGCTTTTATGTTTTTGTTGCATTTATGTTTTTGCAGTCAATGTGAATTCTTATGAATGTACAACACAAACTGTGTGAAGCCATGAAGGAAACGGAGGGGCCGAAGGGTGGGACAGAAGACACTGCAGTATGCAGGAAGGCTTTGGTTTGCTCAAGGGGCCAGGTGTAGGGATGAACCTCTGACGGGCTTCGTGCCCAAGAGCTGGGCAGCCTCCTCACCCAGCAGATGTCCAGAGCTGACTTAGCCGCTGAGCTCTCTGTGTTTTTTGCTTTAAAGAAAAGTTGCCAGCACTTGAACTTCACCGACCTTCCCATTACCTACATCTGTAATTGGTCCACTTCGAATTTTATAACTATGCACACCTTTTGATTTCTTATCAAGCAAAAGAAAGAAAGAAGGAGAAAAGAAAAGAGTCCCTTTGGAGACGGCATAATATCAGGGAAGGATAAGTATGTAGTTTCTTTGACTGGCATCTGCAAAGACGAGCATTTCATAAAATTTGCAAGTGTACGGAGGACTGACCTGACTGAGAGGAGGGGATTCTACCTGGGGTTAGCTTTATGATTGTTTATTGTCTATTTTGCCATTTATAAAGTAAAAGAAGGCACTAAAGATGAGAATAATTTATACAATAAAAATATATTAAATGTATAGAAACAAATTTCTATAGGTTAAAAAAGTTTTGTGAAATATTTTGTAAAGACTAATCAATTGAAAGACAAACTGTATGCACTATCCGCAGATGATCAAATGCAGGAACTGAAAGTTGCACTCTCCCTTCTATTGCCAATGACCCATTAAGAGCATCTGAATTCCTTCCAAAGTCTGACACAGCCTTCTCCCCGACTTACCTCCCATGATCTGCCTTCACTCTTAGTGATGCACTCTCATGGAGCACATCCTTTAATGAGTTGCCCTCATGGATATTTTTGGAAGACATTTGGTTAATACATTTTTAAGCTCATGGCTTTCAAACTCATGCAAACAAGCTAAAGGGAAGTTTTTGCTTTCCTCTTGTTAGACAACCTGGGCCTGCTCTGCAACTAGTTGAATAACTTTGTTCCTAGTTACTTACATGCAATTCTTAAAGGATCATCTAGTATTTTGGCCAGCCACGAGTAATTAGGACATTTTTTGTCTGTTTCACAAGTAACTGAGGTTTTATAACAGCCAGAGATGGCTTAAAGTCATGGCGAGATCTGTCCCACAATACGCTATTTCTTTGAGGAAGACAGAGAGAAGGGAAGTATCTGGTTGGGGAGTAAGGGTTGTGGACTTGTTTCTGTGTACAGGGCAAGAAGATAGAACCATAAGAAAAGACAGTTAACGACTTTGAGCTCAACCAATTGAACTGCCTTTCTTGGGGGCGGCACCTGGACCAAGTTCATTTCTTAGCAATTAGAATAATGATGATTAATGGAAAAGAAAAAGAAACCTCCTGAAGCCTATATCCTAGGTTAGGGCTGAGGGTGACATTAGCTTTGCCTGTGCCCAAGGTGTTTAGAGAGAGACTTTTCTGTGATCTCAATAACCACTCAACTCTGGGTTCTATGCAGGCCCAGACTAAGCCCCATCGCCTTATTTCTGGGGTACATCCAGACCTGGCAGGGACTCTGCCACACTGTGCAGCAAACCAGCATGCAGGCTGGGATGGGAGAGCAAGAGACAGAGCCATCAGCAGTGATGGGGCTTCTTCACAGTAAGAACGTCAGAGCTCAGACTGAGGGTCTCTTTCCAAAAGCAGGCATTGTTCATCTTATATTAATGCCACTCTGCCTGGCTGCAGTCACCAAAACAAACACAAAAAAGCAAAATTCTGCACCTACCTTGTAGTCTTGAGGCTGCCTTTGCCAATGGAAGGGCTGGCAATGTATTTTCCCTCTGATGAAAGTTAAATTTCTCAAAATGTCCTTAGATTGCTCAAAATGTTAAAGATGTGACCGTGTTTGCCATTTGCCAGCTTGAGGTTGAGGTCTACTTTCATCAGTATTGCTCCCAGGAGTTTTCTGCCACCAGAATGCCATTCCTGATCCCAGCTCTATTTTTAGGCCACCATGATAACTTCTTTGGTTTCTCAACTGAGCATGCAACCATTTATTTAGAGGACTGTCATTAATGAGTAGATGTTTCCGCGGGTCTTGTGATGTGCTTTCCATTTACTATTAAGTATTGCTGTGGCTGAGTACAATCAAATTGAACCACCAACCCTTGGTTTTGTAGTAATATAATTATTTATTTTCCTAGTGTAGATGCTTTCAGATTAGAATTGGCATTTGCACTGATTTTTTTATGTAGATTTATATAAATATATATACATATATATTGCTTGAAGAATCACCAAGCAAATTGGTGAGAGGGTCTTTTCCTATAGAACTTATGCCTCTGTTTATTGTGTTGTCTTGCGCTTCCCCATGTTGAGGTCTCTATGGCTCCAATGAACTGGTGTATTTTGCAGCAAACCTGACGACTGGTGTGGAAATGGCACAAGAGTTACCCAGATTACATCTGGTGCAAATGCACCTGGAGCCTGGGGCCAGACTGGTGCTAACACTGCAAACTTTGTCCGGAGCTCTCTCCAACCTGAAGGCTTGCTGGGGGCGCAATGTCACCTTCACACGCTGGGCCCTTTCGGGAAAGTGCCAGATCGTGTCACTGGTGCTATTTTTCATGCTCTGGTACAATGTGTAGCACCACGGGGGGTCTCAGCTTTACCAAATTTAGAATCCCATTTGTCAGCTAATTGCAGGGGCATTTGTTTTCGCTCTTCTCCCCTGGGATTTGTTGGGCATCTCTTTGCAGGCCTTTCCTCCCAGCCCCAAGTTCTTGGGTTGGCTCTCTCTGTTTAGTGAGCCCACCTTGACGAAGCCGCACTCAGGTGTCTGTGAGCTGTCTTAGATCCTACCGCCAGCCCTTCAGGACTCCAAGCCAGGGAGGGACTCCAATCCACTTTTCTGGCTCCCACCTCTGGTTCTTTCTCATTC
The DNA here is from genome assembly GCF_004126475.2 of Phyllostomus discolor. Taxonomy (NCBI): domain Eukaryota; kingdom Metazoa; phylum Chordata; class Mammalia; order Chiroptera; family Phyllostomidae; genus Phyllostomus; species Phyllostomus discolor. Next base: position 112,309,838 of record NC_040908.2, read on the forward strand.
TTCCTCTGCTTTCCCCTTCCACTTTCTATCCCATTACATAGCTCTTTTTATTACCTCGCCTTTTACCCTTTCTTGCTGTCTTCTCTAAGTTGTTGACTTTCCTGTAACTCTCCCTTACTCCCTCCCCTTTATTATTCACCTCTTTATTCTCTACTTTATTCTCAGTCTTTCTCCTTCTTATTCCTCTGTCCCCTCCTTTACCCTTCTCTTTTTCTCACTCCTCTATTCATCTCCTCTCCCATACCCTATTTCTTCACTTTTCTGTCCTATAAGGGCTCATGGCTGATTCTGACAGCAAGTCCATAGGCTGGACTAATGACACAAGTACTTCAGGTCACCGTTTCACCTACGCAGCCCAGAAAGCAAAGCTGAGCGTGAGGTCCTGACCTGGAGCAGCTCCAGCCCAGGAGCCAGCCTGCACCACTGCCTGGCAGTGACGATGCACGTGCTCTGGGCTCTGCTGGCACCTGGGTGCCCCTCTGCCAGGAGGCTGGTCCAAAGTGAGCCCACTCCCAGCACCACCTGTGGCTCTAAGGACACCTCCTTTCAATAAAGGCAGATGCTGGCCCCAACATTTATTCTGACAGCAAAACTCCTCCTTCTCATTGAAGCCATGCCATCGCCTTGCTTTGGAGAGAGACATTTTTTCCCATTCATAAGCTTTCTTTTTCCCATTTTTATGTGAAGCCCCCTCTGCTTTTCAACTGGTGATTGCTCTGGTGAGATTGAACGGACTCGCTGGTGAAATAACATCTTTTTTTCCTGTTTTGGTCCTGCCCAAATTTGTACAAAAATATTTAAGTCAAAGACTCAAGCTAATTCCTAAGTTTATCATAGTAATTTGTCACTTCTAGGGGGAAAGGTGGGGCATTTCCCTTAAAACATATTGAGTACCTCCTGTGACAACTGATTTGTCAGAGGACTCCATAGAGAATTCTGTGGATATACATTTTACTTAGGCATACATATGGTATATGTGGTATGTATATCCTGTATACACATACTGCATTGGGTATGAATGAATGTGGATGGAAACCCACCCACACGCTCCAGTCTGTAAATATTCTTCCTCACTGAAAAGTGTGCTTTAGAAATCATGTCTTGTACAGCTGTGCAGTTTCTTGTAACAGCTGAGGACAAGCTAAGACAGGTGGACGATTTAGGCAAAGATCATCCAAAAGACAGAATTCAGAATCCCCCTAGCAACTCATGAGGACAGATAACCAAATGGCAAGGTTGACACCCAATGGGATGGCAAACTTTTCTCCCTTTCAAATTTGTGTTTCCTAAGTGTGTCTTCACTTCTGAGTGCACCAGGCTGTACCCGTTAGAGCCTTTCAATATGAGTGTTGTGCTTCTCTCTGACGGACGTTGCTCTGCTGAGCTGTAGTGTGGGAGGGAGAGAGGGGAATCGCTCCTCGCCTGGGCTGGGGTTACAGAGACACTGCACAGCGTACACTCCTGTTAAGTGTAAATATTCGACACTTCCATTCCATTTGTGTAAAAAATAAAGCACACACGATTATAAAATCAAGATGTATATTTCCTACTCAGTGTGTCCGTGCATATTTATTGCGTTTTTTCAGTTGTCAGCAGTGGCCCCTTGTAAAAAATGCTTCATAGTATTTATAAACATGCCATGGTTTTATTATAAGATATAAATATTAAAACATTTTGTACTTTATAGCAAATTATTTTCTCCCACAACATAATTTGTCTTATGTCATAACAAATAGAATCATTCATTTTTATTTTTTCCATGTTCTGATTTCAGAACTGAAGTATAGTTAGAGTAGGTGTGCTCTGAGAAATATTGGCACTCCTAAAATGAGCTGGAATTGGTGCTTTTGCATATTTTTAAATATTTGGTTACCATCTTGCCCACTTTTAACCAGGATTTTGCCAAGAGTAAACAATATATTTCAAAGAGGGGTTTTTTTTTAGCCCTGGCTGGTGTGGTTCAGTGGATTGAGTGCCAGCCTACAAACTGAAAGGTCCCCGGTTTGATTCCCGATCAAGGCACGTCCCGGGTTGTGGAACAGGTCCGTGTTTCTCTCCCTCCCTTTCTTTCTCCCTCTCATCCCCTCTCTTGAAAAATAAATAAAATCTTTAAAAACAAAACAGGAGTTTTATTGATTGATTGATTTTTTAGAGAGAGAAGGGAAGGAGAAAGAGAAAGAAACATCAATGTGTGGTTGCTTCTCAGGTGCCCCCTAGTGGGGACCTGGACTGCAACTCAGGCATTTGCCCTAGACTGGGAATCGAACCAGCAACCCTTTGATTCACAGGCTGGCACTCAGTCCACTGAGCCACACCAGCCAAGACCAAAACAGGGTTTTTAAAGGCCTTTGATCTATCTGAAAAAATTAATTCCCCATTTTCAAAATTCTGAGGTTCCAGAAGATGCTAAGAATAGAGAAGGATATTTTTGTCCTATTGGACACTTAAGACACAAAGAAAGGCACAAATTGGAGAAGTGTCACTATATGGATAATAACCTGGAGACACAAAATATACCAGCTCTGATCTGAGCATACCAAGAATGGTCAGGTTTGGGAACCTGAATCTGCCAGACAATGTTCTAAATTCTTCCTTCCCAGTTATGTGCTTTGTCATTGACATTTAAACAGCACAGTTCTGACAGCTGGGGGACCAAAACAAAGTCCCCCGTAGAAGGGGTGAATTTTCACCATCAAAGCAATTGCTTTGAAGAATGTTTTGCTTCATGATAAACTATCCCAGAATTGGACCAGCCATCAGGTAGCCAAACTTGGTCACACTGCCTTGGCCATCACTGAACCTAGAGGCCCTGTCACCGGTGATCCCTGGTGCTTCATGACAGTGAGCAGAGACATCAGAGGTGGTGTGAGAAGGCATTGACTGAGGCTGCAAGCCTAATGCAGGCCTTGAATTTCAACAGTTAGTCAGGTTTTACCATTTACACGTCTCACCGGGTTTCATGTTTATGGTAACAGTATACAACAGCCAGATTCACTCCAATAATGGGTGTGTTTGGGGAACAGGAGGGTTAAACAGCTTTTGAATTTCCTTTATGTCCTCTTTAATTCCTACATATGTAACTTTTTAAAACAGTCATGCTAGAAGTCTCAAAAGCTAGAGGTGAACTGCGTATCTCTGAACCTAAGAGGACCTACCTACAAATAGATAGTCTTTGTAGATACTGTGAGACTAAATATCCAGTGACAGAATTTAAAACCCTGTGAGGCACAAAGCTCAGGACCATTGGTAGAGGAGTCACCAGCTTTCTCAGGCAACCAGAAGCAGTCTTCGAAGTTTTCAGGGGAACGATGTCTTCTTTTTTAAAAGGGTTTATTTATTTATTTTTAGAGAGAGGGGATGTGGGGGAGAAAGAGAAGGAGAGAAACACTGATGTGCAAGAGATACATAGATTGGTTGCCTTTCACATGCCCCCAAATGAGGACGTGGCCTGCAACCCAGGCATGTGTCCTGACTGGGAATCAAACTAGCGACCTTTCTGTTCACAGGCCGGCACTCCATCCACTAAGCCACACCAGCCAGGGTGGGACAATGTCTTCTATGGGCCAGAACTGCTGGGTCTCATGACCCCATTTGTTGTTTTCTGTGACTCACCTTTCCCTTAGGAACAACTCAGGAAGCACCACTGCTGTGATGAAGCTAATCCCCTCCTTCAAATGTTACAGCCGAGTCAAGTCCAGACTTTGTCCCTACGTCCCCCTTAGCACAGTTAGGACAAAGCTACAATACTTGGTCAAACTTTGTTAAGGACTGAGGATAACAAAAGGGAAATAACAGATAATCTGACTTAAGGGATGGGCTTAGTGCCCAGCTCCCGGCCAACTGCCACATGATAAAAGCCATCTTTTCCCCACCACCTGGGAGTCCCTCAAATACAGCTAGACCTGGTGTCAGAACCTTTACACTTGTGATGCTGTATCCAACATCCTGTGATACCAGCTACAGGTAAAACGTGCCTGCTGTTCCATTACTCTATCTTGATCATACTAGAATTCAAGTGGGAGTGAGTCACCATGGCTACCTTGGAAGATTGTTTTTAACTGTAAAGTCAGGTTACAAGCAGATTCTGATTCAGCAGATTCAAGGAGGAACCAAGGGCCCAGGTGATGCTGATACTGGTGGTGCCAGGCTCTAATCTAAACTGCTGGCCACCCCAAACGGGTCACACACCAGCATGTTTGTTAATGAAATCGTAATTAGAGTGCTTCACACGTAGTAAAGATAAATACTGTTTCATGTTGTTTGTGTTGCATGTAAAATATTTTTACAGACCTGTACTCAGCCAACTCTGTCTCCAAGGGGCTAACTCTCCTGCTGGGAACTGCAAAATATTAAGCCCTTCTCTATGCTGCCTCCTGGCTTTTCCTCTCAGGTGCTGGTTTTAAAGTCACACAAACCAATGCACAAACTTCCTTCACCCAACTGAGATAGCTAGTAAAATTTGAAACATCTGCCTCAAACCTACTAAGGCAAGGTTCTGAACTGTAGTAAAGCAACTGGAAAACTGATGGCTCCTTCCAAGTCAAGGCAGACATTTTCTTTACAGTTTCCCAAGCCCTGATCCACATTCTTCACAAGGAAAGTCTAAATCTTGAATTTCATTTGCCACAGTCTTGTATCTGATGGCTTTAAGATGCTAGGTAAAATTCTCATGGCCCGATGACCAGTGACTTATGCATTATATATTGCTTAGTCCTTTTTCTATGCCAAAATAAATTTCTCTTTTGCCAAAATAATTTCCACAAATGGCATTAAAAATGTGGAAGTATTTTTACAGATGAGGGGGGGAAACTTCAAGGACAAATGCTTCACAACATGCTTAACAACTAATACTGACCTGTATCAGTGGAACATCACTGGTCTAAACTACTCTCAGCCAGGACAGCAAGGCCATGAGAGAGGCACAGTTCTCTTCTGCCGCCCTCCTTCACATCTAAGGCTGACTTCCTGGTTCTGGTTTCTGGCCTTGTCTGGATAATTGACTCAGGTGACATCTGCTCTTCAGGCTTCAAAGGATGAGCTGTGTTAAACTGCACGGCAGAAAGCTAACGTCCAGTGAGACATAGATTTTACTTGAGCAAAATACAATGGACTACCTCCACTGGAAAGGAGAAGGGAAGAAAAATACTTTATTTTCAGAGAGACATTAAAAATCTTCAATTCCCTGTGGCTCTAAATAGCAAATTATAATTAACCTTTTCTTAGTAACAGACTGAGTCCTTCAGAGAGAACAGTTGATTTCTAGTCAACAAAAACATAAAACCAACAAATTAAAAGATTGAATCATAATTGGACTGTTTGATTTTCGGGCGCTACTCTTGCATCTCTGATATTCCTTCTGCAGAAATTCTGCATGCCCCCTCACTCCTTCAGTTAGCAACTCTGGTACAAATAACCCCCAGATGACGGAAACATCTCCCCTCCATCTTTCCACACCAGTTTCTTCTTACAATATTACTCATCCTAATGGACCACAGACATCCAATCTGGCTTCAAGTTCACAGTGTTTTTCCTTAACAATTGGTGGTTTGGTGTTTGACTATCTGAAATTCCTCACAGTATAAAGTTATAGGAATGTATGTCATGTTTTAAATTAAAATATGGAGTACTTAATCCAACATTTCATGCACAGAAAGGCTAGCAGTTGTTTACTTTAAGATGCCCTGCAAAGAGAACATTTGCCAAAAAACTGTCATGTTTTATTATTTATTTATCTAGTTGTCGTTCCTTACACATTTGGCCAGCAAACAATAAACATCTGCTTGGAGCCAGGCTTTATGTAGACGCTGCAATATAAAATAAGTAAATGCACAGGGCACAGCCTGTCTTCTAAAGGAATGTAAGCCTTGTAGCAGAGACCAAGAAAAAAATGGTAAAACACAGAAACTTTAGAACAGACCAGTGAGTGCACAAAGATTTTGAAAGAGTGACCTTGACACCTAAGAGTAAACCATAGAGCTGTCCGTGATTATCCATCCCCATTGCTCACACCCTGGGAAGAACCTTTATGGGTAACTGGAGTCTCTTCTCTGACAGTCTCTTCTCTGACATTCCTGAATCTGCCCCACTGTTATCCCAGCCTGTAGTGTGAGCCCCCGACAGTTGGAGTTCTTTATTGTAATGCAAGTGTCTTTAAGTGGCATTAAGCTTTTGATTGCACAGCACCCACTTCAAAGTCAGCTATTTCCAATGAATACATTGCCAGCTACACAACTAGATGAAGAGCCAAGCTTCCCATCCCTGAAGTTTCCTTTGTTTGGGCATCTCTGGTTGACTTATTGTAGATGATGTCCTTTTGACCCCTTGTTTTCCCCTTTCCATGCTTCAATTCTCACTCGTTGGTTTTAAATTCCTCAATAAAGAATGAACCTGCGAAACCTTAGTCACCCACCCCACCCTCGACTCCAATAAAAGTGGAACCCTAGGCCCATGCTCACTATTTTCCCTTCCTCTCTCTCTCTCCAACCCCCTCCCTTAAAAATTAATTAATTTTAAACATTTTTTAAAGAATTTCAGGAAACAAGAGACTCGGACAATTGGTCAAGATACAGGACAATCCACATGGTCACTAGAGAACTGGAAAAACAGAGTTTCTGTTTGCTTCTCGATACGCTAAGTATTGGATGCATCAAAGTACATGGTTCCATGAGACCTTCTTTTCTGTGATTACAACTTGGGGCATTTAAAACACATTTCTTAGAACCCTGTGCAGAGTTTATCTCCTTGGAAATGGCAGTTTCCTGGTCTGGAGATTTAAATCAAAAACATTTGATAAGAACTAAGAAGTAAGTTAAACACAGCTCTTTTAAAAAAGAGTAAATGTGGAGCCTAAACTTATGAGCTACATATGTCTCTGTTTCTGCTATTACCTTCTATCCAGGAGACATTTTAAGAAGATTTTGAAAGAGTGGTGGTTGAAGGAGAAAATTAAAGTTATAGGCCTGTAATTGCCTTGATATTTCTAGAATAAATTCTTAGTTATTTGGTGTCAGACATGACCTTGATATGGAAACCACAGGTGATTTCCAAATCCCTTCTTAGTTAATCACCTCAAATCCCTGAAGTTTTGGCCAGAGCTTCAGACAAAGGCCAAAATGTTCAGAAATGCATCTCAGCACTTCTCCCAAGTGAGGCACTGATACACAGTGACAAACTGCCGGCTGCAAAGGAAATGAAACAGGATAATGAAACCACTGTGAATCCGACCTCACTGACATCGTATATTTCTCCCAAAATCTGAAGCAAGTCCACATGAAGAGAATTCTAATGTTGTCCCCAGTCACTGGTTTGCCAAAGTTAGCCCCTTAACACACTAGTTTAATGAACACAGAGAGCAGGCTCTGTGTATGCCAAGATGGGAGACTTCTGCTTTGTTATTAAGACCCATTGGACAAAGAGCAACACAAAGCAGTGGCAAGAGCTGAGCTTACCTGGGAGCCTGCAGAGGGCTATATGCATGCTCCATGTCCCCCGCCCCTCTGTTAAAGGCTCACAGAACTCTCCACAGCACGTCAGCCAGTCTGTGCATCCATGAATGGCAGAGTACCTTCTCCTCAAAATGTGATCTCAGACCAAAGGGACTAGCATCACATGAAGCTTGCTGGAAACACAATTTTAGGCTTCATCCCAGATCTACTGAACCGGCATCTGCATTGGACAAGATTTGCCAGTGATTTCATGCATGTTCAGATTTGCCACACACTGGTTTATAAAACTGAATTAACTGTGAAGAAAAAGGCACTGGAAAAAAATATTTCCTTATAATCAAGAAAGTGAGTTACTAACTACAATGGAGAAAAAATGAAAGGCAAATTGCAGAGGAGACTAGAGCTATCTCATGTAGTAAGCGTATAGCTTGGTGGCATCATGCTTAACTGTAGGAACCCAGTCTGTCTCTGACTACTCCAGGGTGGAGGGGGATGCAAAAGTCATATAGAGAAAGTACTTGGTCAATGCTGAAATCCTGGACTGGTAATTTCCACTGCACCAACCAAGGAGACAATTGGCAGGAGCCTCTAAGGATGACAAAGTGACAGTCCTACATCACAGGTAAGAGTAACGACTAGAGACCAGCAGACCTGAGTTCACTTGGCCACAGCATTCAGCAAGTCTTAGTTGTCATTATTCTGTTTATTCACTAGTTCTCACACCCTCTGAAAGTGATAAGACCATTTGTTTCCCCATTTTAGAGATGAATAAATCAGGGTTTAGAGGAGTGGAGACTCCCCAGAAGTCCGCAGGGCAGGTGCAGAGGTGGGTCTCAAGCTCAGGCTTCAGTTTCTCTTGTTCAGTGTCCTTTACTGCTACAGCAGACAGGCTGCTGTGAATGTTAATGAAGCATCTGATTCAGAGCAGTGATTACCACCAGGAAGGGGCCAGATGGACAAGCAGACAGCCATCTGCCTCCTACCTGGGTCACCTGCCCCCAGGCCCCTTGTTAGGAATTAGTCATTATGTCAAAAGCAAAGATATATCAGGAAAGAACATCTCTGCATGCATGAGTGCAGGAATTAGCTTACCAAATGACTCGCCTAGAACTGAGGGACCAAGACCAAGGAGAGGAAGTTTTCATGAGTGGATAGGTTTTTCTCAAAGTGAAGCTATAGAGCACTGTATTTCACTCTAAGTGAGAAAAGGAAGAAGAGGGAGAGAGAGAGGGCGGGGGGGAGAGAGAGAGAGAGAGAGAAGAGAGAGGGAGAGAGAGGAGGGATAAGGGATAGAGAGAGAAAGAGAAAGGAGGGAGGGGGAGAGAGGAGAGAGAGGAAGAAAGGGAGGGGAAGGAGAGAGGGAGAAGGAGGGGAGAGAGAAGGAGGGGAGAAAGAAAGGGAGGAAGGGGAAGGAAGGAGGAGGGTGGAAAGGAAGGGAGGGAGTGGGGATGAGAGAGAGGAGAAAAACTATCAAGAACTTTCCCTGTGCTGGTCACCATTATCTTAGGTCACCATTGCCACAGCATTGTGACATAGATGTTATCACCCCATACAGTAAATAAACAGGCTTGGAGAATTAAAAGAACACACTCAGTCATCACATGAGAGAGACAATGATTCAAGTTTATCAATGATTTTTTCCCCTACCATGTTTCATGTTGCAATACCAGTCATTTTTAAATAACTCTTTATTTTAGAATAGTTTTATTGTAGCTCAGTGGATTGAGCGTGGGCTGGGAACCAAAGTGTCCCAGGTTTGATTCTCAGCCAGGGTACATGCCTGGGTTGCAGGCCAGAACCCCCAGCAACCGCACATTGATGTTTCTCTCTCTCTCTCCCTCTCTCTCTCTCCCTCTCTCTCTCTCTTTCTCTCTCTCCCTTCCCTCTCTAAAAATAAATAAACAAAATCTTAAAAAAAAAAAAGAATAGTTTTAGATTTACAGGAAAATTACAAAACTAGTACAGAGAATTCCCATATACCTTTCAACTATGTTATGCTATTGTCAACTACTTATCACAATTAATAAACCATTATTAACTAAATTCCGTACTTTATTCACATTTCCTTAATTTTAACCTTTCTCTCTTTCTGGATTCCATCTGGGGTACATATTACATTGAGTCATTCATCACGTCCCCTTAGGTTCTTCTTAGGTGTGACCATTTCTCAGACTTGCTTTGTTTTTAATGACTTTGATGGTTTTGAGGAGTTCTGGTCAGGTACTTTATAGAAGGTCCCTCACTTGGGATTTGTCTGATGTTTTCACATGATTACATACAGGATGTGGGTTTTTAGAAGGAGGATTACAGAGCTAAAGTGCCATTCTCATCACATCATATCAAGAGTACATGACTTAATCACTGCTGATGTTAACTGTGTTCACCTGGCTGAGGTTGTGTTTTTCAAATTTTTCCACTGTAAAGTTACTTTTACGCACCTTTTCAGGCTTTATGCTCTGGAAGGAAGTTATTATGCACAGCCCACTCTTAATTAGTAGGGAGTTATGCTTCCAGTCCTTAAGAGCAAAGTAGATTTGTCTATTCTCCTCCATTCATTTATTCAAAGTTTGTTTATATCAGCAGGGACTCATGGACACTTTATAATTTGGGTTATAATCCAATACTGCTTTAATTTGTTTTTCAGATTGTTTCAGCATTGGTCACTGAAAGCTCTTCATTTGGCTCCCATGTTGCCTTGACATAGCCCCATCATTGTGGATTTTTTTAGCACTTCCTTATTTTCTGGTTCTACAGGAGGCCAGGCTCATTTTGTGTACTTCCTGCCTGAATCCTAAAATGAGTCATTTTTCCAAGACACCCTCACCTCTTTTATTGGAAGACAGTATTAGAAACCAAGATCTGGAGCTGGATGTGCTCATAGCTACTGGGATGCCATTTCTCAGCTGACTTGATGAGGAAATAAATGTGTATGTATTAACTTGTGTATATATGCATACCTAAACATTTTTGTATATAACCATCTGTATGTAGCTAAACATGCAGCTAGACATGGGTTCGCACTGGTGCCTCCACTCTCCTCCATTATTACCTGGATCATTCTAGTCTTCTCCCACTCTAACAGTGAGAACCTAACAACACTCACTTTTCATCTCTTCCTTTCATTATGACTAGCTGTTTCAGGGTGGACCCTCTGCTCAGCAAAGTCCTAAAGAACCTTCATATCTCTCATATTTTGGCTTCAATGGTCTCTTGATTATCTCAGGCTCCTGCTACTTCTTTCCAAGCTTGATGATAAACTTCTTTATAGTAATTCTTCCAGGACTTTATACATCCAAAGCATAAGAAAATAGTAAATAATTGATTTAACAGGCAACAAACCCAACCTCATATGAGAGATGTCATTTTCACAGTCAAAAATGTGATGTTTCTAATTGTTTCTATCTCTATCTAGTATCCATTTAAATTTATTAATTATTTTATCTATTAACTTCATGTATTAATTATTTTATTAACTATATTAATTAATATAAATTATAAATTTATCCATTAACTGAACTCTCAACTTGCCTTGTATCTTAGTCATGTTCAGGTAAGTTCTGTCAAAGGTAGTGATTTGTCAATGATCTAGAATTATCAAATATCTTGTCCCTGCTTCCCACAGTCTCCACAGATGGCACCTGGGGTCCAGGGTGGCCAACAGCAATTCACGGCATCATGAGGAGGGGTTAGCTTCTGCTCACCAAACCTGACCTGCATCTCCTGATCCCACTCACTGCCAATGCGATGGTCCCATCTGTTCTTCTTTGTACTCTGGATCTACTCCCTTTTGGATACTTCCTGGAAAGGCTTTAGCAAACAGGAAAGATTAACTTATCCACAAGCAAATTGTAAATTGTGTACCATGCTGCTTGTATTAGTTAAGCTTCCTTAGTCAAAGGTATAAGAGGAAATATTTCAAAAATATTGATGTGGATTTACATACACATTACCTGATCTTCTCCATAGTCAGCCAAGCTGTTCACCTTTCTTGGCAGCAGGTGGGGAATGAAGTGAGCAGAGAAGAAATTAGATTCTTAAAGAAGGAATGCAAAGAAAGGTAATAGTCAGCTATTAACATTTTAAAGCAAGGCAATATGTTTGAAAGTCTAAGTTTCTTTTGTTCCCATTTTTCATGTCAGCTTGTTACAGAATTTTTCCCATGATGTAATTAAGAAGACCATAAAACCACAGGCAAAAAAGAAAGGACATAAAATAGAAGAAGTAAAGGAGAAACCCATCACTTGTAAACAAAAGTTCTTGAAGATGGAATGTGAGCTGAAGGCAGAGAGACGAGAAGAAACAGAAGTGACAGTCACATTATGTTTTGCTCCTCTCCCTGGGATGAAACCCTGACAAGTTGGAGAACAATTAGGGCAGAGAGGTCCTGGCCACTCTCTACTTGGAATCCTGGGAGGAAGTCACCTGGTGGGCCAGGCACCCCATGTCCATAGAAGTTGGGGATTGGCCCCACCAAAGTAAAGCTCAATGGTACAACATGGTCAAAAATAGACAAGAGCTCAGCTCTAACAAGCTGCCCTCTCTTTCTATCAGATATGTGGGAACCCAGGAGCTTCCACAAGGCCCTGAAAAGGGGAAGCAGAAGGTAGTTGAGTCTGAGAGCCAACTCTCCAACCATGGGATTTATTGTGCTTAGGGGTGACTCAGCAGAGAAGAATAGGATCTACTCCAGACCCAATCTCACTCCAACCAGAAGCCAGCAGAGGGCATGCAGAGGCTCAGTGGAGGTTTTAGAGCCATCATTGATGTGGTGAAATTGGCAACCAGGAAGTAGTGGAACCTCTGCCAAGCCTAGAGAGACCACATTGCAAGTAATACCAGCTTTGACTTTAGATTCAAATGCCAACAGGGCAAGCATCCCTCTAGTGGACAAAGAACATTTCCATGAAAACAGGAGACACTGTCATGGATCGATATTAGCCAATATTGTGCAAACTCTAAAAACCCTCCCCTACCCAATGCCAAGAGGACACAGTAAGCCACAACCCTATCCCACTCACTAAGAGCCATCTTGATGAGGAGCAGGACTGTGGTCAGAAATCTGCGGCACAGATTTTTCACCCAAGGAGACTAAGCATCATCTAAAAGAAATGCTTGAAAGTATTATAAGGGACTAGCTGTTTAAGATTGCCCTAAAATAAAATTAAATTTCAAATGGCAGCTCTGATCCATGAACTTCAACTGACTCAGTCAAGAAAGGAAGCATTATGGAAGACCCCTGGGCAGCTCAAAGAGTTGAAGGAAGAACTGCAGCAGGAGCCTGGGGTGGTGGTAGGGAGAGGACTCTAACTGGGGGAAATGGAAGAGGAAGGAAGGAGAAATGCTGTTACTAGAAACAGAGGGAAAGGGTGCTGAACAGGCAACTAAAATATATGTTCACAGCTTTTCCCTTAGTAAAGAAGGAGGCCTGGCCCAGGAAATAATCATTCATTCAACAACTATCTACTGAGCTGAATGAAGAAGAGCAAGACTACAAAGTTGAATGAGTCCTGGCCCCTGGCCTCAAGAGCTTACAACCCAGTGGGAGGGATCAACAGGAAAAGCTGCACCACCTGCCTAAAGGTCTGAACAATGTTATGGGCTGAGAACAGCTGTTGTTGTAAGAATGAAAGGAAAAAACAACTACTTGGAAGCTTCAGGAAAGCTTGGCATTCCATCTGTGTCTTGAAAGTATTCTGGTGAGCAAGAAAGGAAAGAGGGTATTTTTTTAAAGACAGAAGCATGAGGAAAAGCATAGTGGTGGGAAGAGAGTACACCATTAGGTAAATGCCAGTAGCCAAACATGGTTGTGTTAAAGAACAAAATTCAACCAAGTAAATTTGAAGATATAGTGGCTTTATTAAGATTGAGCAGCATCTCATGTAGCAACTAGAAGGGTGCTCTGAGAGGTTATACAGAATGGATGGTTTTTATAAAAAGAAGGGTATAGCAGGGAAGTTACTAACAAAAGAAAAGATTCTTTTTCAACCAGGACGATTTTGTGGGGGGAGAGAATGGCAAGGATCATGCATATTGCCTCTTATTCCTGTGGGGGGGCAGGGGTGAAGAGGGCTCCCTAGACAGATTACCTCATTGGTATTTACCAAAATATTCCAAACTGGTTGATTAACATTACATTTCTAGTAATGGTAGGAACTGCAGTTAAGTTAGGTACTAAGTCTAGGTTTGGTATCATGGGTTTTAGCACAAGTGATACCATTTGGGGGCCTCTGGTTTTCTCTTTAACAGTTTTGTGCAGAATTCTTGATGAAATATTGAAGATAGGAAGCTGAAAAGAAAGGCCAGAAAGAGAACATCTTAAATGCAAGGCAATTGAGTGTAGCTTTATCCTATAAAGCTATAGTATAGTATCATATAAAACTACACAGTCTTTCAAAATGAGATCTGCATTGTGGAACGTTCACTCTTAAAGCAGTGTGAGAAATGAATTTGGAAAGAAAGAGATAGAAGACTCTAGTTGGTGGAGTAAAGGACAAAGAGAGAATAGGGCAAGGGAATGTCAGAGTTGTTGGAGAAATTAAGGGCACTGGCAAGTGTCCTAAATCCTCTGCAGCTGCCTATCAAAGACCAATTCATCAATAGACACCCTGGATGTCTCTACACCTGACTTCTCAGGGGCTTCAGTCCTATCATTATTTCCCTGGTTTTTCCTCACAAATCTCTCTTCTTCTTGGTGGCTCACACCAAAATGCAAATGTACCCTGGCATCTCTCATCTCTAAAACTATTTTTTAATAGTTCATTTGTATTGTATTTTCCCATTACCATTTATCTTCTCTATACCCTCTTCTACCCACCTTTCTCCTAAAAATATTCTTGATGCCCTGGTCTACTGCCCAATCTTTCTGTTCCCCTTCCTTAGCAGGGGCTTTTATCTTCAGGTTCTTCTCATGGCTGTAATAAGGCCACTGTAGTTTCCACCGTCCTGTCTGCTGTCTGAGCAGAAAAAGGGAAAAAGATAACTGAGTCAGTACCCTTAAAAGAACTTTTATAGAAGTTCCACCTAACACCTCTATTTATAGCTCCTAGACTTCAAATGGCAAGGGAAAATGGAAAACACAGTTTGTTAATTAACCATTTTTTCTGTCCCAAGAAAAGGTTAATAAAGAATAAGAAGAGAATGGGTATGATATAAGCAACCAGGAATCTCTGTAGTACTTTCTTTGATTCCCTTCTAGTACACCTGCATTTCTCTTAATATAATTTCTCAAAGGAGAGATCAACATATATCAACTCCACTTCCTCACGTTCCCTTCTTTTTTCCAACAATCTGGGTTCTACCCACATGTTGCTAAATCCACTGGACAGACCACTCCTTCTTATACCCAACTTCTCTGTAGCAGTCAAACATTTCTCTATGAAACACTTGTCCTTCCTCTCTCAGATTCCCCATTATACTACTCTGTTCTCCCATACCACTCCTATTCTCTCCCCAGTTCCTTTCTCTTCATTCAGTGTTATTCAGTACAACTTCAGGCTTCCTCCTGTCTTTCTTCTCTTCTCTGTCTACAATCTTCTCCTAAGTAATCTCATCCAGTCCCATGCTTTTAAATACATCTGTATCCCGATGACTCTTAAATTCATATTTCCAGCCAAGACCTCATCTTGATCTTCAGTCTCATATATTTAGTTGCCTATGTGGCATCTCAAACTAGTTCTCTCATAAGCTTAGCACATACCAAACTGAAATCTTCAATTTCTCTGACCTCCACCCCATACTGCTTCTACTCCAATTTCTCCCTTCTCAGTAAATGGGTCTCTGCCCATCTGGTTTGCAGGGCAAAACTCAGAAAAATCTATTTTGACCTCTTGCTCTCCCTCACTTCCCATTTTTCACCAAGTCCTGCCAGTTCAACCACAAACATTTTGTCAATGTATTTTTATTGCCAGTGTCACCAGCCCAGGACATGACACCCTCCTCTCTTTTCTACAGTACCACAATGTCTTTCTAATCATTTCTCCTTTCTTCACTCTTGCACCCCTTCAGTCTAACCTACACAGGGCCCAGAGTAATTTTTTAATATTTTAATTTGGATTATGTTATCTCTATTCAGAATCCCACAATGCCTTCTTCTTACCATTAGAATAAAGTTTATTCATTAACAATTTTATATTGATTACATGATAAAATGATAATATGTTGAATATACTGAGTTAAATAAAATTATTAAAATTTGAAAAAAAATAAAGTCTAAACTCCTTACTTGGATTCTCCAGCCTTCCCCTTACCTTATGTTCCAGGTAAATTGTTCTTCTGTCAGTTCCTTCTGCCTGGAATGCTCCTCCATTGACTCCTCACATGGCTGATTTCTTTTCGTCTTTCATGGCTCAACCTAAATGTCAACTGAGAGAGACATTCCTTTGTAACCCTAAGATAAGACACTGCTTCACACTGTCATCTACCACAGCACCTGCTCATTTCTAATATGGCACTGACCTAAATTTGTAGTAGTTGGCAAAATTTTACTTGCAAATTTATTATTCATTACTTGTACTTCTGGTTTGTTTCCCTCCTCCTGACTATATACTGTGTACATAGTATAGTGCCTGCCACTCATTAGGTACTCAATAACTAAATGATTGTTAAATGAGTGTTTGGAACAAAAAGGTAAGCATATAATGTCACATTTAATCTCTTCAAAAACCTGGTAATTTAGGTATTTTTAACACCATTTTATAGATGAGTAAACTGAGGATCAGAGAACTTCAAGGATTCCTAAGAAGTAAGCAGAGAAACAAGAATTCAAAGCCAGATCAGGCAGGTTCCAGAGCCTCTTCTTTCACAGCAGGCTGTCTCCACATACACCATCTTTCCAGGACATCAGTGACACCAGTGGGTCATTTTTGTGCTTTGTAGTTGACAAGAACATCAAGGAAAAAATACCAGTTGCTTAATATGAGACAAAATAATTAAAAAGTCATGCCAGATTTTATTATCTTCCTGCAAGTAATTGGAACTCATTAAAATTTTGATTCTAAGGCAGGAAGAAATCATTTTAATTAGCAATGGAATAGGCTTTTCCTCAGCAACAAGAAGTCCAGAATTTCAATTTATGTTGAAGGAGTTTCTAATTAGCAAGAAAAGTGGCTGTTTCCATGAAGGATGGAGAAAATACTGAAGCTGGCCCCAGGTCCTTTGCAACTTCCTAAAGACATTCTGTATCTCTCAAAGACTGAAATTGTCTGTGATGGCCAATTTTACCATAAATATTTCCTGTTAGACTGGTTGAGTTTTTATTCTCTTCTTTCACATTGATCTGTGTAAGAAGGTCAGAAAGGGCAAAGTTAGGCTAGAAAACAATAATTATACTTCTCCTTTCATTTCTTTTTATTATTATTATTTTTAGAGAGAGTGGAAAGGAGAAAGAAAAAGAGGTAGAGAAATATCAATGTATGAAAGAAATACCAATGGGTTGCCTCTCAGCCCGAAACCTAGACATTTGCCCTGACAGGAAATCAAACCAGTGACCCTTGGGTTTGCAGGCTGGTGCTCAATCCACTGAATCACACCAGCCAGGTCTCCCTTCATTTTTTTTACACTTGCTACCTATGTTATATCATTCTTGTCACTTCAGTTAGCATTTTAGTAGCTCTAAGAAGTCTTACTGTTAAGAAACCTTTTTTATTGTGGTTTTTATGAGCCAAGGGTTCTGTGGTCAAATATTTGGCCACAGAATTCTTTGCTGATAATTTATGTAAAGATTGTCTCCAAAGTTGGCCACCAACAACTCCCCCCACTCTTGTATGCATATGTTGTTCCTCCCATCAACAGATTGTCTCTCTCTTCTTTAGGGTGGGAGGAGATAATGGGGAGAAAGGGGGAAAGGTTTTCAGGAACACCTGTAAAGGACACATGGACAAAACCAAGGGAAGGGTGGGATCAGAGGTAGGAAGTAGGGATGGCTAGGGCGGCGGGGAGTGGTGGGGAAAAATGAAGACAACTGTACTTGAACAACAATAAAAAATAAATAAAATAAAATTATATGTTAAAAACCAAAATCATAAATTAAAAAAAAGTTATCCAAACAATAGTATAATAAACATTAGTATACTTACAAGCTAAGTAACAAATGTATATAATTGTTAATATTTAGCCACATTTGTTTCATCTATATCTATAAAGATTTGTAGATGTTTTCAAATAGGTGTCGTATTTAATAAAAAGACGGTCTTTACAGAGAACATCTAGAGCAGAATCATTAAAAAGTCATTCAGTTGCCCATGGAATGAAGAGCAGATCCCCGGGAGAGTCATTCCAGGTCTTCTATGATCTGGACCTTATCACTTCTTTTTTAGATTATCTGTTTCTGCCCCCTCATTTCATACCCTTCTCCAGCCAGGCTGAACTGCCTTAAATTCTAGGATCAGTGTTCAGCTTTCTCTCCCCTCCTTCTGGGTCTGTGCATATAGTGTTCCATTTACCTGGTACATTTTACTCGATGCAGCTTTATCTGACTAGAACTTACTTTGCTCCAGGTATTCCTGACACACTCAGGCTGCTTAGGAGTTTCCACCACATGCTCTCCCTAATACTCCTATTAGAACTCTTTAAACATGGCTGTGACAGAGTAAGAAATATGTATTTGGTCTCTGCCCCCTATCACCTCCGCCCCCGCCACCCCCACCCCCACCCCACCCCCATTTTCTGGAAACAACTCCTAAAATCCTTGGAATCTCCGAACTTGTAAGTACATTTTATGTGACATTCTTAGGTGACTGGTGGCTAGGGGCTCCTGCATAGCCTCAGGATGGACCTTGGTTGCCAGGGAAACCAACCCAATAATTAGAGAGTTAGAACTTTCAGTTCCACTTTCCAATGTCTTGGGTTAGAAAGAGGGGCTGGAGGTTAAATCAATCACTAATGGCCAATGGTTTAAGCTATCAAAAAAATAAAAACAAACAAAAAATAAACAAAAAAGAAAGGAATAATCACCTTTATGAAATGAAACCTCCATTAAAAAAAACCCCTAACTGTAAGTAAATAAATAAATAAGCTGAAGTTCGGCACCACTTTCCATGGATGCTAATAAAAAAGAAAAACCCTAACTGGAGAAGGTCAGACTGCTTCTCGGGTTGGTGAACAGGTAGAGATGCTAGGAGGGTGGTCGGTGTACCTGGACAAGAAAGGGAAGCTCTGCACCCCTTCCCATACACCTTGTCCTAGGCATCTGTTCTGTCTGGCGGTGTCTGTTACAATAAACTGGTAATCCAGTAGACAAACTGTTTTACTGACTTCTAAGAGCTAGTCTAGCCAATTATCAAACCTGAGGAGAGATCATGGGAATCCCCTGCCTATGAATCCCATTTATAGGCAGTCAATCAGAAATACAGATTACAACTTGGGACTTGCAGTGGTCATTTGAAGTAGCCTTGTGAGACTGAGTCCTTAACCTGTGAAATATGACCCTAACTCAAGGTAGACAGTGTGAGAATTGAGTTAAATTGTAGGCCACCCAGTCAGTGTCCAAGAGAACTGGAGAATAGCTTGGCGTGGACATCCACAAGTCTGGTGTCAGACGTGTCTAAGGTAGTCAGAGAAAAGCAGGAATTTTCCTTTAGTTGGTGAGTAGGAAAAGCAGAGGCATTTTTCTTTTATATGGCATATGTCTCCACCATTTTACCTGAGTTAGATGATAAGAACTATATTTCACTTTTCTCTGCATCTTCCATACCTAACCAGGGATTTTCACATAGTAACTGCTCAGTAAATACTTGTTGAAAGAATAAATTCATGAAGAAGCACTAAACAAGGTAGGCATTATAGAATGGAAGCACTGAATGCCCTTGGCAAAGCTTTCCCTCTTTTGGCCTTATTTTCCCTATTTGTGCTCAAAGATCTTCAAGGTTTCTTCCAGACCTCAACTTTAAACAGTGTGGAAAGGAGTAGCTTCTTCAATTACTAAATGCCCAGCAGTTCCTATGGCAACAGGTTCTGTGGGCCCAGACCTGTAGAATTTCAATCTGAATGAACCAGGCACTACAAAAGTCCAGAGGTCCTCCCTTTTCCCAGAAGATACCCAAAGGCAGATTATCTGATAAGTCTTCTCTTCACCCCAGGCCTGTTTTGAGGCCCCCAGAAATTTAACAAATGGTTGCTATAGAAACAGCATCCCTCCCAGAAGCCTTTTCCCTCTCTGAGATGACCACTCTGCAATATACGGATAAACTCCTGGTGCTGTCAGGACAGGCTCCTAATGAAAGCTGACACAAGGATGGAGGGAGGGGGCAGGTGCCAGGAAATAACATTAGGTATAAACTCTGGCATTTGTAGTGAGCTTTCACTTACACCAGCTCATCTGATACTTATGTAAACCAGGGGGAGTTATTGTTATTATCTCTATTTCATAGATGAGGAAATTAAAACTTAGCTCAGAAAGTTCAAAAAATTTTCTGAGGCTTTCGCCAGTGTTGGTTGGAGAGTCTTCCTGTGACCAAAAGGTGAAAGGTTTGATTCCCAGTCCGAGCACATACCTCAGTAGCAGGTTTGATCCCAGATTTGGGCCTGTACAAGAGGCAACCTAACAATGTTTGTCTCTCACATCAGTATTTCTCTCTCTCCCTTCCTGTCTCTAAACACAATGAGAAAATGTCCTCAGGTGAGGATAAAAAATATTAACAATAATTAAAAATAAGATTTGCTGAGGTCACAAATTTAGTTGCAAAAAGGGTGATTTAAAGCTAAGTCTGATTTCAAAGCCTGTGTTCTAAAACCACTAAGTGTTACTGTCTCATAATTAAAGCAGGTTCCAGTGAGAACTTAGCAATATATGTTTGGAGAAAATGGGATTCCTGGAACTGCCCAGGAATCAGGGCCTCCCCAGCAGCCTGACATCCAAATCTAAAAGATAATTTAACTCCATCTGGAGCTGATTCCAATGACCAATCGGATGGATGAGACAGACCTTAGGGTATTGCAGGCACTGGCAGAATTCAAAGATGCACAATTATGAGGATAGCCACACCATCCCCAAACCTTACTTCTCATCTTGAGCTCATTTACTTTCTTGGAAAGGCCCATGAGAAGGAGGTTATCATACTCATTTTACAGATAGAGACACCTGAGGCTTAAAAAAGTGACTTGTTTAAAACTAAGTAGCATGTAAGCATTTGTAAAAAAAAAAAAAAAAAGCTTATTTTAGATCAGGGATGCCCAACGTGCAGCCTGTAGGCCACAGGCAGCCCAGGATGGCTATGAATGCAGCCCAACACAAAGCCATAAATTTACTGAAACATTATGAGATTTTTTTTGTGATTACATGTCACAACATCACATAAAATAAACGTACGTACACTCTCACTATTTGTGTGTGTGCATGGCTTCAGTTTTACAGCGGTGTGTGGCTTCCAGCATGTTATCTTCCAAGCACAGACAATAGAATCGACATCATCAGACCTTGCATGTGCTCGTGGGGTATACGTCAACCTACCATCGCAATGTTAGGCATTTAATGCTATTTAGAAGTCAGGTAAGCATTCTTGTTTGATCATTAAAGGTACTTCCACACCTTGGCAGCACCTCACACTTCACCTGCCACGCTTTACAGTCGCCCCCCCCTCGCCGGGCATCAGCAGCCAAGAAGGCTGTGGAAGGGCCTAGACTTTGCTTTCTGTTTTCCTACAAATTAATTTTCATAATAAGAGTAAATAAAGTCCCTTATCTATTACTATTTTTTAAAATCCCAGAATGGCTTCTACAATGTCTCAAAAGAAAAAAGAACCCCCAAAAAGAAAAATTATAGATGAAGGAAGATTGTTCAGTGAAAAGTAGACAGATGACTAATTTTTCGTTGAGGCAAATAGTAAGGCACTCTGCTTAATTGGTAGGGAATTTTTGTCAGTTTTCAAAGACTATAATTTGAAATGGTATTTTATGCAAAAACATGCTGCCAAATTCAATGCATGTGAAGGATTGTGTTGTAAGGACAAGATAGTGGAACTGAAAAAAGTCTGGCTTCTCAACAAAAAATTTTCAAAAAGTTGCATCTCAGGTGGATTCCATAGTAAAAGCTAGTTATGTAGTAGCACATTTAATAGCAAAAATATAAAAACCATTTGCTGAAGGTAAGTCTATTAGGCAATGTATAGAAAGCGTGGCAGATATAATTTGCCCTGAAAAAAGGGGGATATTTCTAAAATCATTTTGTCTCACGAGACTATAGCCAGGAAAACCCTAGGAATTGGAAAATATATTGAAAGATGTTTAGAGAGTAAAGCTGCTAATTTTAAATTTTATGCTTTGGTGGTGGGTGATGGCACTGATGCAACAGATGCAGCTCAACTTGCTATTTTTATTAGAGGTATTGAAGACAAATATAATGTCACTGAAGCAATGGCTCCACTTAGTGCCATTAAAAGACACAACTAAATCAAGAGATTTATATGAAGCAGTAAAAAATATGTTAAAGCAATATTCTTTGTCCATTGTCATCATATCTGGTATTTACTAATGGTGCCCAGTGATGGCAGGTAAAAGAGAGGGGCTTGTAAAATTAATAGAAGAAGATGCAATTGCCACCCAAAATTCATCTTTGATGAAGTATCATTGCATAGTACATCAAGAAAATTTATGCACTAAAGCTTTAAAAATGGATAACATCATGCAAATCATCACCAAGACTGTGAATTTCATAAGAACCAAGTGATTGAATCATCGCCAATTCAGGGATTCCTTAAAAGTACTGATGCCGACTATGGCGACATCATTTATTTTTCAGGAGTAAGATGACTAAGTCAAGGCCAAATGTTGAAAAGATTTTATGATTTGCAACATGTTATCAAGTCATTTATGGTATCAAAAAACAAATTTGTGTCGAACTTGATGTAAACTGGCTTGCAGATTGAGCATTTTTAGTGGATTTAACTGCTCATCTAATGAGTTAAACATGAGTCTTCAAGGTGAAAACCAGCTTATCAATACCATGTTTCAAACCATAACAGCATTCCAAATGAAACTGAAAATATGTCAAGTTCAAATTAAGACAATTTTATACATTTTGACACGTTGACTAAACACAGTCCTGTGAACAGCAAAAAATGTGCAGCTTTGCTTTTCAATTTGATGCAAGACTTTGAAAACATATTTCAAGATTTCTGGAAAATAATCAATATTTTGCCATATTGGCTCCTCCATTTTCAGTTGTCATAAATATATTACCTGCCAATTTTCAAATGGAATGCATAGAACTGCAATCTGACATTCAACTTAAAGAAAAATTGAATCGTGTTCCTTTACTGGACTTTTTGTAAGTCCTATCTTCCCACAAACAAATATCTCTTGCTTCACAATCACACCTGATTTATGTAATAAATGAGTAATCTAGTGAGTAAACTAGTTTCCTGAGTTCTGTGAGCCCCTCTAGCAAATTAATCTAATCAAGGAGAGGGTCATGAAAACCTCTAATTTATAGATAGTGGGTCAGAAACACAGGTAACAACCTGGGCTTTTCACTGGTTTGTGCCCTTAACCTGTGGAATCTGGTGCTGAGCCCTTAACCTGTGGAATCTGGTGCTGAGCCCTTAACCTGTGGAATCTGGTGCTATCTCCAGATAGATAGCATTAGAATTAAGTTGAATTATAGGGTACTCAGCTGCTGTTGAAGAATTCTTGGTTTGAGACCCCCCCCCCCCACATACATACACTAGAGTGGGTGCTCAGAACACTTTATGAAGGGACTTATCTGAGGTCACATGTAAGTAACTGAATTTCAACTCAGGTATATCTGGAAGGCAGCTATGCTCACCACTATACCACCAACGCCACATCAACTCAGGTATATCTGATTATAATCTCCTCTACAAGAAAACCAGATCTGTAAAGAGCTGGCAAAATTTTGGTTTCCCTTTACCTTGCTCATGCTCTGGTAGATTCTACAGCTTAGTAAGCCCTCACTTATCAAGTCCAGGCCCTTTCATCTGTATCAGTGTTTTGGCTTCATGTGATCCAAAATAACAATAGCTTAATGGTCGAACATTGTTTTTCTTTCACATAAGAAGTTTCCAGAACTAGGTAGCCCAGGATTGACATGGCAATTTTTGAATGATCAGAAACCCAGACCCTAACTAGCACTGTCCTCTGCCATTCTTGTGGTGTGGCCCTCTTTTTCAGGGCCCAAGTGTTTGCTAGAATTTCAGCCTTTGTGCCCAAGTTCCAAGCAATAAGCTAGAGGAAGAAATGAAAAGTAGTATGCTTTCTTTTATTAAAAGACTTCCTGGAATCAGGCCAAACTTACTCATACGTAGCTGCAAAGAAGCCTGGTTACTATATCATTCAACAGGGCATTCTGTTACTAAGGGGGAAGGGAAGAATGAATGATAGAGCAAGGAACCAACAGGTTAGTCAAACCTTCTTTCAAGACTCAAAACTAGTTTCACCCCTTCCTTGAAGTTCTTCTGACCACAAAAGTCCATATGATCTCACCTTTCTCTCAACTCTTATCACACTTATTAATGTGGCTTTTAGCCTGCACATTACTAGCTTCTGGATTTTTTATGTGCCAGATGTGACAAGTATAGGAATGATGTGGGATAGGTATATCTGGGTCGTAGAAATGGATATAGGTATGGACATTTATAGAACTAGGTGTAGATATAAGTAATGTCAACATAAGGAACGTCCAATCTATAAGAACCTGTATGACTTTTTATGAGTTTATTTGAGCCAAACTATCAACAATTGCCTGGAAGCAAAATCTCAATGCATCGAGAAAATACTCCAGAGAATGGCAATTCTCAAAGGAAGAGGCATAAGGGGGTTAAATGAAATCCACTAGATCAGGAAGGTGGGAGAAAGCAAAGCTGAGAAATCTCTAGGATTGGATAAAAAGTAAAAAGTAAAATGAATAGACACACACTTCTTTTATATTTGTGAGTGTAGGATAGTTAACAATTGACAATTAACATGATAACAGTAACAATGAGGTGTATGTGGCCTCTGCTCAGGTGAGGTGGTTGTGCTTTGAGGGGTCCAGAATAAAGGAAATTACTTTGATATTCTAAAGGTATGTTATCAGATATGTTATCCTAGATGCCAAAAGACAACAGACAGGCTTAGTTAAGTAAAAATTGACCTTTGTTAGGGAAAAATACTGGCCTAGGACATGACTACCCACTAGGAATTCCTTTGAGTTAGAAAGTTTGTATTCAGACCATCCTCTGTGGTTACTTTGGTCCCTGAATTTGTGGGGCCACCATGCAGACCTTCCCTGAATTTGTCAGATTTAGTATGTGACCCTTTTTTGTCCACAATAAAAGTAGAAATACAAATTTTCAGACGGGTAGCACTGTGGTTCAGAAAAAGTATGGACTTTGCCGTCAAACTGAGGGACAGGTGAGTACAAAGCTAGGAAAACACCTCAGCAAATGGAATGGGGAAGCTGAGACAGATATTTAAACAAAGCCAAGCAATTTTCAGCTAGCTAATAAATTGCAAAGTCTTACTGTTACCCAACAGCAAGTGGAGTCCTGTTCCTTGCTGCCACCCTCTAGGCAAAATTCCAGAGGCAAAAGTTTGGTAACAAAGGAAAGGAATCTTTATTCAAAAGCTACACAGTTTTGGAATAACAGATTTCCATGTGCATTAGCCACTTAAGTCTATCATTAAGACTCAACTCTTTAACTCTTTAGTTATAGCTTTAATCAATTAAACCCATCAATTAAGGCTGAAATCTGTTAATTCCTGAGTTCTTCTATTGTTTATTTATTTATTTATTTATTTATTTATTTTTAGAGAGAGGGGAAGGGAAGGAGAAAGAGAGGAAGAGAAACATCATGTGTGGTTGCCTCTCACGTGGCCCCCACTAGGGACCTGGCCTACAACCCAGGTATGTGTCCTGACTGGGAATTGAACCAGCGACCCTTTGGTTCACAGCCTGCACTCAATCCACTGAGCTACACCAGCCAGGCTGTTAGTTTTTAATTATTTCTCATTTCTAAAGGATTAGTTTATAAACTAAACCAACATAAGATATGAAAGCTACACAATTTTGGAAAAATGGCAGGCTTCTGCATCAAAGCCTGTCCCTTCTGGAACACCCAAAGAATAATAACAGGGGGAATTTCTTCTCCCATCCAAAACATCATCCTTTGGGGAATGCAGGCAGCTGCAACGCAATCATCTAGGCATCCTCAAGGAAGAGAGCCTGACAGCCAGTCTCTGCCCTCCTTTTATTTTAAGTCTTCTGGGCCATAATTCCAAACACTCCAGAGAAATTCAGCTTCTCAGCCAGTCCCATCCTAGACTATTTACCATTGCCTCGGGCAACCTCCTCCTAGGCCCCTCTCTACTCTCCCCAGTGATCTGATCAGATCTCTCAGAATCATTATCTTCCCTAAGTACAATTAGGACAAATGGTTTACAAATTCCAGACCACGCTGGGGCAGACACACCTTGGTCCCTGTCACTGGAAGGTCCATTTCCAGAGACATTCTTTGAAAGTGAAACTAAACCAGAGAATGAACCTAATCCCTCTATATGCTCATTTTGATGAATCAGCATATTAAAAGACTCACCTGGGAAGTTTATGAATATTGCATTGAGATCTTCCCCTAAGAACTCCCCTAAAATTCACACCTTTAGAAAACATGTAAAAACCCTTAAGATATAGGACCCAGTATGTGCTACCTCTTGAGCATACCCACGCCTCCCACCCCCAAAACCTGACTCTTCTTTCGTCAGGCATGTACCTTCACTTTCTTTCTCCTAAGCGCTAATGTTCCCAGGACACTTGCAACCAGGGGAGCAGTGGACAGTGGCAGCTTGTCCTAAGCTAACCACTTGAACCTGTCTCCAAGGCCCTCCTTTTGCCCCTATAACTTGTTTCCTGAGTCCACACAGCCCAGCTGGCTCACTTCTTCTGTCTCTGTGACTTTCTCTCTAATGGGCCAAGACAGCTTCACCAAGGCTCGATCCTTTCTCACATTTCCGAAAGGCCAAGGCAGCTCTGCCTAGGCTTATTCCTGCTGCTATAACCTTGCCTCTTCTATCTTAAGCCCTTCATTTGTTTCCCTGTCCCTAGCTTTAATAAATGTACTTTCAAAATCACCTGGACTCATTCAAATCTTTCCTGCTCAAAGTTAAAAACCCACATGTTCTAGACCATGTCAGGGCTGACTCACCTCAGTCCCAGTCTCTTTTTGGTGACAAAACAGATCCAATTTCTAGCTCTATCTCTACCTGTAATTTTTGTGCAAATGTGTAGGTTAATTAACCTTTGCCTCAACTTTCTAATCTGTAAAGTGCAGATCATAATTATACCTACCTAATAAGGTTGTTATGATGGCTAAATAAGATAACGCATGTAAACTACTTAACACTATGCCAGGCACATAGTGAGTGCTCACTAAATATTATCCACTGTTATTTTTCTTTGATTCCTCACAGTGGCCCTATGGAATTGATGATATCTTCTTCACTTTTAAAAATGCTAAACTGAGGCTCAGAGAAGTTAAAAACTTGCCTAAGGTAACAATGCTAATGGTGATACTACTGAGACATGAACTCAAACCAGACCTCAAATCCTGAGCTCTTAGTTCGAGATCTCTGCCTTCTGTCTCGTTTCACCCATGGCACGTCAAATACATAATAGGCTTTTTATAATCATCTGCTGTAACAAATTCAAATGAATCAGCTGTCATTTTATCTTTGGCTTTAAGGTTTTCTAGGCTGTTATCTCCACTGCACACTGAAATACAGAAAGAAATATTTTTAATTTTCAGGATAAGGATCATTTTCATATGAAATTCATATGGGCTGGAAAATCTGATTAGAAAAAAAATATTTAGAAAGAAAATAGCTCAGGGCAGCCTTTTTGACTAAAAGAAGAATAATGAGAAAAAGCAGATGCATCAAAGTAAAACATCAAGCTGCTCTCTCTTGGAGATAAAATTTAGCATTCCAAGATGCCTACTTCATTTGCTTCAGGTACAAAATCATGTGAGTCTCTTTCTTACTAAGAATCAAGATATTTTTGTAAGCAATAACTGAATGTTGAGATATAACTGCCTTTGGGAAAGAAGAATTTGGTACACCTACATACATTTCTACAAGTGAAGAAAAATGCTTAGTCCATTGTAACTGATAGCCAAAGCAAAAGGGCACCTCTACACTTAAGTGCTAGACTGTGATCAGGGGCAGATCAGAATCCCTTTGCAGTCCTCTAAGTTGAGTCCTAATTGTAAAGAAGCACAAATACAATGTCAAGACTCTAGGTTCAGACCTTGTTATGTGATAAATACCTTTATATGCAAAACACTTTCCCTCTTTGTATTTCAATTTTAGTTTCAATAGGCTGAGGGAGTTGGGCTCTCTGACCAATTAGATCTCATCTTCCTGAAATGGTATCTTCTAAATCTGGGACTAATCCTGGGCATTTGCAAAAGATCAAGTATATCAAATGTTACAGGTCACATTCTAATTTGTTTTGTCTGTAGAGTTTGTTTTTTATATGGCATATTTTCCCCTTCATATTTTTCTTCACCTTTGATGGGGTCATCTGAATTAGGATTTGTACTCTGTACAGACTATAACATATTGTTGACACGTTGATGAGTATTTTTTTAAATCTAACATCTGTGTAGCATCTTATATACTTCAAAGCAATTTTACTGTCATTATCTCACTCAGTTTTCACCATTAGCCCCTGAAACTGGAGCCATATTATTGACGCAGTGGGAAAAGCATGGATTTCAGAGTCAAAGAGCCTGAGGCCAAATTCCAGCTCAGCCCTTTGTAAGTCAAGAGAACTTGGGGAAGTTTTTTAAATTTTCTGTGCCTTCCAATTTCTTATTTGAAAAACAGGGAAGATGGTAACAATAAAATGAGGATTTTATGTAAAACACCTAGCAACTGGTTTTTCCCTTTATTTGGAGAGAACACTGGAAGGCTAGAGAACTAAGAGACTTGCTAAGGTGAAGAGCTTGTTACAGAACAGACCAGGGAGGGGTAGGGGTGAACAATATATTATTATTACCAAAAGAACCCCCCTTTTTCTCCGGGGGTTCCCCCCCATATGCTAGGTTCACTTTGCCCACCGCCAGAGGAAAGATGTCTTCCAATGACAGAGATTTGTGAAAAGGAAAGGAATTCTTTATTTAAAAGTTATACAGACTTAGAGTAATGACTTAATGTCTTCATTAAAATACTAAAGTTCTTTAGAATACCCACAAATGCACACAGTCCTTCCTTCTCCCCTTTGCCCAGTCCGGGGTACCTTGTCTCAGGAAAAGAAGTAGAAGTCCATGATTCGGGCTCCTGGCACCATCAGCTGTGTCACCGCCATGATCTCCAGTTAATCCAAAACCATGCGATACCTTCTCATGGCCCACTAGCAAAAGTCCTTTCACCCCTTTTCTTCCAGGCAAAGTCTCTCCTGCTGTCTAAGCCACATGGCAAAAGGGAGCAACCCAAAGCCTTGAGGTCCCAACTCTCGCCCAAGCCATATAGTGATTTCCCTCTCCTGCCATAGCTGCATGGTCCCAACTGCTCCAAAGCCTCGTGGCCCTGCCCTTCTATGGCTGCCATGCCTGGGTTCAAATCCCTGTGCCAATCTTCCTCTGCAGCCCCATTTCTGACTCCTCCCATAATCAGTTATACCTGCCAGGAAGAATACCTGTATTCTTCCAGCTTTACTGGACTGCCATAGTAAATCTGGGCAGGCATGGCCCAATGGCGTGAAGCCAATCATCTCCAAGCTCTCAGGCAGGCGCTGTAACCAGGGGTAGTTGCTTCCCAATTACATCCTGGGTTGAAGTCACTCCCACCCCCCTGGCTCAAAGCAAGGCCATAGCTATTTAACATATCTATGAAACCAGTTAAACATTATAGATATGTTAAGTGACCATGCCAGAGGTTAGCTGCAAAGCTTTTGCTGTACAAAACAGCTCTCAATGGCCCTGTTCCATGTGTCCCATCCCCCAGGTCACACTGGTGGGGGTGAGTACATCATATATATATTTTTCTCTAACATTTCCTGAACACCCTGAGTTCTGGACCCTATTACAAATCCCTATTTTGGGGGCCCCCTTGGCTGCACCCTGATACAAGCTTCCCAGAGCAATATCAAACAACTGGGAGGAAAGGGGTTGCAAATTTAAGGCAATTGCAAAGGGTATAGTTTCATTTTCTCATATTTTTGTTTGAAAGATAAGGAGTGGGTGCACATGATAAGTGGGGAGGGACCAAAGAATTCTTTGTGGTGGCCCAAGAATTCTGGAACAACAGGCAGCCCAATCATTCATCTTACTTTCAAGGAATAATTGATTATTTACTGTTTTCCAAAAGACCTGCCGGGTCTCTAGGGAACCAGGGATGAGGTAGAAAAAATGAAGGGACAGAGGGAGGTTAGAATGAGTCTCTTAAGGTACAGGGTTTTTTTTTTCTCTTCTGTGCCTTATGTGATGGAGTCCAAAGGTCTGGAGTCCATGGTGGGCTCTGGGAGGGTCCTTGTGTTTTTGGTTTATTCCAAACTATGCTGGAGACATCAATACTTGTTTTCTTCAAGTTGTTGATGGTCTAGAGGGGACACAGCAATGGCTCCAGGATAGATATGAGTGCTAAACAGAGGTTTTACAGAAGGGAAGATGCTTCTCTGTGGGAAGGTCACATAGTCTTCCCAGAGAAGGTGGTATTACAACTGAGTCTTTAATGTAAGGCTTAGCACAAGTTTACCAAACTGACAAAAGGAACAAATCATTCCAGGAAGTGGTGAGACAAAGCCTAGAGCATTTGGATTTATACAAATAGGGATTTATAGAGAGCAGAAAAGGTAAGACTAGGTGCACAGGTGATAAGGACGAGACCCTAAAGCCTGTTAAAAACAAAACTGAACTGAGTAAATTTTTAAATCTTATTGGCTTTATTCAATGATTCACAAGTCAGGTAGTGTCCAGTCTAACAGATAGAAAGGAGTTCTGAAAGCTGTATAAGGCAAGAGATTATTATAAAAAAAGTAAGCAGGAACAAGGAATATACTGGGCAATTCCTGGTTGGTTAAAGCAGGGTTACTTTCCTTACATGGGAAAAAGGAGTCTTGGAACTGGGTTAGGTAATATGCTGAACAAACAAGTGCTGATTGGTTGACCTAGACCTTCCTCTTCTGGAAGTGTAAGAGGGTGCAGCCAGGGGCCCCCCAAAGAAGGATTTGTAATGGGGTACAGAATTCAGGGTGTCCAGGAAATATTAATAATATAGGATATCCTCACCCCCACAAACTGGGGGATGGGACACATGGAGTAGGGCCATTGAGAGTTGTTTTGCATAGCAACAGTTTTACAAATAACCTCAGGCATGGTCATTTAACATATCTATAACTTTTGACTGGTTTCACAGATATGTTAAATAGCTGTGACCAGGCTTTGAGCTAGGGGGATGGCAGTGACTTCCACCCAGGATGGAAATGGGAAGCAACTCCCTCTGGTTACTGCACCTGAGTAAGAGTTTGGAGATTATTGGCTCCACACCACAGGGCCATGCCTGCCTGGACTTATTATGGCAAGCCAGAAAAGCTGGAAAAATATGGGACTGCTAGCAGGTATAGCCAATTGTGGGAGGAGTCAGAAATGAGGGTGCAGAGGAAGACTGGCACTGGGATTTAAAACCAGGTGCAGCAGCCATGAGAAGAACCATGCGGCTTTGGCAGGGGAGAGCCACATGGCTTTGGGTCTCCCTTTTACATGCAGCTTAAGAATCTGGAAAGCAAATGTACCAGCGATGCAGAGCTCTCTCTTAGCATTTGGAAGAATGCAGGAGAGATGCTGTGGGAAGGAAAGGAGTGAAAGGACTCTTGCTGGTGGGCCATGAGAAGGTACAATGTGGTTCTGGAATAAGACCTGGAGATCTCAGTGACACAGCTGATGATTCTGGAAACTGGGAAGGCTGACCAGCCAAGCATGGATTACTGGAAAGAACCGAGGGCTACCTGAGCCATGGACTTCTATTTATTTTCCTGAGATATGGTACCCCAGACTGGGCAAAGGGGGAAAGGAAAGACTGTGTGTGTTTGTGGGTGTTTTAAGGGACTTTGGGATTTTAATGAAGATATTAAGTCATTACTCTTAAGTCTGTATAACTTTTTAAGTAAGTAATTCCTTTCCTTTTCACCAATCTCTGACATGGAGAGCTATAATTCTCCAGTGGCAGGCAAGGCAAATCTAGTACAGGTGGAACCCAGGAAAAGAAGGATCTATTTGGTAACATTGTGCAACCCCTTCTCCAGTGGCCAATCAAGGAAAATCATGGAAGACCACATATGCAGTAGCTTTAAAGTAATACAACTGCTTGTGCATGCACAATAAAAAAACCACCAAAACTAATCAGGAAGGATCTGCCCTATAAGAATAAATCCCTCCAGCCCATAAGGTCAGTCTCTGCTTAGAGTTGGCCTGCTGCTCACATTCTGTGCTATAAACTCTGTGTGTTCAGTTCAATCTTTGTCCCGATCACCCAGAAATTTGTTAAGTCTTGGTTTGCTGGCCTGGGGCTTAGCATGAGTTACTCCATCTTGAGACTAATCTGGTTATTTCAGCAGGCTTTGAACAGAATAGGGAATGCTCCTACAATAGGGTGCAGAGTGAAGGTCCCCTGAAAATAGGAGAAAAACCCCCACAACCCTTGTTTGGGGGAAGGAGGAAGTGGATGATATGGCATTTAAGATATTTTGCATCACAATGGCAAGTTAATAGCCATAAATTTCTTGAAGGGAGAGGACTGCCACCCAGGGTGAAAGGTGAACATGAGTTTAAGAGCATATAATGACTCATGACATAACCAGGCGAGGCAGATGCCCTGTGTCACAGGAATCTCTTGCCCTGACTAAAGATGACAGCTGAAAGAAGGTAAAAGATATGGGGGAACTCAAAAAAGTGGCACATCACAAGAGGGACCATATATAAGGTCACACAGAAAGTTCTAGGCTGAGCATTTAAAATAAGGGTGGGCTGAAAGAGAAGGGTTCAGGTGCACCATGAGGTCTGGTGTGTAAGAAGGAACCATGCAAGCTGAGAGAGAGGAAAGAGCCATGTGCTCTGAAGGGGTATAAGGAGAGAGCTAATGGAGCTTTGCAGGTAACTGTCTAACCAAGCACAGATTTGTGGGAGATGCTTAGAGCTGAACTGTGACTGGGTATGCTGAACTGCAGACTTCTGCTTCTCTGACAGACGTATGGAGAAGCCACTCTCTTGGGACGTGCGCCTTCCTGGACTCCACCATGATCCAGTGTAACATGGTGCATGTTTCCCCCAACCACTACATGGAGGCTGAGGACAACATACCCCAGATCCTGAAGGAGAGAGCTGCTGCAAAAGGATGGTGACTCTGAAACCCACAAGTGCACCTTCCAGAGGGGATGGAGAACTGTTCTTGCAGCCAGCTAAAGAACAGATAAGGATATGAGGAAATTCTGGGCATGGTTTTTGCTTGTAGACTTTGGGAAGCAAAGGAAGTGCTGGGTCTTGTGGGAGAGAAGGGCTCTGAGCAGGAGTGCTCTCAGCACCACCCCCCTCCTCCAGGTTGGAATCCTGGTAATAAAAACCTGTTTCCTTCAACACCAATTGTTGAGTCATGTGTCAAGGTGCCATATGGCCAAGCCCCAGTTTGCTCAGTTACACTACCATCCTTTAAGCAGTAAGATAGGTGAATGAGGAAATACATTCACTTCGTCTCTGAGAAATCCTACTGGCTGACACTCAGAGATGGGCTCAAGTGGTTGGGAGAGGGGTTATCTACAAAATAGAAAAAATATTTCCTATCTTGCAAGGTTATTGTGAAATTAACAGATGGTCTCGTATGCAGTAGTTAACTTGATAAATGACTATTATTATTATACAAATGTGTTTATTTTAATTTTTCCAAAGTCAGCTCTCTAAATGTATTTAAATATGACTTAATTTGGAGTGTTCAATCTGTGGACAAAAAAGGGGCCAACACTAACCCTGACAATCTTAGGCTGGGGAGGCCTGCGTAATGGCCTTACAAACTCAGAGACAGTAACCACATAGAGAAGTCTGAAATTAAAACTTCCTACCTAAAAGTGGTTCATGGTGGGTAGTCCTGTCCTAGGCCAGTATTTGTCCTAATGAAGATCAGTCTTTACCTTAACTGAGCTTGTCTGTTGTCTTTTTGCATCTAGGATAATATACCTGATAACATGCCTTCAGAATACAAGGTAATTCCCTTTTTCCTGGACCCTCCTCAAAGCACAGCCACAGCACTCATTGTTACCGTTATCCTGTTAAGTGTTGACTGTTAACTACCCTCTACCCACCTGTGTAAAAGAAGTATGGGTCCATTCATTTTACTTTTTATCCTATCCCAGAGGTTTCACACTTTGCTTACTCCCACCTCCCTAGTCCATCACCAATACATTTCATGTAACACCCTTACATTTCCCCCTTTGATTTTGATGTATAAAATAAGTGGTAAAACTGCCATTTTCCAGAGCATTTTCTCAGTCCATTGGGATTTTGCTTCCTGGCAATCATTGTCAGTTTGATTCAGATAAACTCATAACAGTTCCTACAGGCTTGGATGTTTCTTATGCTGACAAATCTATAAAAATTCAACTTACACGTTACATTCTAGAAACACATTCATTAAAGGGAGGCTTGCCAGCTTCCTCTTTGTAGTTCACTATCTGTTCCTGAAGGTCAGACTCTTACAACGATGAGTGGGAAAATGGAAAGGGAAATAGGCAGGAAACTGTTAAATCATTAAATTATTTGTTTCAGCTAAATCATTTGAATCATATGGTGACACCTAACCTTTCTCAGTTTTCCTTTGATTTTTCTCTTTATAGCTCTAGTCACCTCAGACAAACCAATTAAACTTCATAAATCCTTGAAGGATTATGCCTTCCCAGCTCAGCCTCACTTAGAATTTCAAATGAGATGCCATCTTCTCAGAGAATACTCAATTGTTCCTCTATCAACTCCTGTGATTTCCTAATGTCAGTCATTCAGCCAGCCTTTATTAGGTGATTTCTATTCTTGGTAGATAGTACAAAGGAGAGAAAAAGACAAATCATTTAGATGCAGAATTAACAGACTGGGCTCTTTGTAAAGCCTCAGGCAAAAGGGGGTTTGTATACTTTATAGTTGAAAATCACCTTACAGTTTACAAGGCAATTTGCAGTATTTAAGTTGCTCTCAGGGACATTATAGTCTTTAATCCTCCCAAGAACTCTCTGATGTATTATAATCAGGATATTGCAAATGAGAAACTTGCTCAGAAAGTTGATGACCTACTCAGAAGATAAAGAATTAGGAAGAGGCAGAACTGGTGCTTCACCCCAGGTCTCTGACTCCAGGTCCAGGTCTGCAAAAGCACAGTGCCTGAAAACCTGAGCATGAGAAATTTTAATGAACAGGCAAGTTACCCTAAATTTATTTAAAGTCCTTTTGCAACTGATGCAGATGTGTGAGCTACATCTTCTTCTCTAGAGGAAATGGAAGCAGTCTTTTTTAAAATATATTTTATTGATTATGCTATCACAGTTGTCCCATTACCCCCCCTTCATCCCCCTCCACCCTGCACACCCTCTTCCACCCACATTCCTCCCCTTTAGTTCATGTCCATATGTCATAAGTTCTTTAGCTTCTACATTTCCCATACTATTCTTACCCTCCCCCTGTCTATTTCCTACCTACAATCTATGCTACTTATTCTCTATACCTTTTCCCCCTCTCTCCTCCTCCCACTCCCCTGTTGCTAACCCTCCATGTGATCTCCATTTCTGTGGTTCTGTTCCTGTTCTAGTTGATTGCTTAGTTTGTTTTTATTTTTGTTTTAGGTGTGGTTTTTAATAGTTGTGAGTTTGTTGTCATTTTACTGTACATGTTTTTTATCTTCTTTTTCTTAGATAAGTCCCTTTAACATTTCATAAAATAAGGGCTTGGTGATTATGAACTCCTTTTAACTTGACCTTATCTGAGAACACTTTCTCTGCCCTTCCATTCTAAATGAAAGCTTTGCTGGATAGACTGGATAGAGCAATCTTGGATGGAAGTCCTTGCCTTTCATGACCTGGAATACTTCTTTCCAGCCCCTTCTTGCCTGTAAGGTCTCTTTTGAGAAATCAGCTGACAGTCTGATGGGAACTCCTTTGTAGGTTACTGTCTCCTTATCTCTTGCTGCTTCTAGGATTCTCTCCTTCATTTTTAGCTTGGCTAATGTAATTGTGATGTGCCTTGGTGTGTTCCTCCTTGGGTCCAACTTCTTTGGGACTCTCTGAGCTTCCTGGACTTCCTGGAAGTCTATTTCCTTTGCCAGATTGGGGAAGTTCTCCTTTATTATTTGTTCAAATAACTTTTCCACTTGTTGTTTTTCCTCTTCCCCTTCTGGCACCCCAATAATTCAGATGTTGGAACGTTTGAAGATGTCCTGGGGGTTCCTAAGCTTCTCCTCATTTTTTTGAATTCTTATTTCTCCATTCTTTCCTGTTTGGTTGTTTCTTTCTTCCTTTTTGTCCACTCCATTGACTTGAGTCCCAATTTTCTCCCCATCACTATTGGTTCCTTGTACATTTCCCTTCATTTCACTTAGTATAGCCTTCATTTTTCATCTAATTTGTGACCAGATTCAATCAATTCTGTGAGCATCCTGATCACCAGTGTTTTGAACTGTGCATCTAATAGATTGGCTATTTCTCAGTCGCTTAGTTGTGTTTGCTATGAAGTTTTGATCTGTTCTTCCATTGGGCCATTTTTTTGTCTTGTCACGCCTGTTACGTATGAGGGGAGCCTTAGGTGTTCATCCGGGCGGGGCAACCCAGTTACTGGGTTGTGACGCTGTATGTGGGGGCAGGTTCCGAGAGGGAACAATGGTGCTTGCTCTGCTCTCTGTTGGACTTCAGTCCCTTGGAAAAGGAAGTAGTCTTGAGTTACCAGAAAATATGGTAGTTTGGAAATGTGTCTCTATCCACTTAACAAGTACAACATGTTTTAAAGGCTTAAAACCGGTATTTATTCAACACATTGAGCACCAAGTAAGTACCCTCATTTAAAATAATAATAGCCCCAGCTGGTGTAACTCAGTGGCTTGAGGTGGGCCTGTGAACCAAAGGTCGCTGGTTTGATTTCCAGTAACGGCGCATGCCTGAGTTACAGGCCAGGTCCCTGATAGGGGGCGCACAAGAGGCAACCACACATCGATGTTTCTCTTCCTCTCTTTCTCCTTCCCTTCCCCTCTCTCTAAAAATAAATAAATAAAATCTTTTTAAAAAATAGAACTGGGCAAAATGGAAGGGGTTAACAAACAAAATTAAAAATCAACAAGGAAAAGTAGATAGGTAACTTTTTTGGTGGGGAGCACCTCTTATTTGTCAAATGCTTTACATACATTATCTTTTTGAAACATTACAACATCCCAATGAGATAAATTTTATTGTCCCTGTTTAGTTTGCTAGGGTTGCCATAACCAGGTACCACAGACTGGATGGCCTAAACAATAGAAATTTATTGTCTCAGTTCTAGAGTCCAGAGGGCTGAGATCAAGGTGTCAGCAGAGTTGGTTTTTTCTAAGGCCACTCTCATTAGTGTGCAAATGGTTGTCTCCTTTTTATATCTTTACAAAGACCGCCTTCTGTACTTGTCTATGCCCAAATTTCCTCTTCTTATGAGGACACCACTTTTAATTGGATTAGGGCTTACTAACCTAATGACCTCATTTTAATTTATTTTAATGTATTAATTTAATTTATTAATTTATTAATTTTAATTTATTTAATTTATCTCTTTGAAGACCCTATCTCCAAATACAGGCCCATTCTGAAGTATTTAAACATGTTGAGACAACATAGGAACTTGGGCCCAAGAATGGAAAATGCCAGATAGCCTGGAAGCCAAGTTAAGACCAGGTGGCCAGAAGGAATGCCAAATGAGCTGACCTCAAGAATGTCATCACCCCTCCACTCCCTACTCAAAAACTCAGAGGTAGCTGATTTTATCTCCCTTCTAACTGCCAAGTTGAAACTACTGCCTTGCACGCTCAGCTGATCAAGGTGTGGCCACTCTGCAACCTTCCTAGGGAGTCCTTAATGAGCAGTCTGCCATCTTGCCCCTGTAGTACAGGTGCAGACATAATTACCAGGCAATGCAGCTGGAAGAGGAAGTCACCCAGGCTTACAATGGAAAATGCCTTTCTCAAAAAGCCTGTTTTTTCACGCAAGCCCACATGGTCCCCAGCTTATAAAAGCAGCCAAGCAGAGCCAGACTCCAAGCTAGTTCAGAGGACCTTCCTTTCCTCTGTGCTGCCTCCCTTGTGTTCAAGCATAAGATTAATTTAAAAAACTGGAAATTTTTCTAGGGTTTCCTCTCAATCTTTATCTTGAGGAACCCAAGAACCCCAAGGCTGATAATCATATGAGTTTTGTATGAAACACAATGCAGAGTAATTAAGACTATAAGAGTATCCATTTGGTAGATGAGAAAACAGAGGTTCAACTTAAATTGTGCCTCAAAGTGTTACTTGACAGTGTTAACGGGAAAGCCCTGGTTCTTGCTGACGCGTGTAAAGAATTGCATATCAGCAAATCTAGTCATATGTAATCAGTTTATTAGTGGTCCACGTCCATGGAAGAGAACAGGACTGGGTAGAGTAGGGGGTGAAAGGAAAAGTTTCAGGGCAAAGCAGGGTGAGAAAAGCAAGAAAGGCTGGAGACCAGGGTGGCAAGCCCCTGGGCAGCCTGAGGCCAGTGGCCAGAAGCCCTGTGGCTCGGGAGCCAAGAGCACCCTGAGCCCCCCCGACTGAGAGAGCAAGTCCTTTGTTCTCCAGACTTATATAGTTGGTGGGATAGGAGGGAAAAAAGTTACATATTGATTAACAGGTAAATGTGCCACCAGCTTTCCTGGGGGGTTGCTAGCCCAAATTCTTATTTTGCTCCATACCCCATTTGGTCATCTTGTTGTAAAACAAGACAGGAGGCAGTTAATTAAAATTGGGGCAATTTCCAAAGTTATTTATGGGCTCTTTCTTTGGGCACCGGGGCCCCTCTCCCACATTCAGGGCTTGGGATGAAAGCACAGTTTCAAGGCTTTCTTTCCCAGATAGTGGAAATGTTACATTGAATTTCAAGGACTTTTCTTGTTTTTTGCTAATACAGTGTTTCTTGTGATATTGAAACACCTGGCAATATTATCAGACCAGGCTTAGGACTGCTTAATTAGCATGTGAGATTTGTCTCCCTCCTCCTTGCCTTGGTTTACTATTTATTCCACCTAATTGGTAAAAGGCGTTTCCTGGCAACCAGGGTGCTAAATGCTGGCCAGTGACAGTATTGCAGTCTCAGAGTTCTTCCTATGCTGTCTCCTGCTTCAACAGGAGCATGGCCTTGAGTGGGTGTGCCCAGGGCCAGCTGTAGTGTGTGGGTTTCTGACTTCATGTAGGAAAGATACCACAACATGAGTCTAGGTGACTATGAAGATGCATTTATTAAATCTGGGGACAGTGAAACAAGTAAGGGCTTAGCATAGAGGAAGCAACAGGAGAGCCCAGGCTGGGCTGCCTTAATTCACCAGGAAGTCAGAGAAAAAGGGGCTTTGGGGACAGGTTTAGGGGATTAGCCCAGGACAAGCTGCCAACTGCCCATTGCCTTAGCGTTTCAGAGACATGTGTCTGTGAAGAAAGAAGTGGGTAGGGGAGGGAACAGCACAGGCTGCTCTGAAGAGGGAGAGCATGAGTGTGCACAGAGTTCTTTGTCTTGAGGCTTTTATCTCATTCTTGCAGGCAGGAATCTTGGAGAGGTCTCAAGGAAGAGTTTCCAGTTCTCCAGGTGTGCCCTTTCAGAGTCCTGATTTCCACTGATTGGACACTGACAGACAGAGCAGGGGGCTTTAGTCATTGCAGTTGGTCCTGGCATCACCCACCTGGTTTTGCTGCTTTTCTGGGCCTGGAGCTGCAATACAACTGAGGCCTAGATGTTCTCTCCAGGGAGAAAAGGTTACCCTGGGGGCAAGGCCATTGTTTTCTCAGTTTGCCCCCTGCCAGTAAATTGTTTGGACATTGCGTTCAGCTATCTGTCTGTTTCCCTATTCCACTTGCCAAGGAATTTTTCTAGTTTCCCACTGTCCTCTCTTGAAAGTATTACCAAAGCCAAGTCTGTGTGCCCAATGCTTCTGAAGACTGAAACTCAAAACCTCAGAGCTCAGAAACCCAAAACACTAATTAAAAAGAATATATGCACCCCTATGTTCATCACACCGTTATTTACAATAGCCAAGATATGGAGGCAGCCCAAGTGCTTATCAATAGACAACTACATTAAAAAGCAGTGGTACAGATATACAATGGAATATTACTTGGCCATAAAAAATGAAGCCCTGGCTGGTATGGCCCAGTTGATTGGCATGTCATCCCATAAACCAAAAGGTCACTAGTTCTATTCCCAGTCAGATCACATGCCAAGGTTGTGGGTTTAGTCCCCAGTCTGAGCAAGTGTGAGTGACAACTGATGTTTCTCTCCTTTTCTCTCTCCCTTCCTTCCCCTCTCTCTAAAATCAATAAGCATGTCCTCAGGTAGAGATTTAAAAAAAATGAAATCTTACCATTTGTGACAGCATGGTTGGACCTGGAGGGTATTAAGTTCAGCAAAATAAGTCAGGCAGAGAAAGAGAAATACTGTATGATTTCACTTATACATGGAATCTAATGAAAATAAATAAACAAAATTGAAACAGACTTATAGACACAGAGAGCAGACTGGTGCTTGCCAGACAGGATACGGTTGGGGGAGACTGGGTGAAAGAGGTGATTAAGAACTAAAAATTGGTAACAGAATAGTCATGTGGATGTAAAGTACAGCACAGGGAATATAGTTAATAATACTCTGATACCATACACAGTGCCAGTAGGTACTGGAAATGTCAGGGGGAACACTTTGTAAAGTATATGATTGTCTAACTACTATGCTGTACACCTAAAACCAATACAAATACAAAACAATATTGAAAGTAAACTGTAATTAAAAAATAAAAGTAATTTTTTTAAAGTCAGTATTTAGAATAAGGAAAAATCTACTGATTGAGAAGGCGCCAACAGAGAGGATGGGAGACCTAATAGTGCCTCAAATCCATCTTGCTCACTGGACCAGGTTAAGGGTTTATAAGGGGCTAGGGAAATAGGTATGTAGAAGTGCTGGTGGGGCAAGTCTTAACTGGAGGAGCTTCGAACTTGGCCATTTATGGTAAAGGTGTGTCAACACCAGATCTTCCTGGACAATGGACTCTGCTTCTGAACTAGTCCTGCTGTTCAAGTTCCAGTTAAGTTTTGGTCCTTTGGTTTGGGGGGGCGGGGGTTGTGGACAGGGGCAAGATTTTGGTTCCAGGTACAGCTGGAGGTCGAAGTTCTCGTCTCTGGTCACACCATGCTTTAGATGTATGACTTGTGGTTTTGGCCTGAAAAGCAATACAACATCTTGTTAAAGAGAACAGGAC
This sequence comes from Phyllostomus discolor, assembly GCF_004126475.2. NCBI lineage: Eukaryota > Metazoa > Chordata > Mammalia > Chiroptera > Phyllostomidae > Phyllostomus > Phyllostomus discolor. Next base: position 112,350,717 of record NC_040908.2, read on the forward strand.
CATTTGGGGTTGGTTCTGTGGTTACAACAGCTTACTCAGCTGGTAACTTTCAGGGCTGAGATTGGAATCCATTTCTCCACAAAATCAATCCTTCTATTCTAGAGTCAGTCACAAAATATAAAAAAATAAAGAGTGTAAAGTTTAGAATTAATTATTAAAAACCAAGTGATTCAAAACACAGATATTACCTTTTCATAACTGTATGGGTCAAAGTTCTTAGTTGCAAATAACAAAAAAACAAAACAATCTGGGTTAATGTAAGCAGAAAAAAAATTAGTAGAAGGATACTGGATAGGACACAGACATATTGGGGAAGTGAACCAATAAGGTTCAGAAAATAGGGCAGAACCAAAGAAAACTAAGCAGCCAGAACTATAACCAAATTATGCTCAGTCAGGTCGATCCCATTGAGGAACAATAGTAAGAAGATAGAAAAATTCCTTGGCAAACTGAGACAGACAGCTGAACAAACTGGCTGAGCAATTTACAGCCAGATACAAAAGGTGACCTCCTTAGAGATAACATATAGGCCTCTGTTGAATTTCAGCTCCAGGCCCAGAAAAAGAGCAAAGCCAAGTGGGTGATGCCAGGACCAGCTGCGGTGACTGATGTCCCCCTGCCCTGTCAATGACCCATTAGGGGACACCTAGACCCTGAAAGAACACACCTAGAAAACTGAGGAATATTCTGCAGAAATCGTCCCCTGAGACCTTACCTGCCTGCAAGAGAGAGATAAAAACTCAAGACAAAGGACCCAGAGTGCACGCATGTGCTCTCCTTCTGAGAAGCAGCCCATGCCATTCCCCACTCCCCATTCTTCCCACACAGGCTTGCATCTCCTGAACTTTAAGTGTCCCCATGAAACGTGTAACCATGGGAACAATGGGCAGCAGCACCTCCTCCCAGGCTAACCCCTGAACCTGTCCCCAAGACCCTGTTTCCTCTGACTTCCAAGTGAGCGAAGGCAGCCTAGCCTAGGTTCCCCTGTTACTTCCTCTATACTAAGCCCTTTCTTGTTTTACTGTCCCCAGCTTTGAAAAATATATATATTTATTTATTTTTAGAGAAGAGAGGGAGAAAGAGAGGGAGAGAAACATTGATGTGCATTAGATACATGGATAGGTTGCCTCTCACTCGCCCCCAACTGGGGACCCAGCCTGCAACCCAGACATGTGCCCTAACTGAGAATCAAACTGGCAACCTTATGGTTCGCAGGCTGGCACTCAATCCACTGAGCCACATCAGCCAGGGCTGTCTTGAGCTTTAATAAACATATTCTCATAATCACCTGGACTCATATTGTGAATTTTTTCCTTCACAAAGTCAAACACCCACACACTACCAGCTGGCCCTAGGCAGACTCACTCAGGGCCAGGTTCTTTGTCTGATAACACCATGGGCACTACTGACACTCCTGTTGCTTGACCCTGCTGCAGATGGTGGCACCATAGTTGCCAAAAACTACACACTTCAGATGCTCCCATCTCCACCACCCAGGATGAACTCACAACTCCCCTGCTTCTTTCTATTGCTTCAGATTTACAGTCCCAAGGTCATATCTATGCTTCGGCTGCCAGGAAACTGGGAGCAGAGAATCTGCCACTTCAACTTTGGTTAGGGATTAAAAATAGGAATGTTTGCATATGAGACCACATGAATGTCATAAATATGCACAATAAAGATGACTTACCCACACATTTTTAGCAGTGGTCAATGTTCTATAGACCAAATATTGTTTCTACAAGCATTCCACAAAGGAAGAAGAGCACCAGGTGTGATCTTGATTGATGACGCTAAGCACATTGCCAAAAATCAAAGCAGAACATATGGGCTACAACCCTGAGGGGAGAATGCAATGTAGAGGCCAGTGTGCCTGTATATTGAATTTATATTCTCAAGTCTTACCTAACACTCCAGAAATGTATATTTTGGAAGCCATGTATAATGCCATGAAAAGTGCAATCTGTCTTAAAGAAGCAGAAATTCATGCATCAATTGACAAATGCTTATTCAATGTGCATGCTAAGCACTAAGAATAAAAATATCAGCATGGCACAGCCTGTGCTCAGGAATTGGCCACAGTCTGATGAAGGAGGAGACTATGATGTCAGGTAGAGTTCAAACATTACAGATGAAGTCTAGATGAAAGGCTTGGGAGGTCGTCACAGGGGATGAGTTGTGAGTGGCAGGGGGACAGAACATTGATGCAGAAAGGCAGTTATTGACCTGGTTCTTTCACTCTGGTATATACCTCAGTGCTTCAGAAAGAGGTTAGGTTTCCCTCTTTTCCTTCATGAAAATGTTTCATTATTTTCCCGTATGCTTTCATCATATTTTGGACAATGAAGTAGGAACTGTCAATTCTTTAAAGGCTGGAAACAGATCTAATATCTAGCAAGAATCTAGCATTTACTTGGTGCTCAGAAAACATTTCTCTACCCAAATTGAACTATACAAACAGGGTAAATCTCTTCCTAGCTTTGGATCTCAATTTTCTGCACTATAAAATAAAATACATAGGTAGATGGGACCAGGTGTTTCCTGAGGTTCCTGCTAGTGCCAACAGCAACTCCACCTTGCATGCTTGTTTTATGATACTCAATTTCTTAGTTCAATTCAAGACATGCGAATAAATGCAAATTAATCTATTATAAACCTGTGAATCCTAGCTGCTGAGTTTGGTGGATGCTGACTTCCTTCTGTCTGGAGCAGCTCAGGCTGTGTCTATGAAACGTCAAAACAGCCGTTGAGCTCTGTCAAACAGTTCACCAGCAAAGGGAGGGCAGCCAGCTCCCTAGTCTGCAGGGAATGGTCAGCTCAGTTAAAATGCTTACTTATTCTTGTGACCTCAGGCAGATACAAATCTCATTCTCTGGCTCTTTAGTGTCCTCCAAGGCACAGGCTCACATTCCCCTCTAATAAGAGAAGGAAATGATGGTGGACACACGTGCCTTGAGAGTGTTTTTGTAAAAGCACTTTGAAACTATTACTAGCTATCAGAATGTGACTTACTATATTATTGCTAACAGTGATGATGCTATAGAAAAAAAAGATCTGGGAAAATATACAGCAAACTTAGCAGCATTTGCATCTGAGTGGTGAGATTAAAAGACACTTTCTTAGATTTCTGTCTCTAATGAGTTTGACTTTAAAACAATGAACTCATATAAATTTTGTACGTGAAGAAAACAAGTAAGAGAAAAATAAATAATGTGACTTCCTCTGTGTGTAATATTATCTTGTAATAATTTTAACCCTTGCCCTGGGTGTCTCAGTTGGTTTGTCGCACACACCAAAAGGTTGTGGGTTCAATCCTTGGTCAGGGCGCACATGGGAGGCAACCAATCAATGTTTCTCTCTCACATCAATGTTTCTCTCTCTCCCTTCCTCCCTCTCTTAAGTCAATAAACATATCCTAGGGTGAGAATTAAAAATAAATTAATAATAATAATAATAATTTTAACCTTTTGTTCCTGGCCATTGAGTTACTGGGTCCTGATGCTGCCATGTACGAGCTGAGTTTATTCCTTTATGCATAAAATGGGGATAAAATTGAGCCAGTAAGAGGATGTCAGAGGTAAATCTTAACATAACTGCATAAATAAGTCAAGGAATTATTATTATCTTACTGGATCTTTCCAGCAACCACGTTGCTTTCAGCTGGATTTCTTATCTCCCAATTAAGGAAGGACACACCAAAGGCCCGGACAGGTTAAGTCAATTGTTTCGACAAAGCTAGTTAGCCTGGAGGCTCGTTTTTTTCATTCGCGTATTTTCATGCATCTGTTTTTATGCATCTGTTAGTTTGCCTAGGGCTGGGGTATCACTTGCATATTACTTCCTCATACAATCCAGAAAAAAATCCAAGTATAAAAGATGAGAATCTCAGTTAACAAATCTGCAATTAACAAAATAGTTGTCACCATCTTGGGGAACAGTGAAGAAAGAACCACAAATCTAAGCCCTATTGAAGACTGCCAAATGTAATTTTCCCAGCTTTATTTATCTCTATAAAGCAATTAAGCAGAAGGCAGAAAAGATGGGAGAGAAAAAATAGCTCATTTCAAACTAAAGCAAACTACATTCTTTGCACTCTCTTCCCCTCCCCCAAGCCGCACTGCAGTTGCAACCTCCAGAAATGCCTGTGAATCCTTAACACATTGAGGCTCTGTCTCATATTTTCATAGTTCCTGCAATGACAGATAGTGCCCAAATTGTCACTGTGAATGGCAGATCCCAAAGCTGAGGGCTTAGCTGCCTCCATCCTTCAGAAGGGAATTGCTGCAAGTCATTTCTTTTTTTTTTTATTTTATTTTAATCATTGTTCAAATACAGTTTTCTCCCTTTTACTCCCAATCCAGTCCCCCCTCCCAGCCTCCCCACTTCCCTCCCATTACCACCCTCCCCTTAGTTTATGACCATGTGTCCTTTAAGTTTGTTCCTGTGAACCCTTCCCACTGTCCCCTTAAATTCCCTCTTCTCTCCCCTCCAGTCACCGTCAGCCTGTCCTCTATTTCAGTGTCTTTGGTAATATTTTGCTTGTTTCTTTGTTTTGTTATTTAGGTTCCTGTTAAAGGTGAGATCATATGGTATTTGTCTTTCACTGACTGGCTTATTTCACTAAGCATAATGTTTTCCAGCTCCATCCACGCTGTTGCAAAGGGTAGGACCTCCTTCTTTCTTTCTGCTGCATAGAATTCCATTGTGTAAATGTACCATAGTTTTTTGATCCATTCATTTACTGATGGGCATCTTGGTTGCTTCCAGCATCTAGCTATTGTAAATTGTGCTGCTATGAACATTGGGATGCATAGGTTCTTTTGAATTAGTGTTTTAGTATTCTTAGGATAGAGTCCCAGCAGTGGAATTGCTGGGTCAAAAGGCAGATCCATTTTTAGTTTTCTGAGGAAGTTCCAAACTGCTTTCCATAGTGGTTGTACCAGTCTGCAGTCCCACCAGCAGTGCACTAGGGACCCCTTTTCTCCACAACCTCTCCAACACTTGTTGTTTGTTGCTTTGTTTATGATGGCCATTCTGACTGGTGTAAAGTAGTATCTCATTGTGGTTTTAATTTGCATCTCTCTGATAGCTAGCGATATTGAACATCGTTTCATGTGTCTTTGGATTTTCTGTATGTCCTCCTTGGAGAAGTGTCTGTTCAAGTCCTTTGCCCACTTTTTAATTGGATTCTTTGTCTTCTTAGAGTGCAGTCTTGTAAGTTCTTTGTATATTTTGGAGATTAAACCCTTGTCTGAGGTATCATTGGCAAATATGTTTTCCCATACAGTTGGTTCTCTTTTAATTTTGATACTGTTTTCTTTATCTGTGCAGAAGCTTTTAATTTTGATGAGGTCCCATTTGTTTATTCTTTCCTTTATGTCCCTTGCTCTAGGGGACACGTCAGTAAAAAAGTTTCTTCGTGAAATATCTGAGATTTTCCTACCTACGTTCTCCTCTAGGACTTTAATGGTGTCACCTTTTATATTTAAGTCTTTTATCCACCTTGAATTTATTTTTGTATATGGTGTAAGTTGGTGCTCAAGTTTCATTTTTTTGCACGTGGCTGTCCAATTCTCCCAACACCATTTGTTGAAGAGGCTATTTTTATTCCATTTTATGTTGCTGCCTCCTTTGTCAAATAGTAATTGACCATAGAGACTTGGGCTTATTTCTGGGCTCTCTGTTCTGTTCCATTGGTCTATGTGCCTGTTTTTATGCCAGTACCAGGCTGCTTTGATTACAGTGGCCTTGTAATATAGTTTAGTGTCGGGTATTGTGATCCCTCCTACTTTACTCTTCTTTCTCAAAATTGCAGCAGCTATTCGGGGTCGTTTATAATTCCATATAAATTTTTGAAGTGTTTGTTCTATGTCTGTGAAATAAGCCATTGGTACTTGAATAGGTATTGCATTAAATGTGTAAATTGCTTTGGGTAGTATGGACATTTTGATGATATTAATTCTTCCAATCCATGAACACGGTATATATTTCCATTTGTTTGTGTCTTCCTTGATTTCTCTCTTCAGTGTTGTGTAGTTTTCTGAATACAGGTCTTTTACCTCTTTGGTTAGGTTTATTCCTAGATATTTTATTTTTCTTTTTGCTACTTTGAATGGGATTTTTTCCTTGATCTTTGTTTCTGCTGTTTCATTGTTGGTGTACAGAAATGCCTTTGATTTCTGGATATTGACTTTGTATCCCGCTGTTTTGCCAAATTCATTTATTAGGTCAAGCAGTTTTTTGGTAGAGTCTATAGGATTTTCTATGTATACTATCATGTCATCTGCAAACAGTGACAGTTTTGTTTCCTCCTTTCCAATTTGAATGCCTTTTATTTCTTTTGCTTGTCTGATTGCTGTGGCTAAAACTTGCGGTACTATATTGAATAGAAGTGGTGAAAGTGGACAACCTTGTCTTGTTCCTGATCTTAGTGGAAAAGATTTTAATTTTTGGCCATTGAGTATGATGTTGGCTGAAGGTCTCTCATATATGGCCTTTATTATGTTGAGGAATGCTCCCTCTGTTGCCACTTTGCAGAGTGTTTTTATCATAAATGGGTGCTGTACCTTATCAAATGCTTTTTCTGCATCAATTGATATGATCATGTGGTTTTTGTCTTTGCTTTTGTTTATGTCATGTATTACATTTACTGACTTGTGAATATTGAACCATCCTTGCATCCCTGGAATGAATCCCACTTGGTCATGGTGTATGATCTTTTTAATGTATTGTTGGATGCGGTTTGCCAGTATTTTGTTGAGGATTTTAGCATCAATGTTCATCAGTGATATTGGCCTGAAGTTTTCTTTCTTTGTTGTGTCTTTATTTGGTTTTGTAATTAGGATGATGTTGGCCTCATAAAAAGAGTTTGGGAGACTCCCATCTTTTTGGAGTTTTTGGAATAGTCTGTGAAGGATAGGAGTTAGCTCTTCCTTAAATGCTTTGTAGAATTCTCCTGTGAAACCATCTGGTCCCGGGCTTTTGTGTGTTGGGAGTTTTTTGATTACTGCTTCAATTTCTTTTGTTGTTATTGGTCTGTTCAGGCTTTCTGCTTCTTTTTCATTGAGTTTTGGAAGATTATATTTTTCTAGAAAGTTGTCCATTTCACCTAGGTTTTCAAATTTCTTGGCATACAGTTCTTTGTAGTAATTTCTTACAATCCTTTGTATTTCTGTGGTATCTGTTGTAATCTCTCCTCTTTCATTTCTGATTGTGTTTATTTGGGTCTTCTCTCTTTTTTTCTGGATGAGTCTGCTTAAAGGCTTGTCGATTTTGTTTATCTTTTCAAAGAACCAGCTCTTGGATTCATTGATCCTTAGAATTGTGCTTTTAGTCTCTATGTCATTTAATTCTGCTCTGATCTTGGTTATTTCCTTCCTTCTGCTTGCTCTGGGCTGCCTTTGTTGTTGTTCCTCGAGTTCTTGTAGACGTCAGGTTAGGTTGTTTGTTTGGAATGTTTCTAACCTTTTTAGGTGGGCCTGTATCGCTATGAACTTCCCTCTCAGGACTGACTTGGCTGTGTCCCATAAGTCTTGGGTTGTTGTGAGCTCGTTTTCATTTGTTTCCAGAAACCTTTTGATTTCTTCCCTAATATCATTCTTGACCCATTCATTGTTTAATAGCATGCTATTTAATCTCCATGATTTTGAGTGTTTTTGGTTTTTTTCCTTCGGGTTGGTTTCTAGCTTCAGTCCCTTGTGGTCTGAGAAAATGCTTGGTATGATTTCAACTTTCTTGAAATTCTTGAGGCTTGTTTTGTGTCCTATCATGTGATCTATCTTTGAGAATGTCCCATGTACATTTGAAAAGAATGTATATTTAGCTTGTTTTGGGTGGAGGGCTCTGTATATATCAGTAAAGTCCATTTCATCAAGGGTATTGTTCAATGCCACAATATCTTTGTTGATATTTTGTTTAGAAAATCTGTCCATTTTTGATAGTGGGGTGTTAAAATCTCCCACTATAATTGTGTTGCTGTCCATATCTTTCTTGAAGTCCTCTAAGATTTTCTTTATGTATCTCGGCACTCCTATGTTGGGTGCGTATATATTTACAATACTTATGTCTTCTTGATAGATTCTTCCCTTGAGTATTATGAAGTGACCTTCTGGGTCTCTCTTTATGGACCTTTTTTGGAAGTCTATTTTGTCTGATATAAGTATTGCTACCCCGGCTTTTTTTTCCTGTCCATTTGCTTGGAAGATCTGTTTCCAGCCCTTCACTTTCAGCCTGTGTAGGTCTTTTATCCTGAGGTGGGTCTCTTGTAGACAGCAGATATGTGGGTCATTTTTTCTTATCCAATCAGCTATTCTATGTCTTTTGATTGGAGCATTTAATCCATTTACGTTTAAAGTTATTATTGATAGGTACTTATTCATTGTCTTTTATGTACGTGTGTTCCTCTCTCTCTCTTTTCCTTCCCTTCCTTAAAGCAGTCCTTTTAGAGTCTCTTGCAGAGCTGGTTTGGTCGAGGTGTATTCTTTTAGACTTCTTTTGTCTGGGAAGCTTCTTATTTGGCCTTCTATCTTGATCGAGAGCCTTGCTGGATATAGTAGCCTTGGTTGCAGCCCTCTGGTTCTCATTACCTGGAGTATTTCTTGCCATTCTCTTCTGGCTTGAAGTGTTTCCATTGAGAAGTCAGCTGTTAGCCTTATTGGGGCTCCCTTGTATGTTACTTCCTTTTTTTCCCTTGCTGCCTTTAAGATTCTCTCTTTGTCTTGAAATTTTGTCATTTTAATTATGATGTGCCTTGGGGTGGATCTCTTTGGGTTCTTCTTGATTGGGACTCTCTGTATTTCCTGGATTTGTGTGACTTTTTCTCTCATCAAATTAAGGAAGTTCTCCTTCATTACTTGTTCAGCTAGGTTTTCGATCCCTTCCTTTTCTTCTTCTCCTTCTGGTATCCCTATTATATGGATATTATTACATTTCATGTTGTCTTGCATTTCTCTTAACCCCTCTTCATTCTTTCTGAGCCTCTCTTCTTTTTCTTGCTCTTTCTGGATGCTGTTTTCTACTTTGTCCTCCAGCTCGCTAATCCGATCTTCTGCTTCATCAAGCCTGCTTTCATTCCTTCTACTGTGTTCTTCAGTTCAGAAATTGTATTCTTCATTTCCTCTGGACCTTTGTTGAGAGTTTCTATTCCCTTTTTCATGTTTATATAGTTTGCAGTGAGATTGATGTGGTTTCCCTCTAATTTCTGAAAGCTCATTGTGAGTTCATTGAACTTCCTGGTAATCATTGTTTTGAACTCACTATCTGATAGTTGAGTTGCCTCTATTTCATTTAGCATTTTTCCTGAGGCTTCCTCATTTCCCTTCAATTGGGGATTGTTTCTTTGTTTTCTCATTGTTCATGTGTTTCTTCTTTTTTCTTCTTGTTTGCTAATTTGATCTGTTCTAATTCCCTTTAATTATGGTGTGAACTTCTGTGGTAGAATATTTCTGAGATTCAGTGGTTCAATCTCCTTTGTGTATCCTGGTGCTCACAGCTTCCCCCTATTCTTTTTTGTGATCAGTTGGAGGAGTAAGGCAAAATGGTTTAAAACAGCAAGAGAGTATACTATGATATTTACTTTAGTAGCCAGTAGAGAAGAGATGGGTTATCCTTCGGCTCCTTATAGTGTTAACCATGATCCTCCACCTCACTATCCACGTTTTAGAAAGGATGGAAAGAAGGTAAGATTCTTACTGGGGATGAAAGGATTGTTAGGTGGATCTAGAAAGCTGTGAGGCTGTGGGATGTCAGATTCTAAGGTAGGGTTGGACTAAAGATTAGTATATAGGAGTAGTGAGTAAAAGAATAGAGACAACCCCCGCAATATTATAGTTCAGAAAATTGCAAAGTGGGCTGAGATCAGGTAGGGGTATTGAGAAGCATTTACAATTGTATAGACTAGGTCTTACTAGCAGTAATAGTAAAGTGACAGTCTTGTGGCAGAATCGATGAGGTCTAGATAACAAGAATAAAGAGTATAGAACCTTGAGAGATGTATTAATGGAACACAGATGAAGGATAGTAACTTATCAACACCTTGTGACAGAGATACCAGGGGGAACCTATCAAATGACATTATAACCAGCCAAGCAAAGAAGATTATACAGAAAGAAAAAGAATACCAAAATATTATTAAAATAAAAAATGTTGGAAGAGTGAGAAAAAGATAATACAAATTTACAGTAACTTGCAAGATTAAGAAAAAAAGGAAAGAAAAGCAGAAGATGTAGTGCAGGAGAGATAAATTTGGAGTGGAAAGAATAATATTAGGATAATGGAAGAGAAACATAAGGGATTGCAAGATAAAAATAATAAGAATTGAAAAATAAAATGTCACGTAAAACACAAGATAAAATCAATCAACCAACAACAGCCAGAGAAACCAAACAAAGCCAAAAAAAAACCCCCCCAAAAAACAGAAATCACACAAAAAAACAAAAACAAACAAACAAACAAAAAAACCTCTTGTTGGTTTCTAACTGGCCAGACCAGTTTTTCTGATCTTGCTGGCTTCAGCTGGCTGAGGGACCCTTGAAATGCTTCTCTCTCTCCCAGCCAGACCTCAGCTGGTCTGTCAGGTACCCTGGGCGCTCCTGAACACACTGGTTCTTTGGATCTCACTTCCACATTCTTCCGGACTCCAGGGTCCTGCAGGCTCCAGTTCTATGATCTCAGGAGGCACCCGAGATGTTTTGGGATTCACTGTGTCCTCCCTGGGGATCGTAAAAGGGTGCGCCCCTCCCCCAAACTTTTGAGATTCGGGGTCTAGGATCGCCCTAAGTGCCTCGCGGTGACCCTTCCGGCATCAAAGCACGCGAGAGTCAGTCATCCTGACGGTGCACGCACCAAGGTGTTTCCAGCTCCGTGTTCCCCGCCCAACCGCACTCCGACCGGGTGTGGGTGCCTTTCCCTGCTCCCCTGGTGGGGCTGGCTGGAAATCTCTGAGCCACCACAGTAGGAACGCACCAAGTGCCACGTCCCTCCCGGGATTGCAGGGTGCGATTCAGGCCTCCTTATGGGGCATGAGCGGAGCGCAGCCTGGCTCCTACTCTCCACCCATCTGCACTTCCACTGGGCTAGGGGTGCAGGCACCCTTCCAGGCTGCCCCTGGTCCTGTTGGCTAGAGTCCCTCACTCCTCCCAGGCCTCTGGGCGGGTGTTCATAGTCCCTGGGCGATTTTTTCCCAGTCCAACTGGCCAATCTGTTCCTTTTAGCAACATGTTCTCCCCTGGAGTTGCTCACCCCCTGTATTCAGGGAAGGGAGCAGTGACTTCCCTCTCCCAGGCGCCCTGGGGCAGACCCCGGAACACTGGGTGGGCCTGGGGTCTGCACACCCCTAGACCCCGAGCTGATCCCTGGGCCCCTTTTGTCCTGTAGCAGGCTCCTTACAGTCTGGTTTTCCAGTGAGTGCAATAATTTTTGATGTCCTCCTTTCCAAAGTGATTCAGTAACCTAGCCCACTTGCTCTGTTTCTCCACCGATCCGTGAGTTTCCCCCCTCTTCACAGAAGCCGAGAAAAACGCTGCCTAGAGTAAAGCCGCCATCTTCCCTCTCCACAAGTCATTTCTTTACTGTTCCAGATAGGTATGATTGGTCCTGCCTGACCCTGGACAAAGTATTTGACATTTCTGAGCATCTATTTTCCATCTGTAGAATAGGTATATTGATGTATGTTTCATAAAGTTGTTGCAAGAATTCAATGAGATAATACATATAGGAATAAATGTAATAGTTTACATTTACACTTTTAGTTTACTAAAAATTAATAATAAAGTACCTAGCACAGGATTTGGCATACAATAGGTGCTCAAAAATAGTTTGCTCTCTATCAGAAGCATCATTGTATAAGGTTTAAGTACCTGGACTCTGACCTAGGCAGGCAGGGTTTGAATCCTGGCTCTGCTATTTGCTAGTATGTATTTGACAATGGCATTTATCCTCCCCATTCTTCCTCTATAGAGTGGAGATAATGACAGTGCCTATATTATGGGGATTATAAAATGCTTAGACCAGTAAGTTTTTGTTAAGTGAACTGCAGAGGGCCATTCATCATCTAAACTGCCATGTGGGAAATAAGGAAGCGGAGGGAACCCTCTCAGCCATAGTCATTCACGGTACCACAACTGTTCTAATGATCCAACAGCACACCCTCACTTCTTGCTCAATCTGTTTCTGCTCCTCCTTGCAAATTCTCGCTTTCCGCTCTCCTCTGTCAGACTCATGGCTTCTGTCACTGACTTCTCTGCACCCGTCCCAGGGTACAGCTTCTCCACCTACTGCACCCTGCATTCAAATTCCTCAACAGGAAGGGTGTGGTTGGGATAGCTACTTACCTATGGCTCCCCTCTCCTAACACACAAATCTCAGGACAGATGCCCTCAGAAGCCACTGGACTCCCTCACATCTAAGCTTTAGCTATGATCAAAATTGCAAAGACATGTGATTGAAAGCCCAGAAATTTCTGCTCCAGGAAGGTAGTCATAAGAGTGGTGAGCATTTTGAATTTTGATTTTGTACAACAATCATAGCAGTTATTAAATCCAATCTCCTCATTTTGAACAGAACTGAGCTCCAAACTGAGGAAGTGAGTTAGTTAACCAATGTCATACCCTATGTTAATAGGTAGAGCCATGCCAAGTCTTCTGACTCCTAATCCAGTGCTCATTCCACTCCTCCAAAATCCCACACCTTCCCTGAACACTGTTGAGCCCTCACTGAAGACTAAGCACTCAGATGGGGGTACATGTCAGATTGGACTAAAGTACAGTGATAGCCGTCCTTCTGGGAGCTGGCATTCTGCTCTGGAAGACAGACAAGCACATGAAACAATCAGATAGGCAATATTGTAGAGGAGTATGTAAAGCGCCGGGAAAGCCCAGAGCCAAGAGAGGTGAGCCTTTGTGGTCAGAGTCAGGGGAACTTACCCAGAGTGAGGCTCATTTGAACTGGGCCTGGCTGGATGAGCAGAAAGACTGTCGGAATGACAAGATGGGGAAAGCACCCTAGGCAGAAAGAAAAGGCAGGGCGAAGGAAAAGGAAAAGGCATGAGAGTTAAGAGAGCACACCTATTCAGGAGGATGATGTGGCAAGGGGAGAGGAAGCAAAACGGTACCTGAGGGAGGAGACAGGGAGAGCAAGAAGGGGACAGTGGGCACTAACTTCCAAGTACAGCATGATCACTCCTAGGATACTCCATCTCATTGCCTCCTCATTCCTGCCCACTAACCTACCAGACCATCTCAAAATTCACCTCCTGGAAGTTTCCGCTGACCCTCATCCTCTTCACTGTGCTTCCGCAGGACCCCGTATGTGTCCCTGTCACACCACTCATGCAGGATCCTGACTAGGCTGAGAACCACAGAAGGCAGGGCCCTGTCTTCCTTGCCTGTCACCATTTCCTCAGTGCCTGGTGCCTTGTACAAAAATAAACAGGTATGGACTAAGTAAATGAATCCATAAAAAAACAGAGAATGAACAAAGGCTGAGTAGCACTTAGGTAGAAGAGAGCCCCAGAAAGGTAAATTATAGAGTAAGAATCTTCTTATCTGAGGATATCTGGTCCAAGAATCCATCAGTTAATTTTTTTAAAAGGGTCTATCAAAGAATCTTAGAAAAATGCTTTATGTGCACTATGGCAGAAATAGCCAGTTTTCCCCAGTGTGTTTTTCTGCAATCTCTCTTAAAGTAAGGGAACGCAAATTTCTGCTGGGCATGTGGCCTCTTAGTATAAAGACCACATTTCCCAGTTTGCATGGTGCTAGACATGGACACGTGACCAAGTTCTGGCCCATGGGATGTGAGCAAACACACCATGCAATACCACATCAGGTGCAGTTCTTTCTCCTACACCTTTCACAGCAATTTTTATAAATGCTTTACTTTCATTGAAGCTTTCAAAAATATATCTCAGCTTTCATGGAAATAAATTTAATCGAATTACATAATGTTTTATTGAGTTATATAATAATAACAACTGCAATGGGAATAAACAATTTGAGAACAAATAGAACTGACTGTCAGTAAACAATAACTAATAACTAGTAACTCAATTAGTGGGAGGAAAAATCTACATGCAAACCAAAAGGTAGACTATTAGCTGCAAGGATGCTACCTCCCACAGGTAACAATCAGAACATTTACAGAGGAAATAGTGAGCCCATTTTCTGGACAAGGCAGTAGCATGCAGGTCAGTTAAGAGAACTTCTACTCTAAACCCAAGGGCACCAGGATGCATTTGGGGTGTTTGTGGGGAAAGATGAGTAGATACAGCAACACTGGCAGAGGCGACCAGGGCTGGATAAACAAATGCTTCTTAGGGGCCTCTTCTTTTCTGGGCACTCCTTGGACCAGCCTCACTGCCTGTTACCACCAAACGGACCTTTCCCGTAAGCTCAAGCATCCTTAAAGAAGCAGTTGCTCTGATTTCCTGAAAGCTTGTTTCCTGCCATCTGGTAGGGGGGTGGTGTTGGCCACAGGGCTGGGCTAGTGCAGAGCTCTTTATATACCTGGCAGATAGAAGGGAGTTTTGCATTTCAAGGGGAGAGAAGGAGAATTGGAATCTCTGGGCTCCTGTCACTTGGCATGTCATCACCTCAGAAATACCGTACACACCAAGAAGCACATTCGGCTTGGCAGACACCTAGTCCCTGAGGCTCTGTGCACACAAGAACAGCCTGTACTTCCCGGGAAGCTGGCCCCACTCCCCTTATGGGATGTTTGCCCAAGAAAGGACAGTAGACCTGGCCTGTCCCTTTGGCCTGGAAAGGAGGGTATGCCAAAACAGACATGTCAAACAACAGGGGACAAAGAGAACAAAAGGGCTGTAATAGAACCAGGGAGGAACATGCCTCAGCCAGGAGAGAAATACACATGCACTGGGCAGGAGTTCTGTAAGTGGTGACTGATCAAGTGTTTTATCCATAAAAGTCGTTCATGTTCTCATGGTGTGGTAACCTGTAATTGCTTGTTAGGGTGAGTCATGGCAATTTACAGGATGAGTCACAGTAACTTAATTACATGCTTACTTGTCAATATACACATCAAACTGAAAGCCCGCATGGGTAGTGACTATATCTCATTCTTAAATTCTCAGAAACCAACACAGACATAGATGCTCAAAATCACTTGATAATGAACAAATGACAAACTTGACCATTTATAGAAGAAGTTTACAGTCATTATCTCACCTCATCTTCCTCCTAAGACCCTAAGAGTTAGGCAGAGAAGGTTTTATTATCCCCATTTTATTGATGAGAAAACCACCTATAGGTTATCTCATCTATGAAACAGCTGAAGTAGCAGCTTGAGTGAGTAACAAAGCCTTTTCTCAGAGAACTTCCACCTCAGATCTCCTTCCCAGAGGAAAAAAAAATGAGACAGCATCACCTCCTGGTGTGGAAGAGGGGACAGAGATCTCTGGTCTGACTCTGGCTTTGTGGACAAGGACAATGAGGCTTAGAGGGCCGGGTAGTGGCAGAACAGAGGTAAATGATGATAAAAGGCCAAGAGAAGAGACAGTGGGGACCTGTTTTGTTTCAGTTGTGCCAAGAGCAGAAGGACCAAGTGCTCACCAGCTCAGTTGTGTCAGTCATTATTTTGGCCACGGCAGCTGAGGTACACACTGAATCAAAAGGAACAAAACTCCTCTGTCTAGCTTTCACTCTGAGGCTTGGCAGCCTTTCTTTCTCTTAAAAGACAGAGAGAAAGAGAGAATTGAGCTTATCTTTCCACCACCTCACCCATGTCACGCCAGCACACATTTGTCCCAGTGATGGGGACACCATGTCCACACTCAGAGCTTTGGCCAGGAGTCGCTGTCTCATTGTCTCCTCTCCACTGGGCTTCACCATGAATGTCTGTCCAGCTGAATGGGACACCATCACTCCACATGAAGTTGCCTTCTATGAAGGGCTCATCTCAGCTGGTAAGGCTCAAGCACCCTGCTGGCCACCTGGGAATGGGGAGAGAGTAGCCTGAACCCAGAAACACAGAGCAAGCCGGCTGCTCTGGGCACAGAGGAAGGGAGGGGAGCAGCTATCAGTCCTGGTTCAAGAGACACCATCCAGAGTCTACAGTGGTCCCTATTCCAGTGGAGAAAACCCCACTCATTCCCACATGACCCGTTCCAATGCCTAGATTGGCTTCAGAAGGGTTGTGCATATAACCCAGATGCCCTTTAGAGACCCAGTCTCCCACCCTGTAGAAGTGGAGGAGACTCTGCCTAGAGTTTTGCCAATTCCTGAGGCTTGTGCCCTTGTGATCCAACTTTACAACTGTGGGACTGCTGGTTTTGCCCCACGTTACCCCAGCTGCATACCTCAATCCCTTCCCTCGTTTTCTCAAGAAAACCCACCCATGCTAGATATTTTGTGGGTTTAAGAGAGGTGACAGAGAGTGTAGGCTTCTGCCATCTTCCTGACCCCAGTAAGAATCACACTTTTATCAGACCCCAGCCCACATACCCTTTCTCTACTTCTGAGCCCACCAATAGCGACAACACAGTTTCCAGGACACTGCAGCTGTCTGCCTGTGCCTCTCCACTCCTCCACCTGTGGGCTCCCTCCAGGGCATAAAACTTGATGGACTCATCCAGGGCATTCCAGAAGCCAGGGCCAATCCTCAACCAGTGAGGGGCAAGAGCCTGGAAAAATACTCCAACTTCCCAGACTCCAGATGCGACAGCTCTGGAGTCACATCAGCTGCAGTTCAGCCCCTCAGTCCCTCTGGAACCTCACTCGTCCACAGTGAAACTTCCTCACCAAAGCACCTTTAGTGGCTGTCTCCCCTCCCTGTCACTCTCCCCTTGTCCTCACTTGTGTTTCCTGGGATCGCCTCCGAGATACTCTACCTATACCCAAGCCTTTGTCTCTGGTAGTCTTTTGAAGGAACCTCAAGTTAGACACTTCTCCTAAAGCTCAGGAATTTTCCTTCTCTGTTATTCAGATGGTTTGTCTCAATTCTCTGGCAGCAGCAGATACTCACAGGGACTCAGAGCTCCTACAGAGCTCATTTTCCTACAGCAGCTGCTCTCTCCCTGAGAGGAATTCTGTACCTGCTTTTAGAAAAATGTTCTCTCTCTCCCGTCTTTGTTTCTGTCTTGCTCTCTCTGTCTTGTGTGCATGGTTGTTTCATGTGCATTTCCTCTGTGAGGATCATGTGCTTCGGGTAAACAGTCTAACAACAGGGCACTCCAGCTAGAAAAGCTTATTTTGCCCTCATCCAGCTGGTGCACAGCTGCTGGAACTGGGAGCTAGAAGGCCTGGGCTCTAGTTCATTTGTACCATTCACTTGTTAGCCTTGGACAAGTCATGTACATTTCTGGCATCTGTTTTATTATCTCTTAAAAGGAGTTGGGCCCTGACTGGTGTAGTACAGTGGGTTGGGTGTCATTCTATAAACCGAAAGGTTGCTGGTTTGATTCCCAATCAGGGCACATGCCCGGGTTGTCGGCCAGGTCCCCAAGTGGGGATATATGACAAGCCACTGATCAATGTTTCTCTCACACATTATGTTTCTCTCCCTTGTTTCCTCACTCCCTTCCCCCTTCTCTAAAAATAAATAAACAAAATCTTTTTAAAAAATAAGAATTGAACTAAGACAGCTGAGAGAGGTATGTGGATAGCAAAACGAGAGCTGGAGGTGACACTACTCACCAGAGAGCAAGTCATGTGCCCTCCAGTTCCTCAGTTACCCTTCAGTTCTTTCCTTATAAAATCAAAAGAATTTGTCCAAATGGCCTCTCACCTTCCCCAGCTCTATAAGCAAGGACATGCTGCACCCTGGGTCCTGAGGGGGGCTCCAGGCCAGGCTGTGGGACACTAACCTACTAGGGAAATGTCCTCATCTCCCCAAGTCATAGATCCCTTAGTTATAAAGTGGGGTGATCACAGGTCCCTTATGGAGCTGCTGAGAGAATCAAATGGAATAGTGCATGTGCAAGTCTCTCTTCCTTTCCTTCCTTCCTCCTTTCCTTTCCTTTCCTTTCCTTTCCTTTCCTTTCCTTTCCTTTCCTTTCCTTTCCTTTCCTTTCCTTTCCTCTCCTTTCCTCTCCTTTCCTTTCCCTTTCTCTTCCTCTTTCCCTCCCTCCCTCCCTCCCTCCCTTCTTTCCTTCCTTCCTTCCTTCCTTCCTTCCTTCCTTCCTTCCTTCCTTCCTTCCTTCCTTCCCTTCTTTCTTTGTTTTTCACTGTGCAACCTGCCACAGTGCCTATAGTTTATGGGCAGAGGCCAGGCAATGGTTCAAGGCCACAGTTTGCTCTGGCATGGGCACTGTGAGATACCCAGGGGGACAGGCCTGCCATGAATCCAAACCTGTGCATGCAAGTATTTCATACACTGTAGCCACCTCCTTAGACTTGAGAAGGGCAGTAAGCCTACTGGTTAAACGCACAGGAGCTGCAGCCTGAAAGCACAGTGTCAGCTTGCAGTTGTCACTGACCTTAACACCTTGAGCAAGTGCTTTTTACCTCTTGTGCCTGTTTGCTTACCTGCCAAGTGAGCATGATAATAATAGTGTTCTCACCAGCCTCATGGAGGGTGTTTGGGATTAAATGTGTTCATTTATATGAGGCTTTCAGGTCAGTGAACCAAGATAAGCCCTCAAAAAAATGTAAGCGTAAGCCCTTATGTTTATAATTTAGCATATGCTCCATGAGGACAAGAATGTCGCTATTTTTAGAGCCTTGTACAGTGCCTGACACATGATGAATATTAAATCAATATTTTCTTTACCCTCCCGCTCCTGAGCCATCACATATACTCTTCTCCAGGCAAAGCCTCTCTGGTCTCCTAGTTGCTTCTCAGCTGACATGGGCTCTGGGATGTGTCCCCACTCTGTTCATTTGTGCCTCTCTTCACACACAGTGCCCAGCCTTGGAGAAAGGCTGTGGATTAAGTGAGGGGCCACCAAATTATGGTCCTGATACCTGGGATCATTTTTGACACAGTATGTGTGGATGCAGGTTGAGTCGAACTAGTGGTGCATCCTATCCAAAATGGTGTGAACTTGCCCTAGCCAGGTAGCTCAGTGGGTTAGAGCTTCATCCCAATATGCCAAGACTGGTTGCTGGGTTGCTGGTTTGATCCCTGGTCAGGGCTCAATGTATAAGAATCAACCAATGAATGCATAAATAAATAACAAATCAATTTCTCTCTCCCTCTCTCTCTCTCTCTCTCTCCCTCTCTCTCTCTCTTTCTCTCTCTCTCATGCTTCTGTCTCTCCCTCTCTCCCTCAAATCAATAAATAATGAAACAAAATTGTGTGACACTGCTGAGAGATGGTGGCAGCTGAGCCCTTCCTGCTGCCTGGGTTATGAGGCACCACCCGGAAATCTGTCTACAAGCCAGAGCAGGCCTCAGTCCAGGCAGGTTTCAGGCAGGCCTGCCTGTGCCTACAAAGGCTGGGGGAAAATGAAAACTGCACTGGAGCTGCTTGGCATCATATAGACAAACAAGTGAACAAAAGGAATAGTGGATGAATCCAACAGGAGCTATGATTTCCTACCAAATTGGAGAGGCTGCTTTGTATAATATAAAAACGCTGGACATGGCTCAAGAAGACTTAAGTTCTGGTACATGATTTTTCTGAGCCTCAGTTTCCTTACCTGGAAGATGGGCATAGTACTGGCTGTACTATTTTCTTTCTCTGTCATTGTGAAGATCAAAACAAGGTAATGAACCTGGAAAGTGTAAAGGGCTGCATAAATTTAAGGAAAATCAAAGTGCACTTTTGCATTTCTTTATAAGCCATGAAGAATAATAACAATAATGCCTTAGTTCTGCAGGCCTATCAGTCCCATGGCGTCCCTGCTGCATTCCTACCTCCTGTCACAGGGTCTAGCAATTGTACCTGCCTAATTAATGTCTGATAAATAAAAGAATTAATAGCTACCACCAGCATTTCCATTTTTCTAATCTTTAAGACTCAGTGAAAACATCATTTTAAGTGAAAAAAAGTGTAACTTGGTGACTCATACAGACCTGGGTTCAAATCCCAACTTGACCACAGCTGTGTAAGGCTAATCAGTTAATGGCTCTGAGCCTTCACATCCTCTTCAGGAAACAGTAGACAGAGGACTCTTATCACACCAAGTCTCTGTGAGGAAAAGATGCAGAAACAAATGTACATAAAGCTCCTTAGTTGTTATTGGTTTGCCTCTGATGTTTTTCTAAATTCAAGAAGTTAGTTTCATATTAACTCGGAACCATAAAGATTCTTAAATACTTTTTATTCCAGTTTTATCAGTGGAAACCTGAGGCCTGGGAGTTAAGACAACTCTCCAAGTTCACAAACCTCTCACATGTGTTCCTTTAAGTTGCCTTCCATCTGGGGCACCTGGGAGTTTTGGGAGGTGTCACAGCACAAAGGAGACCCCATCCACTCCCAGACAGTGCAAAGAGCCCCATCTGCCTGCTGTCCCCCTCCCAGAAGGCAGGGAAAGGCCCTATTAGGGATTGTAACAGTGGGGTTAGTGTAGTTTTTCTTAGTTGAGCTCCTCTGATCTGCTGATTTCTTTGTAGGTATTTGTTCTTGATGAAAGAAATTTTAAATGTTTGAGACTGAGCATTATCTTTAGTGTGGTTTTTTTCTTTTGCTTGTTTGTTTTTTAATGATTCTACATTTTAATTACCATAATCTCCATCTGCTTTTTTTTTCAATTAAGAAGAAAGTACTGGAGCACATATCCTATGACATTCCTCTAAAGATACAAAGGACCTGAATTCTACATAGTTCATTATATTCCTTAGTATGCAATAATTACACTTACCCAAAACATGTGCTCCCATTCCAGCTGAGAAACATCTACACTGAGAAACTTCTGCAAAGCAGAAGCAGAGCAGAGCAGGCAGAAAAGTGACTGATAGGAGAAGGGCTTCTTTGGGGAAAGGAGTCTGGATAACACTCCAAACTTCCTTCTTCACCTATCACTGCAGAGAAGTACGGTGATGGCAGAATCTAAGGTCAAACAAAGAGGCAACTTATCTAAATACTTGCAAGGACATCTTTTGGCAGGACACATGCAACTTCTTAATCCTGGAAGCTGTGTGAGACATTTTAAGTGGTTTCTCATCTCTGAAGGTCCAAGCAGAGCCTGATGATTATTGGGGGTGGGGCGGGTAGCATTGTCATCATAATGATGGTTCCGAGTACACACCAAGTGCTTCACATCACTCATTTCTAAGTCTCACAATAGCTCTATAGTGGGTATTATTATTTCCATGTAGGACAGATGTAAGAACTAAAGCCTGGAAAAATTAAATTAACTCGCCCAAGGCTCTACAGCTGGTAGGATACAGAGCCAGAATACAAACTTGGGTCTACCGGGCTTTAAATGAAGACTATGTGTTTTTTCCAACTATCTCACACTGATGCTTAGGGCCCTGTGTTCTTTCCTACAATGCATTCCAGAGAGAAAGACGGGTTGACATATGAACGAGGAGTCCAGCTTCAAGTAGAGTCTGATAAGCAAGGCCTAAGGATCCTTCCTATCCTGTGGTGCAAAGACTACAAGATAATGTTTCTGTGTGTGTGCTTGCAATCACCAAAGTCCTCTGCAGTAACAAATTGCTCTTAAGCTTCCAATTCGCAGCTTGTAGTGGCCTCTGATCACTTGTTCCTATTCTTTGGCCCTCCTCACCTCTCTGTACATCGTCTCCACTGAGAAGAGGAACCAAAATGTATAATCACCATAAAGTTCCTAGAAAAGGTAACTAGGCTATTCTCCGTTTTGTTAGGGGAGGTGAGGATGAAGCTCTCTGACCTGGAGAGATGGAGCAACAGGTGGTTCCTGCCTCAGTATCGGCTGGAGTGACACTTGCTTTAGAAAAGTTAAAGTACATATTTCTTACAAAAACAACTATAAAGAAAGTACCAAGACTGATAAATAACCACTTTTTTACAAACCTCCATTTACAAATAAGGAAATATGAGGTTCGAAAAGAAGAAACAACGTATCTGAGCTGATAGGGAGCAGAGCTAAAATTCAAGCCCAGAAAGTCTGGCTCCAAAATCCAGATCTGAACCATGGCCATATACTGTCTCTTAAAGCATACTGCTTCCTAGGGTGGCACCATAGGTAAACACAGCTCACCTCCTTGCCCAATCACATCAAAATTACAACTAAAATATAGAACAACCATCCCTCAGAACCATCAGAAATTGAGTTGAATGGAAGTCTGACTACTACAGAATTAAAGAAACCACATCCATCCAGACTGGTAGGAAGGGCAGATATGCAGAATGGGCTGGTCCCATATCCATGTATGGTAGCTAAAAATTCAGGAGAGATATCTCAGGAGCAAGAAGTCCCAGCCCCACATCAGGTTCCTCAGCCCAAGTTTCCAATGCCAGGAAGATAAGTCCCCATAGTTTTTGGCTGCAAAAACCAGTGTGTATTGAGTCGGTGGAAGAAACTTTTGGAGTCCCAAGCAGTTTCCCTTTAAGAATCCACACATAGACTTACTCAGACTCTCTCTGAGCTCTAGCACCTGGGTAGCAACTTAAACAGCACCAATGGCATACAGGGAGAAACTAAAGTGTCCAGCATCAAGAGAGCAGCTGGGATAAGCTTTTTCTCAGACAGAAAGACAAGCAGAGGCCATTGCACTTTTCTGAGCCCTCACCCCACAGAGTCAGAGCCAGCAGGCAAATGCCATATCTGAGATTCCATCAACCTGGCTAACACTGTTTGCCCTGCCCTGAAGATCCCCTGAGAATATGTCCAACCCAACTTATAGGCCCACCCAAACTGTTAACAGAGACTTTTCATACGAATGGCTGGTATTGGCTAATGTTTCACAGCTTCTTAAATCCTATCAAACAAACAACAGCTAAGTTGTCCCAGGCTTGGCACAAGCAGCAGCCAGTTTAGATTCATAGCTTGGCTTTGCCTGGGAATCTCCAAGCCCAGCACAAGTAGCAGCCATCTCAGATTGTTTTATAGCTCAGGCAGGATGGCCCTGGGTAGAACACAAGTGGGCACTGACCTTGGCCTGCACCACCCAGGAAACCCCAGAGCCCATGCATCCAGTGGACAGCTACTGATCATGTTGGAGTACCACCACCCAACCCCTGCACAGCTGATCCTCCACAGAGGCCAGAGTTTGGTGGTCAGTGGTCACAGCCAGTCCTTGCAGCTGACTGGCTTGGGTAAATCCCTCATTAACCTGACAATAGCAATCAAGTCTCCACTATGAAAGAAGAGTATACTCAGCTCACACAGAGTACGTACCTTGAGCACCCAGTCCAGATGATAGGGGAAGCTGAACCACTGGACCCTACAGGACACCTACTACATTAGGCCACACTACCAAGACACAGAGTCAGAAAAGCTCTACCTAGTACATAAAAATAAACATAGGGAGGCTGCCAAATGAGGAGACAAAGAAACACAGCCCAAATGAAAGAACAGATCAAAACTTCAGAAAAAAAATTTTTAATGGAGATAAGCAATCAATCAGATGCAAAGCTCAAAACACTGGTGATAAGGATGCTCAAGGAACTTAGAGAGGATCTCAGCAGCATAAAAAAGATCCAGTTAGAAAAAAAATATATTAAATGAAATAAAGAACAATTTACTGTGAAATAACAGTAGAGTAAATGGAGCCAAGAATTAATGATTTGGAACATAAGGAAGCAAAAAACAAACACAAAAACAAAAACAATCAGAACAAGAAGAAAGAAGAATCTAAAAAAATGAGGATAGTGCAAGCAGCCTATGAGACAACTTCAAGAGGTCCGACATTCACATCATAGCAGTGCCAGAAGGAGAAGAGAAATAGCAAGAAATTAGAAATCTATTTGAAAAAATAATGAAAGAAAACTTCCTTAATTTGGTGAAAGAAATAGATGTGCAAGTCCAGGAAGCACAGAGAGTCAAAAACAACATGGATGCAAAGAGGCCCACTTCAAGACATATCATAATTAGAACGCCAAAGGTTAAAGGTTAAAGATAAAGAGAGAATCATAAAAGCTGAAAGAGAAAAGCAGTTAGTTACCTACAGAAAAGTTCCCAGAAGACTGTCAGCTGATTTCTCAAAAGATACTTTGCAGGCTATAAGGGTTTGACAAGAAATATTCAAAGTCATGAAAAGCAGGGACCTACAATCTAGATTATTCTATCCAGCAAAGCTATCATTTGGAATGAAAGGGCAGATAAAGAGTATCCCAGACAAGAAAACAACTAAAGGAATTCATAATCACTGAATCATTATTATATGAAATGTTAAAGGGACTTATTTTTAAAAAAGAAGAAAATCAAAACTATGAACAATAAAATGGCAAAAAATACATACATATCAACCATTGAATCTAAAAAACAAACTAAGGCAACAAGAAGAACAAACACAGAATCATGGATTCAGAGAGCATTTTGATGGTTGCCAGATGAGAGGTGGGTGCAGGGGAATGGGTAAAGAGGTGAGGGGATTAAGAAGTACAAATAGGTACTTACAGAATAGCCTTGGGGATGTAGCTAAAGAACTTATACACAGGACCAATGAACAGAAACAATGTTGTGGGGATTCCCTGAGGGAACTGGGGGTGCTGGGTGGAGGGGTGCAAAGAAGGTAAAATTTGGACAACTTAATACTATAATCAATAAAATATAATTTAAAATATATGCCTTGGCTGGTGTGGCTCAATGGATTGAGTGTTGGCTTGCAAACCAAAGGGTCGCCACTTCCATTCCCAGTCAGGGCACATGCCTGGGTTGCAGGCCAAGTCGCCAGTTGTGGATGTGCAAGAGGCAACCACACATTGATGTTTGTCTCCTTCTCTTTCTCCTTCTCTTCCCCTCTCTTTAAAAATTAATAAAGTCTTTAAGAAAAATAAATAAACTACATGCAAAGTAAATAAAATAAATAAAACACGTTGCTTCCTAACACAGGTCTAGTAATACTAGTTGTAAGAATGATTATGGGGAGGTGCCCAAAGTCCAGAACTGTCCACAATATGTGCCACATGGTGCAGAGCAAGCACATTTGGAGATCGACGCAGGGTTTATTGGAGGGAAGATAATCTGTCAGCCAGGGAGAATGACTGCATTCTTTACACTTCTCAACTATATACAACTGCCAGATATGAGCCAGGGATTAGGAGACAATTCCTACCACAGATGTTTCCACAGTACTGAGGACATCAGCAGTGACCCATGTAACATGGTGGATGATGTGACCCCGTGCCCAGCGCTGCTTGTATAGGGAACTATAGATTTCAATCAGAAAAAAGGTTAAAAATTAAATTGTTAAAATTTCAAGTCAGATCAACAAGTGTGTATATTTTGCTTACTATGTGCCAGGCAATGAGCAAGGCTCTTACATACTTTATTTAATTTAAACCTCATAAAATTTCTCATTACCAGATAGGTAAACTGAGGCCACACAGCTGGTGACAAAGTGCCATGATGTGAACCACTTTTTTCTGGCTTTGGATCCTGTGCCTTCCTCCCATAGAAGTTAGAACACTGGGACCCAGAATGAGGGTTCCATGGGACACAGGTCCATGACACAAATCAGTGTAGGAAGAATGCCTCAGGAAAGGTGGAGGTGTTGTGGTGGGACAAAGACAAAGGGAGAAGAGCCAGCATTCACTGCACATCCACTCAGTGTCAGGGTCGTTGACTGTGTTACACAAGTAATCCTTGCAAGGACATCGGGCGTGAGCCTCCATGTTCTGGTTCTGCAGATAAGGGAACTAAGACACATAACTTGCCGAGATCACATAGATGTTAAACTTTAGAGCCACGATTTGAACTCAGCTCTCTTTAATTCTAATCTCTTCCCATCATACCATTTTTTAAAGAAATCACATCAGATTGAGGGTGGCAGAAGGGGACCTGAGTAAATCTTTAGAGAGAATATGTTACCTAAAAGGACCCATGGAAAGATCTGTGGGATTTCAGCTGGTGGAGGTTGGAATGCAGTCTGGAATGGCAGAGAGATCACAGGAACCACAGCAGAAAAGCTCAGGAAGTGTTTGCAGAGCATGAGCCATGGTGTTTGGCATGAGCTTGGCGTGCAAGTGGTGAAGAGGAGGCAGAGGTGCATGCTAACTGCACACAGGGCGGGCCTGAGCAGCAGGTCCCGTCCACCGCAGCACAGCTGCAGCAGGACGTCTCCTCTGAGAACAGCGGTGACCAGGTTTGTGGAGAAAGCTCCAGGAGCAACAAAGCTGAAGTCAGCTCAGCAGGAGTTTGTTTTGCCATCTGTGCATGGGCAACAGGGACTGGAGATCTGGAGCCATGAGCAATTGGGAGATTTAGGCAGGAAGAAACAAAGCTGTCAGTGTATTTGTCCACAGATGATGTGTATTACACAACATCCCAAGAGAACCTAAATTCAAATTCTTAGAATTATAGAAATATTGGTAGATGAACAAGATGTGGCATATCCATATAATAGAATAGAATATTATTTAGCTTTAATAAGAAAAGAAATTCTGACATATGCTATAACATGATGAACCTTGAAGACATTAGGTTAAGTGAAATATCCACAAAACGATCAACACCCACTTATACTAGGTACCTAGAGGAGTACAATTCACAGAGACAAAAAATAGAATGGTGGTTGCCTGGATCCGGAGTGAGGGGCAAATGGGGAATGATTACTTATTGGATAAGAGTTTTGATTTGGGAAGAAGCAAAAGTGTAGATGGATAGTGGTGATAGCTGCACAACAATATGAATGTACTCAATGCCACTAAACTATGCTCTTAAAAATGGTTAAAATGGTGTTTTATGTTATGCATATTTCACCACAATTTTTCAAATGATACTTTTAAGAAATAGGTGTGTAGACAAGAAACTTGGAAACACAAAAACATTATTGGGGTAGTGAAGTTGTGAGTGACTTTCTTCTATATGTTTGTTGCTATAAAGCATTTGCAGAGAATAAACACTTCAAAGGAAAAAAATGGGCAAAGGACTTGAATAAAGCTTTTTTCCAAAAAGATATGCAAATTATTAAAAAGCACATGAAAAGACACTCAATATCATTAGTCATTAGGGAAATGCAAATCAAAATCATAATGAGATACCACTTCACACACACTAGGATGGCAAAAATAATTTTTTTAAAACATGGAAAATAACAAGTGTTAGTGAGGTTATGGAGAAATTGGAACCCTCATAGGCTGCTGGTGGTAGTATAAAATGGTGCAACTTCTTTGGAAAACAGTCTGGCAGTTCCTCAAAAAGTTAAACATCAAATTACCACATGACCCAGCAATTTTGTCCCTAAATACATAATCAAGAGAAATGAAAACACATGTTCACACAAAAACTTCAACATGAATGTTCATAGCAGCATCACTCACAATAGCCACAGGTAGAATCAGCCCATCTGCTTAAGAACGGTGAGAGGATTCTAAGTTGGCAGTCACTGTCTCTCAGCCCTTAGAACATAATCCACCCACATCCCCTGGCCTTTATTATTGACGTTGAAGAATCTGAATGGTGTTTTTCCTTCTGGTTTTGTTTCAGATTTTTTTCATTTAAGGTTTATTTTTTGTTTGTTTGTTTGCTTTGTTTTTTAGTTTTTGGTGGGATTTTTCTTTTTGCATTTTCAGTATGAAGTATCTAGCTGCAGTATTTATTATTTTTAATGCTGCTTGAGACTTTTTGGGCTTCTTAAATCTGATTGAAGTTTTCCACAAGTTCTAGAAAGTTCTGTTATTATTCCTTGAATGTTACCTATTCTGTTTTTTGAAATGTCATTCAACCTATTAAATTTCTTCCATTATCCCCATTTATTAATATTTTCGCCATTTTTTCCATATCTTTATCACTCCATGCTCATTTTCTCTATGCTCATAGATTGGACTCAGTGGATGGTTTTAAAAGTAATTTAAAGAAACTGTTTTATCCATCTACTGAGGCATTTTTTTAAATTATTCTTTCCCTTTTAGAGGTCTCAATCATGATTTGTTTTTGTATTTATAAGGCCAACTTAGAACTTTCTAAACCACCTCCTCTTTTTTACACTTTTTCTTTACTTAGAGTTTCAATTTACTTTTTTATTTATTTGCCTATCTTTTAACAATATCTAAAGCCCTGGTTGGCATAGCTCAGTGGATTGAGCACAGGCTGCGAACCAAAATGTCGCAGGTTCGATTCCTAGTCAGGGTACATGCCTGGGTTGCAGGCCATGACCCCCAGCAACCACACATTGATGTTTCTCTCTCTCTTTTTCTCTCACCCTTCCCTCTCTAAAAATAAATAAATAAAATCTTTAAATAAAAATTAAAATATAGTCTCTCAGATTGTTCTATGTTACCTAATTTTTGGAGCACTAATTTTTTGTTTTTGTGTCTGTTGATTCTTGTTCGTTGCTTTCTTCTGGGTTTTTAACTTTGTAGTCCTCAGGTCATGTTCAGCCAGGCTTTGCCATCAGACTCTTATATAGCTTGTGGTCAGGGAGTGTTCCTCTGGGTTGGGGTTGTGATCAAAGGGCTCAGGAGCCAGTTAGAAAAGGCTCCTACTGGACAAGGTGGCACAATTAAAACTTGGATAAGAATAATACTTGCCATTGATTGGTATACATCATATATGTTTAAAGCTATGAGTAATGACACATTAAAATAATTTTATTACTCACCTTTGAAAGATGCTCTTTCCTGTACATACTGTATGTAAAGGTAACTACTAAAGAGCTGATAAGAAGTGCCTTTCCATAAAAGAATTTCCAACTAATAGATGAAGAAGAAATGATGCAATAAGATATCACCATTTGGCAACTTCAAGTGATACAACAGTTCTAGTCAATGACCATTAATGGCCGCAGAGGGGAGCAGCCAGTCCCTCGGTGGGAAACAAAATCTGGCATTTCAAGACAGAACATTGCAAATGTCCTTTTCTCACTATTGACATAATGAAGTTTATTGCTCCTTTCTATTAATAATGGGGGAGCTAAGCATTTTAATCAGAAGTCCTCATTTTGAAGCCTCTCTGCCATTTGTTTCTGGTACATTGAGTTCCTGAGTCCTTTTGTGAAAAGGCCGGAA
This sequence comes from Phyllostomus discolor, assembly GCF_004126475.2. NCBI lineage: Eukaryota > Metazoa > Chordata > Mammalia > Chiroptera > Phyllostomidae > Phyllostomus > Phyllostomus discolor. The sequence goes on from NC_040908.2 coordinate 112,379,710, forward strand.
ATGAAAGGCAAAATGTCACCATGTGAATGGAAATCAAGCATGAGAACTTATTACAGACCCAGGTGAACTGAAAATAGAATAAACAGTCATCATAGCCCAAACAGGAAACCACTAATGAGATTTTGAGCTCAGCACAAACGCCTCCTAAATTGTACGTTAATACAGGAACTCACTGTATATTGATTCAATTTTCCTGAATTAAAGGATGCACTGGCTAGATGTGTCCTCAGAGGCTTAATTGTGCTGAGCATCCTCCATCCAGCAATGGTTGCACTGAAATGTAAATAGCATTGTGAGTCATCACTTGTGTCCACAGTGTTTGGAACCTGGTGGTTCTGAATTATTATTTTGATCTTTTTTCTTGTCTTGGCCTTAGGAAAATACCAAAAAATGGCCAGAACTCATTCCCAGTTCAGACAAACAAACCCCTCTATATTAATTAAACACAAAGCAGGCCCATAAGGCTAAGTCCCTGTACCAGCGTGACAGCAAACAGTCCTCAGTAAAGATGCGGAGTCCATAAGCCTTAGGCTTGGGGACAGGTAAATGAAAGCATGGCCTGCTCTTGGCAATCACATTGTTTCAGGGTGAAAGCAGGAAGGAAAAGAAAAGAGCATCACAAGGTTGTAAATAAAGAAAGGACAGAGGAAGGTAAATGCACCGTGGGGAACTATTTACTGGGTAGTATGGGGGCGGGACAAACTTTCCTTTACCCTCAAGATTTTTCTGGCTGCCTAATAATCAGATGGACAGGAAACAGATTAACAAGAGAAAAGAACCAAATTCAATACATATGCATGGGAACCCCACATACATGAGACAGAGAGACAGAAACCTCACATGCAGGAGAGGTTCAGAGAGAGAAAAGGAACATGGATATGTAAGACCTCCTGAGCTGGGGATGAGGTGACGCACCTGGGGACATCACAGGGTCATTGCAGGATGATATAAGAACAGATGTTTGGTAAATAGAAGGTTGTCCTGCCCTACAGATAGGTCAAAATAGGTTATCTCCAATAGTCACTTACTATGGAGAAAGCCCCTGATTCAAGTTCTCCTAGCAGTTAAAGGGAGGGACAGAAGTTTCTCTTGATCCTATGGCTAAAGTTGACTTTAGCTCAAAACAATCTGCATACCACAGAGACACATCTTGGGGTGACTCATTTTGGACCCCCACAGTTGAAATGTAATTGAGGAAGTTTTTAGCACTTGAAGACATAAGCCTAACATTTCATCCTGACACAGTTTAACTCAGTCCACCACCAGCATAAACTGAGAACCAATCAGACATACACTGAGGGCTCAGGCGATAGGACAGATATTTATATACAGTTCTCCTGGGGTTAGCTTCCTGTAGAACAGTCTGCCTCCCAGCCTGTTTTATGTTTGGAGAACAAGGGTGGCTGCCTGATTTTGAATTTCCCCCACCCCACAGTCCCTTAAAAGAAAATAAAATCAGCAGTGAGACCAATGAGGACACTCCTGAAAAGAGTAAGAGGCAGAGAATAGGGAGAGGAGGAAGGAAATCTACCAAAAATGAATTAAAGTTGATCAAGCTTCTCCTGAATCAGTGGTTCTCAAAGTGCAGTCCCTGGATTATCAATATCAGCATCACTTGTTAGAATTGCCAATTCTCAGGCCCCACCGCACACCTACCATAGGGAACTGGGTGTGGGTCTTGCAATCTGGTTTCTCAAATCCTCCAGGAGATTCAGATGCAAGGCAGGACATGAGAACCACTGTCTTCACACATTACCTCTCTAAGATTGTGCCTCTTTTCCAGTTTTTAAGTCAGTTGCTTCTATTTCTAACACAATATTGTAAGAATGCTGCTTAAATCTGACGCTGACCCTCACACCTGACTCCTTAGGAAGGAAATTCAGACAGAACCTCCCCCGTGAACTCTGACCCTGTGACAACTACCTGTCCCCTTGGCGTGTTTGTGACCTGGGTCTGCCTCTGAGCTCAAGACTTCTCATTTCATTTTTCTTTCTAATTGTACTGTCTTGCCTGCTAATCGGGTACTGCAAAGAATCTTTCTAAGGAATAACTAAGTTAACTCCATGCAGATTTCAAGTTCGAATCAAGCAGCACATTGATGTGGTCTCAAGAAAATTAAACTAGTAGCAGCATTACTGCACATTTATAGTCGACACCACTTTCATAATTTATAAACAATTTTATTAAATCTTCTATCAATTTCTAATAATTATTTTCCAGAGGATTCCTGGTATTATGCATATAATTTTATATGTTATAATTTTTCCAGGGACTCCTGGATATTATAAATACCCTTGGTTTTCTCACTTTTAAAATAAGACAGTAATACTAAACTTTCAAGGTCATTTTGAAGACCAAATACAATATAGTGTTTGTCACCAGTGTGCCCTTAATAAATGGTATTTAGTATTGCTATTTTAGCTTAGTCTATTATATCTAAACTTCCTAAATAACCCAAAATAAAAATTTCACTCTAATAACCCTACGACTAGCCTAGGAAAATAATGGCAACTTAAAGTTTTAATTTTCAGAATCCTTAAACACTTAAGAGAATAAACACAATAAAATAATCTTCACCAGAAGATATGTTTATTCATTTTAGAGAGAAAGGAAGACAGAAAGAGAGAAACATCAATGTGCAGTTGCTGGGGGTCATGGCCTACAACCCAGGCATATACCCTGACTGGGAATCGAACCTGCAACACTTTGGTTTGCAGCCCGCGCTCAATCCACTGAGCTATGCCAGCCAGGGCTTATTTAATTCTTAGAACAGTCCTGGGAGCTAACATCATCCTACAGCTAAGAAGCCAAGGTACAGAGAGGTTGAGTGATTCTCCCCAGGGTTTCATAGCTAGCCAATTACAGGCCCAGGGATCAAACCCAGACAATCTGAATGCAGAACCTTCTCTTCATCTACTACCTTGCATGGCTCCCTTACAACAAACAGGAGCAATTATTATTACCACCACTGCTTCTACAGATGGCATATAATTTCAAACTCCACAAAACTTAAGACATTGAATAAGCACCTGCTGTGTTCAGAAAACAATTTTTTCAGGCATAGCTCTAAAACTCTGTCCCTCTCCTCAGTAACTTCTAGTCTATTGGGGGAGATGAGATAGGCCAGAATTTGCTCACTACTTATCAGATGTGCAAAGGAAGAAGGGGAGGAAGGGAGGAAGGAGAGAGAGAAAACTGTGGGTATCATTTCCTATAACTTATCTCACCTTTCTCTTAAGCCCTTATCCTACTAACATGAGGGGCGGGGAATGTGGGAAGGAAAGAGTTGGAAAATGTAAACTCTAGGTTAAGCTATGCTTCTTCCCCTTGTTTTCTTCCCGTTCCTGTTGCCTCCGTTGTTGACAGGCCCATGACCGGCCTTCACTGGGTCTTTTCCTCACTGAAGTTGAAGACGGATGTCTTGCTCACTGGCGTGTCCCGCCCTGGATCTCACTGGAACCAGTGGTCCTCCAAGGACCTGCAGCTGCTCAGAGGTACCCAGCATCGTGGCCTGCCCTGCCCTCTGCTTTAATACCCCATCACCTATGACTACTGTGGACACCCCCTTGGACTTCTCAGCGCATCATCCAGCATCTCCCAAGTGCCCTGATGCCTGAGGGCCGCACATACTGTACCTTCTGGATGCCCTAGGGGACAGACAGTAGAGAACTAAGGCCCATGTCTTGGGTATTTCTTTCAGTAATTCCTACCCTACCACCCATGCACCATATAGGCAGAGGTACCAGAACAAATTCTGGGTTTCTCCCTGGGGTTTATAATGCATTTGGGCCACGTGTGAAGAGCACCAGGCACCAGATCATTTGTTTTCTGTCTTCATGCTTCTATCATCCTGTGCACAGATCCACCACCATCCTCAGTATCTGATCCCAGAGGCAGGGAGGAAAGGTCATTTGCACCTAAACTTTGCCTCCCTTCTTCTGTCTCACCTCTTCCACCCAGTACCAAAAGGTCTTCTAATTTCTTTTTCCCTCTAGAAAGGAACATTGCCTTCTGCTTTCCTCACTTCAGCCTTCTGGCCTAGTTTTATTGGAGAAGACATGATGGGAAAATAAACAGAATTAACAAGAAGTAAAATAGCAAAAGAGTTACTTTGAAAATATTATCTCTGTTACATAGACTAAACATTAAGCTGTCCAAGAGGGCTACAGTAACCACTTGATAAGGTGCAACAAGATTCAGAGGAGTTCAAGGGAAAAGCACTCAAAGCTAAGATAATCTAGGGAGCCTTCATGAAACCAATGGGATTCAAGCTGAGTTTTGGAAATTCCATATTCCTTGGACAAGCAGAAAAAACTGAAGTTGGCATTGCAGGAAAGGAAAACCAGATGAGAAATCGCATGGCACCTACAAGGTTTCCTGGGCACAACAGTTTGGAGAGATCTAAGGTTTATTTAAAGGAGCGGTGTGAGACAAGGTGAGGGAGGACACTGATGGCCAGATTAGGATGGACTTGAAATGCCAGACTGGTGCTATCCCAAACGTTATCTTTTTTAATCCTCACAAAAACTCTATCAGGTAGGCAATTCTTATATCCTCATTGTATAGATGAGGACATAGAAGACCCAAGAAGGTAAGACCAAAGAGTCACTTGGCTCTGGCCAGCTAGCCCAGTTAGTTAGAGCTTTGTCCTGATATGCCTAGGTTGCAGGTTTGATCCTCAGTCAGGGCACATACAAAAGTCAACCAATGAATGCATGGGTGGGCTGAACAACAAATATCTCTCACACTCTCTCTCTCTCTGTCCCTCAAAATCAATAAATAAAAAATTAGAATAAAAAGACAAAAGGACCACCCTGGCTGGTTGCGGCTCAGTGGATTGAGTGCTGGCCTGAGAACCAAAGGGTCACCAGTTTGATTCCCAGTAAGGGCACATGCCTGGGTTGTGAGCCAGGTTCCCTAGTAGGAGGCATGTGAGAGGCAACCACACATTGATGTTTCTTTCCCTCTCTTTCTCTCTCCCTTCCTCTCTGTCTAAAGATAAATAAATTAAAAATTTTTAAAAAGATGAAAGGGCCAGTTTGGTATAAAACCTGTCAAGTCTTTCCTTTCATACAGCTAAAATAAAGTTATATTTGATAACCAATGCTTTCATCTTCCCCCTGATGCCTTGATGTTGAGGGGCTGGTATCCATATATCAGAGTCATTTCCAGCCTCCCACCAACACACACACATATGCACACACCAGGTTTCTCTAAGGTCAGCTTAGATTCTTTATGCAGCTTGAATTTCCATATGTTTGCTGTAGGCATCATAGATACCATTGGCACTGACAGTTGGAGGCAAATTGAGTTTTCTCCTTGGTATCTCCACAGGATGCAGTGTACCAAGCAAAGCCCTCTCCTCTATTCCCCAGCTCTGAAAACATGACCATGCAGGGCGCCATCGTGTAATGTTGGTGTTACAAGTTCTAGTCCATTGACTCTGAAATGTCATAAGAAATTGCTTCTGTCAGAGTACAGGCCTTGGAAATGAAGAAGGTCTGCTGGGGTGTTGTTGCGGCTGATGGGCAATCATTGCTGCAGGCTGTGGGTGGAAACCAGGCAAGGCAGAGAGCCCAGCATGGAGAGAGCCTTTAAGTTTAGACAGATAACTATAAGAACGTGAGGGAGCTAACAGGCCAAAGTGGTGAGTAAAATGCTCACAAGGAGCCAAGCTAAGACAAAACACTCCTCCCAACCTCCACTCCAGGCCCCCAGCTCTTCCCATGAGGAATAAGACTCTCGAAGCCATGTTCACCCTGAGTTCAGCGTCTCCGCTAGGAAAACTGATCCAGGGCAAAGCAGCTTTGAAATATTTCCACTCTAAACTTCTCTCAGCCTGAGTACAGTGACTTCACCATGATTAGGTTAAGTATAAGATCCTAATCAATGTCTGACCTAGACATACGGATTTTTTTAATTCACATTTCAATTATTTCCTTTTTAGTATCTATTTTTAGTTTTTTCTCCACAACTTCTCTCAGAAAATGGGTCAACATTCTCCACTGACTTTATATATTAATGGTTACCATTTCTCTCTCTCTCTTTTTCTTCTTTTTTAAAGCCCATTTACTTATATTATGTAATCTTGACTATAAAAATATGCCCTTGCTTCTCTAAATCATGCGCCAATGCATTTGAGACAATGAGCAAAGTATATTAAATGTCAGCTCTTTCTAACAGACATTCACCATGAGAGTCTGCCCTGGAGTGCCACACCGGGAAGGCCATCCTGGTCACAGCTGTTCTGAGGAGGCCGAGACGACATGCACTTGGAGCTCCCCCCAGCTCTCAGATTCTGTAAGACAGGCCATGTTTACCTGGGTTTGACAGGACTGCTCTTTCAGCGTTTGCTTGCCTTGTTTTTGGCACTGGACTGGTGCAAGATTAGCTCCTTTCTGGTCCTTGGCCACAGGTGTGCACAGGCATGTTATTGCTTTTTCTTAACTTGCGAGCATCTTGTTTCATTTCTACACCTTGAATTTTGATTTTGCACAACTTCCTCCAGCACAGATGGCTCTCAGAATACATTTTGTTTTCCCATAGCTTTGGACCTTTGCATATTGCTCTCTCTGCCTGAGACACTGCTCTCCTAGAAGATATTTCCTGGAAAGCCTTCCTTAAGTATCCCCAGTGGGGTACAAATGCTTCTTTGTGATCTCTTTGTACTTCATACATGTGGGTAACCTTTAGGGCAATCTTCACACTGAAGCAGAGTTGCTTGTTTGCATGTCTGTTTCAAGAGGCACTGAAGTGCTTGACAAAAGGGACTATCTTAGTCCGAAAAACAGAGCAAATAAGATATAATATATATTTTTTTATTTAAACAAATTAACTCATGCGACTGTGGAGTCTTGGTGAATCCAAAATCTGATGGGAGTGGCTGATAGGCTAGAGACTCAGGAAAGAGCTGCCATTCAGGCCCAGAGGCGACCTGCTTTAGAACCAGAAAGAGCCAGTGTCGCAGATGAAGTCTGAAGACAGTCAGCTAGAAAAATTCCCCTTGCTTGGGGGAAGAGGTCAGTTTTTTGTTCTATTCAGGCCTCCAACTGATTGGATAAGACCCACCCACATTATGGAGGGCAATCTGCTTTACTCAAAGTCCATCAATTTAAATGTAAATATCATCCAAAAACACTTCCACAGAAACATCCAGAATAATGTTTGACCAAACATCTAGGCACAGTGGCCCAGAGAACTTGACACATAAAAATTCATCATTGCAGGGTCTCTGTCTCATTTGTCTTTGGAATCCTCAGCACCCAGCAAAGTCTTAATATACAGAATGCTATTTTAGGGATAAGACATTTTATTATTATTTTACTATTTAAAATAGTAGTGAATACACTTGACTGAATTTTCTCAAATGGCAAACGAGACACAAGATAACATTTTTCTTTGATTACTGAAAACATCAATATCATCTGTCTTTTGTAGGATTCAGTTTCTTACAGTGTCTATGATACTGTCCATAGGGATACCAACAGTGCTTTGTAGCAAAGAATATTTTGCTAAGTTATTCTATCATAGGTCCTTGCTCAAAGTGTCCATCTTTTTCTTCTAATTTTGTTTTCAGTACTTGATCCAGTGCTTCTTCATCATTATGCACAGGATCTGGCCGAGGGATAGGTTCTGTGTGTTCACAGGGAATGTCCACAGAAGGATGGTAGCAAACTATCGTCCTGCCATCAGATGTCAAAGCAAGCTCTCCTTTGCAAGGATAGTCATCTGGAAGAGAAGAATATGTGGATTTATGACAAACACAATACAAAGCTCCGTCTTCACAGCTGCTCACCACAACCCTGCCATCTTGCCTCCCAGAATGTTTTGAATGAATACGGTCCAATGAATAGAGAAGCAACTTTTTCCAAACTTGATCAGTATGTCCCAGGCATTTTCTTTCTCTTATTGCTATAATTACAAAACTTCTTAAAACAGTGGCAGTATTTTATTTAGAGATTGATGAATAATCTTGACCTGTAGGCAAAGATATTAGGAACAAATACTGTGCAGAGTAAAACAAGCCTGTGTCGGGGGATGAGAAAGGATATGCCATGCCATCCCTAAAGCTGAGACCATGTGATGATATTCCCCCTCATGGCTCTTTTCCTTCACTGGGCCCCTGAGGGAAACAGAAACACATCCAGCAAAAATCTTTAAACGAACTCCTGGGCACAGGCTGCACTTACTCTGCCATCCCTCTTGCTCTTAAGCCACACAAACCACAGGCAGAGATTTCACTTGGTAAAGTTCAGGGTTTTGTCCAATATATTCAAAGAAGCTACTTCCCCATTTTTCCATCCTTTGGTCTGTACTTGATTCTCCAAAACTTGCACATGGCTCCTGAAGCCAGGGTGGGAAATGTAGGGGTTGGAGGTGCCGCTGTGAATTCTACAAAGATTATACAATATGTAAAAGTAAGAGAATGTCCTTGAAAGACCTGAAATGGTTTAACAGACACATGAGAGGGCATTCTATCTAACCATTAATAGAGAGAAATGCTCCTGGAGTTGCTTGAGGGTTGTATTTATTTGATTTATTGCACATCTTTTTAAATGGAATTAGTGAACTGAGCTCCTACCTTGGGACTCATTTTTGTGATTTTGATATGGCTCCATAATTTTTGAGAAGAGCAAAGTGTCTGAGCACTTATTTACTCATTCATAACGCATTTACTAAGGCTCTGTGTTAAGCTACAAAGATGAATAAGACCCGATCCCTGCCTTCAAAAAGCCCAGTGGGTGGAGGCAGCCATATTCAGATTGCTGGCAACCAACCAAAACCATCCATCAAAGAGAGAATAGAAAAATAGCTTGGAGTAGGCCCATAATCTCTAAATTTTGCAAACTGAAAGTGACTTCATAATTATTTGGCAGGAGAGCCTGACATGAACTAACATAAGGCTTGCTAGTGTCTTTATTATTTCACTTAGAGTGGATATTTTCTACATTTTAACAAGAAATATTCATATGTCTGATTATAAATGCTTCTAAAGATTCCAGTGCGTGTGTATTATGTAATTGATGGAATTACCTATATAAAAACAAGCAGCCCTGGCTGCATGACTCAGCTGGTTGGAGTGTCAGTTACTCAGTGCACCAAAAGTTTGCTACTTTGATTCCCAGTCAAGGCAAATACCCAGTTTGTGAGTTCGATTCCCAGTAAGGGCACATGCCTAGGTTGCCAGTTCAATCCCCAGTTGGGGGTGCCTATTGGAGGCAACAAATTGATGTTTCTCTCTCACATCGATGTTTCTCTCTCTCTCTCTTTCTCCCTCCCCTTCCTCTTTCTCTCTAAAATTCACTGAAAACTTGTCCTCAGATGAGGGTTAAAACAAACAAACAAACAAACAAAAAAACAAGCAAAAAAGGCTATGGGCCCCAGGGAATTTTACTAAAGTCTTAAGGACCTGTATACTCATACAGTCAGATTCCTACCAGCAATGAAAATGGATGAGTTACAGTTATACATAGCAACATGGATGAACCCCAAAAACATGTTGAATGAAAGAAAGCAAGTCACAAAAGAAAATATTCAGCATGATACATTTCCTAAAGTTCAAATTCGAGTAAAGTTTAACTGTATTGCTTAGGAATGCACACATTTTACCAGTAACTAAAATTGTAACTAAAAGTGAAGAAATCATAAATACAGATTCTGAGTGGTGGCTCTTTTGGGGGGTGGGGTTCACAGTGTAAAGTGATGGAGTAGGTAGGGCATTGGCAGCACTGTGGCACAAAGGCCTGCTGAAGCCTCTACAAGCCATGTAGAAGAGCTTGAGAAGAGAGCCTGTCGGGGTGGGAGATGTGGTAATAGGCTCGTATCTACTAATTGGGAGGCTGCTGTAGTCCTCATACAATGAATTCTTTGCAAAACCGGGTGTGGAACCTGTGTCTAACATGACTATTGATGTAGTTTCCTACGTGTTTCTATCCCTAAATTTAACCTCACATTTCCTGACTGCACAAAATAAGTTGGTTCATATAGGAGCTGTCCATAGGAGGTGGGCTCAAAATTAAGGCTCGAGTAGTACAGGGTCCTCTGATGAGAAAGGATGCAATTAATTATCTCCACTCAACAGGAAGTCAGGGTATAAGTGATTCACCCCTAAGTTTGCAATCCTGACTTTATGAGCATTTCAAACAGTTTGTGGAAATTACAAATGAGCATGGAAACCAACTTGATATGCAGAAGAGTTAGCCTCATTAAAAACTAATTACACAGAAGCTGCCCAACTGAACCCCACTGTGATGGGTAGAGCCTGAGGATGGAATTGCAGAATTCTTAAGTTGTCATAAGTTTTACAATCATGGCAGTGGTCTCAGTAGTACCTGGGGGAGAGGTGGATGTTACTGGGAACAGTGGATGATGGAAAATAGTATGTATCACATGGTCCTGATTGTAACTCACTGAAGATTTTTATCCATACATCCAACCATCCATCCACCCATCCACTCATTCTTTCCCTAGACAATCAATGTTCCAGGCACTGTGCCAGACACTGGAAGTTAGAAAGTTGACTATGGCCCTTGCCCATAAAAGAGCTCGTGTTAGAAAGGGATACAAACTTGAGAATAGAGTATTATAAGCAATATAGTAAATTCTGCGATAGAGTGTACACAAGGGCACCCACTGGACAACTTTGTAAAATAAATAGACTATTTATTTACAGAATAAAATTTCACTGCTACAATGATGGGTGTTAGGACGACTGTGGATGCTGCTGAAATACACAGGACTGGCCAAAAACTGAGAAGGCTCCATGAGAGTGTGTTATCAACCTGAGTTTGGTAGAATGAGTAGAAACTGGCCACATGAAAGAGGGAAAAATGTGAGTGGGTGTGCATGAAAGTACAGTTTTGTTTCTCATGACATAAGGTTTATTCTTTAGCTTGAACCATTTAACCATGAAGGTGTCACATCTACTTTCTGTCAGTTCTCTTCATTCTCGAGAAAACTTCAGGAGTTGACAATCTGCAAATTCTACTTTTGACAGGAAGAAACACCACAAGGTGCAACAGACCAAGCACATGTAACTATCCAGGGGAATCTAGAATTTGAAAGCCTATGAGGGAACAAATAAATGTAAAGAATAATAAAAATAGTTCTCTTACTTGAGTGCCAACTCTGCTGCAGACCCTGAACAGGGTACTTTGTGAATAACATCTCAATGAATCCTTGCAAAAACCATGAGTGGTGTGTACAGGCACTGCAACTGAGGCTCACAGCAGTGAATTTACCTGCCCAAAGCCACAAAGACAATAAGTGGGGGGCCTAGTGTTGTTTGATCCCAAAACTTTGCTCTAGAGGAAATGAAATAAATGAAAACATAGTAAATCTTCAAGAAATCATGTGAAGTTCTCCCTGTTCCAGATCACTCCAACTGTAGTTTTGCAGGAGAATCTAATTCACTCTACCACCTCCCATGGCCTACTGAAGGACCCACTTCTTTCACAGATGAGTAAGAGTAAAATAATAGTCTTGAACTTGTATCTTTTTAGACATTAATCTTTTTTTTAAAGATTTTATTTATTTATTTATTTTTAGAGAGGGAAGGGAGGGAGAGAGAGAGAGAGAGAGAGAAGGAGACATCAATGTGCGGTTGCTGGGAGTTCTGGCCTGCAACTCAGGAATGTACCCTGGCTGGGAATCGAACCTGGGACACTTTGGTTCCCAGTCCGCACTCAATTCACTGAGCTATGCCAGCCAGGGACATTAATCTTAAGTGATGCATTTTTTTAATATTCCCAGGCATCCCCTTTATTTTTATTATTTTTTAATTATATTTTTAATCACAGTTTACATTCAATATTATTTTGTATTAGTTTTAATTGTACAGCATAATGGTTAGACAATCATATATTTTACAAAATATTCCCCCTAATATCGTCAGTACCCATATGACACCATACATAGTTATTACAATATCATTGACTATGTTCCCTTTGCTATATCAAGTGATGCACATTTTTGAGAAGCATTTCCAACACTTCATTACAGGTACAAATCATATCTTTATAACTGCCAAAGATACTACCAGACAACAACTCTGGCTTCAGTAAAATAATTAGAAGTTATTGTGTGCAGTGGATTTTATTACTGGTGAGAATTACACAAGTATATCCCACTTTCTTGTACAACTGAAGCCTAGAAGGGACATTGTTCAACAAGTCAAAGGAATAAACAAACAACATTGACATTGAACAACAATATCCCCTGGCATAAACAATAAAAATAAGCCTTTGCTTTCTCTTTTAAACCATGAACCAGTTTGAGCAAAGCATTTCTGAGTCATAGACTTGAATGAAAAGACATCCTTCTGTATTAGTAAAAGTTCTCCAGGTAAATAGAACCAATAGAATGTATACATAGAGAAAAGGAGATGTAAGGAACTGGCTCACAGGATTGTGGGGACTGGCAAGTTCGAAATCCACAGGGCTGGCTGCCAGGCTGGAGACTCAGGGAAGCTGACATGGAGGTCCTGTGTCTGAAGGCCATCTGAGACCTGTCTGTACTCTTAAGGCCTTCACTCAATTGAATGAGGCCTACCCACATTATGGAGGATAATCTTCTGTACTCAAAGTCTACTGGTTTAAATGTTAATCATGTCTTTAAAAATGTCTTCACAGCAACATCTAAATTGGTGCTTGACCAAACTAAGTACCATAGCCTAGTCAAGCTGACACAAAAAAGTAATCATCACATCTCCCATATTCCAACTCTCAGTAAATGATAGCACAATGCACCCAGCTGTAAGTAAATATGGAATCTTCTAGATCTTTTCTCTTCCCTCGCCCCACATATCCAAGTTCCAAAAATACTAACTCTCAAATATTTCTACACTTAGTCTTCCTCCTCACCTCATTCTACTCCCAAACCATTGTCTCTGACCTGATCTATTAAAATGATCCCTTGACAGGTCCTCAAGTCTTGAATGTCATCATTTTCCATTTCAAAACCATTAAATTCATTTTCCATCTTAAAATGCTTCAGTGATTCATTGTTTTTAGATAAAATCCAAGCTCCCTAGAGCATGGCTTACAGGCCCTTTATGATCTGACCCCAGCCTGCCTCTCCAGCTTCATTTCCCTCCACTAACCTTTCCTCACCCCAAAACTGGATGGCTACTTGCAGATGCCAAACCTCTGTGACTTTTTCATATTTTAATGGCAGTTCACATGCTGCTCCCTCTGCTAGTAAATGTCTTGTCTATCTGGCAAATGCCTCCTCCTCTGTCATCATGTCCCAAATTTTCTTTCTTTCCTGATCATATCAACCTTTGCCACCCACATTTCATACATTCTTTATTTTTCTGAGTTCCCATGGTACTTGGCTCATACTGAAATCAATCACATTGTAGGTATACATGAAAATGTATCTATTTACATATTTGTCATTACCATTAGTATGTGACCTTGTTAAAGAATTAAATTTTTGCCTTTATTCATCTTTGTACTCTCAGTTCAAAAGATAAAGGCCAGTATGCCCTAGCTAGTGTGGCTCAGCAGGTTGAGCCCCACCTGCAAATTGAAACGTCGCCAGTTCGATTCCCGATCAGGACACGTGCCTGGGTTGTGGGCCAGCTCCTCTGTTGGGAGTGTGGAAGAGGCAACTGATTGCATTTCTCTCGCACATCGATGTTTCTCTCCCTTTCTTTTTCTCTCACTTTCCCTCTCTCTAAAAAATAAAAAATAAGAAACATTAAAAGAAGACAAAGGCCAGTATAGTGCTCATCACTTAGCAGTAATAACCAAAAAATTTGCAATGGCCTTTTACTTATTTGTAAACATCTCCTTCTAGACTTAAGCTCCTTAAGAAACATGATTGTGTCTGTTTGGCTTACCCAACACCTGGCATAGAGGGAACATTTAAAAGAGCTTTGTCAAATGAGCGAGCACCTTAACCATTAAATTTGATCATCTCAACCTCAAATGTTCTCTCAATTTTTCTTGTACTGAAGTCTTCAGCTAAGAAGACCCTTGCTGGCAGAGACAAGTTCTTCCAGTTGTTTTTTTTTTAGTTCTCACCCAAGGACATTTTATCACTGTCTTTTAGAGAGAAGAGGAGGGGAGAGAGAAAAATGCTGATGCAAGAAAGAAGCATCAATCAGTTGGCTCCCAAATGCACTTGGGCAGGGGATCATACATGCCCACATGGGGGATCTGACCCACAAGCTAGGCACGTGCCCAGACCAGGGACTGAGTCCACAACCCTTCCATTACTGGATGATGCTCCAGCCAACTGAGTGACACCACCCAGGGCAAGTTTTCCATTTTTTTATTGTGCTTTCTCCTCTCTGTCCCCACCCATCTGAAGATATAGCCCAGTACCAAGTGCATACTAGGGACTCAGTTAATATTTGTTGAATAAAGGACGAATGTGTTTTCCACCTGTGTATTCTTTTTTCTGAATCAGAGCTTGCTCATATCAAAATTCACCCGAGCCTGTTGCAGTGAACTGTGGAAAATCAGGCTGAGAGAGTCTATCCAACAAGGTCAACTCTGCCCAAGAGAGATGGATGCATGTCTCCTGCGATTACCTGTACACATCTTAGGAAAGTACACACCCATACTCTCCAAGATGATTATATTTTGTACATTTCCTCAATGATACTCAGGTGAAGGATGAGGGCAGGAAAACTCAGAAGGTGGAAAGCTGATTCTGAAGAAGGGAGTTACATGTAGGTACCTCGGGACTAAAGTGAAGACAGAGCTAACTGGAGTTAAGTCACAGGGAAGTTGAGGCTTCATCAAGAGCCAAAAAACAAGAGCTCACCCTGAGCAAAGCAACTTGCTGTACTTCTTGGGCAACCAGCACCTGGAAGACAGTAAGCCCTTTATATCAAGGGTATTTGATCAGAGTTCTGGGCATCCCAGCCATAACCCAGCCAGCAAAAGTCCTGAACTCCCGAATTTCATTTCCACCTTGACTCCTCACATCTCTATTCTTTTTAACTGTATCTTCTGTTTCTAGGTCCAGGATGAATAGGTTTTACATCTGAGTATTTTTGGTCAATCTCCAGGACAAAAAACCAAATATGACTTCTCCAGAGTGGCTCTCAGCCCCTCTCTTGGACGTGGTTTTATAGGATAATCAGTGTATCAGAATAGAAACAGCATAGGCCGTGGAGTTATCAGACCTGGACTTGAATCACTCACCACTGAGTTCCTTGGGCAAGCTTCTTAACCCCCCCTTAGCCTCTGTTTCTTAATGGATTAAATCAGATTTACCATATTTTTAGGACTATAAGATGCACTGGACCATAGGACACACCTAGGTTTTAAAGGAGGAAAATAGGAAAAAAATTTTGAAGCCAAAAAATGTGGTAAAATATTTAATAACATAACATAGGCCACCACCCCACCCCCCAGCCAGCCAGGTAAGCTACATTCAGACTATAACATGCACCCCCTTTTCCTCCCAGATTTGGGGGGGTGCATCTTATAGTCCAAAAATATGGTAATAATATTTACCCTATTTGTAGTCTGTTCAGACTGAGATAACTAAATATGATAATTAGGTATCTTATAAATGACAAACATTTATTTCTCACAGTTCTAGAGAGTGGGAAGTTCAAGATCAAGGCATTGGCAGATTTGACATCTGAAGAGAGCCCCTTCCTGGTTTGCAGATAGAGTCTTCTTGCTGTGTCCTCATGTGGTGGAAGGGCTAGGGGAGGTGTCTGGGGTCTGTTTTATGAGGGCACTAATCCATTCCTGAGGGCTCCACCCTCATGACCTAAGCACCCTTCAAAGGCCCATCTCCAAATACCATCACATTGGGCATTAGGTCCCAAAAATAAAATTTGGAGTAGGAGGCAGGACACAAACATTCAGATGACAGCAAGGTAGTTTTGTGTATTAAATGAGATAAGAGTAGTTATTATCACCATCATTCACCCTCTTTCCTGATCTGCATTGGTTGCTCCTCCAACCTAGAGGTAAATGGTCATGTCAACACATACAGCCAATTATTATATCCTCCTCTTCTGGCCACAGCAGTTACTTCTCAAATGGGCATGTGCCTCAGGCCTAACAAATTAGATCAATGACTGTGAGGTTTGAAATAGATGATGGGAGATTAAGTCTTACTTTTCTTTGGAATCATAAGCTCTAAGAAAAATGCGAGACTCTAAGAACAAACTGTATAGCTGTCTTCACCATCATGTTGAAAGACCTTGACTGAGAATTAAGCCAATAGAGGAAATCTAAACCAAGATATGCAGGGACTGGGTCTTAATATGTCTGAACTCCAGTGGTACCTAAAGCTAGGTCTGCTCTTAGATTTTCTGCTACAGAAACAATATTTCATCTTTTTTTGGCTTATTTTAATTTGAATTGAGTTTTTATCACATGCAACAGAGTATAGAACCTAGATTCTATAGAGTATAGATTCCAAAGGAGAGCTGTAAGGGAAAGATGTCCCAGTCCCTACTCACTACTGTCTTCCTCTCAGATCAAGTATCATCTGGCCTTTCTGAAAAACTATATATTCTAAAATGTACTAAATCATATGCTATATATCAGAAATTAGGGGATGATAAGAAGTTTTATCCAGACAGATCACAAAACAGTTCTCAGCTAACTGGTAAGAAAACAAGACCATTCTACAGATTTATTTCTGTATCAGTCTGTGAAGCTGTCCGGGTCTGGTCAGGAAAAAAGAAACCACTCAGAGCATTTCAGTAGGGGAAATTACTACAGGCAACTGGTTAGACAGATATCAGAGGGTTGAAAGACAAAGAGAGAACTTTTGAGGTACCCAGAGACAGTAACCACATTAGACAACACCATTGCTAAGGCTGACAGAACATAGAGAAAGACTAAGGAGGTACCTCATGGTGCTTCATTTTGCCTCTAGAACCTGGCTGCTGCCCATAGCACTGAAGGGGCAAGATGAGGCCAATGGTGGGAGTTCCCAAAGAAGCTGGAGGCTAGAATCACTGGGGCAGAGGGCTTTAGCTGAAACAATGGCGACCAAAACAAAAAGCAAACAGGACGAGGAAGGTCGCTTTGGCCCTCCTCTTGCCTTCCAATTTCCTTCTAGTACCTCCTAGGAAGATGCCACCTGGCAAAGGAGATAAACATTATGCAGAGATCTAGCACCAACATCACAAAGAGGAATACAGAAACTTGGATTTGGAGCTGAGTGACAATAATTTAATAACCAAGACAACTTACTTTTGAATCATATTTCCAACTTGATTTATCTCCCCTCTCAACAGGTTCCTAGACAATTCTCTTATCAAGGCAATCTTCCCAGCTCCATTTGTCTTGCCTGTCAAAGACAGAGCTCAAATAGTCCCTAAAAGGTTTTGTTTGTTTGTTTTCCAAGAGTCAACTACATCTTTCCAAGATATTTCTCAAATGGAATTCCAAATAATCTCACAGAATCTTATGAAAATAGTTATGAATGTTCCGGGATCTCTTCTCCAGGGACTACCAGCATAACCATAGTAAGGTAGAGAGCAAGAGAATAAAAATCAATCTAAGGAAAATGCTACAGCCACGTACTCCTTACAGGAGAAGGAAGTAGGTTGTATTGCTATCACTCCTAAAAAGTTCACATGTCCTTAGAAACCCTTCAAAGTCCACCTTTCAATGATATATGCAGTACTACTGCAATGATATATGGTACTAATTACAGCCCATATGTCCCCTCAAGCCAATGAATATGTATAGTTTATGTAATGTCTTCATTTCTCTCCATTTATCCCACTATACATATTAGTGTGACCCAAGGGCAAGGTCTTAAACTACTGCTTAACTTGATTATTCACCAGAGTGCAGTGGATTCAGAGGTACAGTAGAATAAAAAATAAACATGCTCCGACAATTGATTGCTTACATTGGAGTTGTGACATTTCATGATATAATAAAATGCCTTGAAGTAGGGATTTTTTTTATTCATTGTACTGAGCATTCAGTGAATTCAAAAGAATTCTTTATTCTTTTAGAGTTTTCGTTTTCTCTCTTGAATATTTTCTCTCTCCTTGGTTCTGGACATATTTGCAAATAATACCTAAGATACTGAAAATCAACTATTGAGCCTCTTGGCTTTTCCTCTAATTGCATCTCCTTTTTCCCCTATATTCCATCTTTTGTCTGGCAGTCTGGCTTTTGGTAGCTTCATGGGAGCAAGATGGTTTGTGCCTCGCTGTCTAATATGTAGGCTTTCACTTAACTTCTGCTGTTTTCAATAAGATCTCTGTCCTCTGCTGTCCCTGGTATCTTAAGTGCAGAGCCTGCCTGAGTCAATTTCTCCAAAGGATAAACTCGTTTCCCTTGTCTGCTGGAACTTGAGAAGTGGTTGCCTGATTGAAGAAGGTTCAGAGGGCATGTAGTGGTTTTCCTTTTCCTCATATTGTATAATCCTGTTAGCCCCACCCCTCACTTCCACCTTGTGAAGCATCTCATACTTCCAATTTCTCAGACTTTCTGAAGTTCTGGCATTGAACTGCCCTTGCCACTTCTTGGTATCTCCTTGTGTGAGATCCCGTAAAGTGTCTAAATAATATAGTAAAGCATTTAAGAGCACAGGGCCTATGTCCAGATAGCCAAGGTTTGAATCTTGGCCCCTCTACCTACTAACCATTTGACTATGGACAAGTTATTTAACATCTGTGTTTCTCTATTTTCATTACAAAGATAAAAGAATACCTTTAACACATTTATGGAGGTGAAAGGGTTGTACATTGAAAACAAGACAATATTGTTGAAACAAATCAAAGAATATAAATAAATGAATCTCCAGATTAGTGTAATCCTTACCAAAATCTCCAAAGCATTTTTGAATTTTTGAATGAAATAGAAAATTCCATCCTAAAATTCATGTGGAATATCAAGGGACGCTGGAGAGCCAAAACAATCTTGAAAAAGAACAAAAGTTGGTGTCTCACACTTTCTGATTTCAAAAGTTATTACAGAGTTACAGTAATCAAAGCATTGTGTTTATTGGCATAAAGGCAGACATATAGACCAATGGTATAGAATAGAGTCCAGAAATTTGGACAAGTGTGCACAAGATATGGCATTGGAATAGCTGATATTTGCATATGAAAGAATGAAATTAATTCAAAATGAATCCAAGACCTAAATGTAAAACCTAAAACTATAAAACTCTTAGAAGAAAACATAGGGGAAAAACTTCATAACATTGGATTTGGCAAAGATTTTTTGGATATGACACCAAAATATAGGCAACAAAAGTAAAAAGAAATGTGGTGTGTCTCAGTAGATTGAGTGCCAGTCTTTCAACCAAAGGGTCACTGGTTCAATTCCCAGTCAGGGCACATGCCTGGATTGTGGGCCAGAACTCTAGCAGAAGGCACATGAGAGGCAACCACACATTGATGTTTGTCTTCCTCTCTTTCTCCCTCTTTTCCTCTCTCTTTAAAAATAAATAAAATCTCTTTTTAAAAAGTAAAAAGAAATAAATAGGACCACATTAAAATTAAAAACCTCTGTGCATCAAAGGACATAATCAATAGAGTAAGAAAGCAAACCATGGAATGGGAGAAAATATTTATAAATCATATATCTGAAAGTGGTTAATATCCAGAATATGTAACAAACTCCTACAATTCAAAATAACCTGATTTAAAAGTGGGGAAAAGACTTAAATAGACATTTCTCCAAAGAAGATACAGAAATGGCCTTTTCTCATCTGGCTTCAGTCCCAAAGAGGCAACCCTGCCCTCCCAGTTATCTCTGGTGAGAAATGAATCAGACAGGAACTGTCTCTGTTAGGATCATTATCAGTCTCTTAAAAGGCTACCTTACAATCCACAAGAGAGTTTTGAAAACTTGAGCATTTATTACAAACAGTCTCATCTACCTTAGGGCTCTTGCATGTAAGATGAGGCACCTGGCCTTAGATGATGGATGAGGAGGAAATCTTTACTTTCCCAGATAGTAAAGCTGAAAGCCCAGTACAGCCTGCAAGGCACACAGATTGACAGACATTCAGTGGCTGCTCCCTCTCTCCTATTTAAATCACAGCCTGGAGAGTCTGACCTTCCAGCTCCCCGTGTTTCTGGTGCTAAATCACAGTCCCTTAGAAAATCAACACTCTGAGAGGCATTAATCATTTCTCTTCTCATGGATAAAATATTTTTTCTACTGACCCTGGGCAGGAAGCTCTCTCAAAAATGATCTGTATTCTTTGGTTAATCTCTTCCAGTCTCCCCTACCCTCTTCCCCTCTGAAATCTGTCAGTCTGTTCCATGTATCCACGCCTTTGGTTTTATTTTGTTCATCAGTTTATTTTGCTCATTAGATTTCACATATGAGTGACATCGTATGGTGTTTGTCTTTCTCTGACTGGCCTATTTCACTCAGCATAATGTTCTCCAGGTCCATCCAAGCTGTTGCAAAGGCATAGCCTATGGACACAGACAGCAATGCGGTGAAGGCTGGGGTGGTGGCAGAGGTTAGATGAAGGGGACAAAAGAGGAGAAAGGGGAGTATGTGTCAACAATAAAAAGATAAGTAAATAAAAATAAACTTAAAAAATAAAAGGATCTGTATTCCCAGGTGATTCCTTTCAATCTTCCCATCTCACAGAAACACTTTTCCATCCAGGGTTTCAGCCTGCATCCTGGCACTTCTCCTCATGACTTACTCTGGCATACAGACATCTTAGAAGTCATGTAATTTGCCCCTCCCCGCACTTTGTATATAGAAGGAAAACTGAGGTTCAGAGAGAGGTATAAGGCATGACCAAGAGGCTGAGCTGTGAGGGCCTGATGCAAGTCCAGTTTCTACCCAGCCGCCTGTCCCACCAAACAAAAAGCAACCATGTATTTTCAGTACCACCAATACCACACTGTGGAAGCCTCCAGATAGTCTTAAGAGACTAGGTTTTAAGGACCTCCTTCTTTCGTACTGTGTGATCCTGAGTGTGTTACTTACCCTGTGGTCCCCAGACCAGCAGCCCTGGTAATACCTAGGAAATGCAGAAACTCAAGCCCCACATCAGACCTGCTGAATCAGAATCTGACTTTAACAAGATCCCCAGATGATATATATTAAAGTTTGAGGGAAACTGAATTAAATTATCTGAGTCTCAATTTTTTCATCTATTAAGTGCAATGTTAGTGCCTACAACTTGTGAGATTGTTCCAAAAATTAACGGTAAAGTATCTTGCAAGCCATAAGATGCCTTGATTTGAAAGCTCAGAGATCCTCTTCAAGGAGGTTTCAAACTCAGCCATCTGGTAGAACTAAAATAAGTGAAATCTCCATACATTGCTTCAGTTTAATTCAAATATCTTATAACTTATGGTAATGATTATAGCAGGAGCTAGAAAATTATTCAAATTAAGAAACAATATATTTAGTTGTTGGCTCTTGGGTGAGACTGCCTGGGTTTGCTCATTTCCTAGAGAGGCAAACTTAAGAGAAATATTCATCTTCATTAACCTCAATGTTTGCTTCTATAAGGTGAGGATAACAATGATGCATCATGTGAGGACAAGAATTCAGTGACATAATCCATGGGAAGCACTTAGTACAGAGCCTGACACATGGTGCGTTTCCAGGGAAAGTCAGCTCCCATCACCACCCTCATCACATGTGTCATTGTCATTTATGACATGTCCTTCATTATGTCACTCAGTGACTGTGGCTTGGGAAGATCTCAGCAAAAGTGTTCCTAATGAGAGACAGGACAGGAGCCTCTCCCTCTTCGACATGAATAATCAATTGAAACCTTCGTTTCCCTTCCATGAAAATAATCTTACCAGTGGCAAGTAAACTCAGCTTTCTCACATTTAAGCCAGACTTCTTACTAGTTCCCTTTGTCCTAGCTAATTAAGTAAAATTTTCTTTTTGCCAAACATTTCATGGGGAAAAGCTCAAGATGGCTGCATGCAGCTTGCTAAAGGTCTTTTTTGTCTCCTCCAGTTGAGCACAAATAATAGCATTTCAGCAAGTGAACAGCTATGTTCAATTCAGAATTGCAAACTAGATTTTCACCAAGTTTTCATACTGTCTGCAATTCGAATTCTCTAAAAGGGTGTTGCAGGACTGAGATACCCAACTTACCCCCTGCCCCACCAATTACACAAAAAGAGCAGCCTCCATCTTTCATACCAGAGCATGCTTCAGAAAAGGAGATTCAATTCAGCTCATGTCTTGGTATAATATATACAAAATTACCTCAATACAACTCCTAGTACATGACTGAGGTCCAGAGACCCTTGATAACTTAGCAAATGGTAATTAAGGGACCTTGGTAGGTTGGCTAAAGTTACACAGTTGACCTAAAGGGACAACACCCAGGTCTTAGAAAGCTCCAAGTTCTCACAGTCAGTGCCTCTGAACGCTTAAAACCAGGTTTATTCTTCTGAAAGTTTGACTCCATCCCTTCTGCTGTAGTCCAAGCCTATTTTCTCTTGCCCTGCCATCTACAGGGATTCATCAGTGGGACTTTTCAAGTCCCACTGACCTTGCCTTTCACACAGATTCTTACTGGGGAAAATTTGCTCAACCCTCTTAGCCTCAAAGTCTTTGAATTGGAAGAGGTGAGTCAAAGTGTAGTATGTTCACTCCCTTGAGAGTTGAGGTAAAGGGGCAGCTTGTAAATTGTGGGCACCCTACGGTAACAATCAAGGTCACTGTCTCCAAGCAACAGAGAACACAGGGAGTAATTACAGGTTCTTGCTTTTGTATTGTGCTCAGCATTTTTCAAAGCACATCAACATCCTATTGAGCCTTCCAGCCATCCCATGAGGAGGGCAGAGCAGGAACTATCATGCCTCATATGAGGCTCAGGAAGGCTAAATGATTTTTCTAAAGTCACAAAGCTAGTGAGCAGCTAGGCTGGGACCAGCCAGAATCAAGACCAGATATTTTTCCCAGGCTTTCTCTCACACATTTGAAAAGAAATCTCAGAATGGAGCATGCCTAAGCTATTTTTAGAAATTCTCTTATCATTAGTTGATGCTTTAACGGCAATGAAACTGACAACTGAGAACAAGAATGGTACACAAACCCAATATCATGGGGAAGCCTGGATGGGGCCAACTGGAAAAAAGGGGAGGAAAGAAGGCTTCCCAGACAAACACCTCAAACTCCAGTTTTACTGAAGAGGAAATCTGACCATACCAAATAAACCCATATGAAAGCTCTTTTGGCTCTGGTCCTAGGCCAGGACTCTGGGGGACAGAGACTTTATGTCTTCAATGGCTAGCACTGTGCTGGGCACAGAGTAAATTTTCATACAGGTCTGATGAGTGGATAAATGAACGAATGTCCACTGTAACTCCTGGTTTTGTCTTTCACAAGGTCATTGCCTTCATCTTTGGTTTTCTCCTCTGCATCTTCTCCAATATCTCTAGCAGGGTCAGGGCTGCTAATCAAGAAGGGAGTTACAGTCCAGTGAAGACCTCACCCTGGCCCAGCACAGCGTGCAAGCAGCTCCAGTCCTGAGATGGCAGTTTCCAGCTGAACCAAGCTAAGCAGGTCTATTGCTCATTGCTCTCAGACACATCAGATTTGACATTTCTCCCAGTAGAGGGATTTCTTGTTGCAAAACAAAATGAAATCAATACAGTTTTATTAACCATCCATTGTAATAAATTTGCCCCAGATGACAGCTTCTAGGCCTGAATCTTATCAATCCAGCCCAAGTCTGAGATACAAAAGGAATGTGTTCAAGTATTATCCACTCCTCCAGCCCCATGCCCACCCTCAGACCCCCATCCTGAGCAGCAGCCCGCCAATCCCATCCTGTATCACTTTTGCCTGCACTTCTGCACAGTCTCTTTTTCACTCTCCACTGCTCTAGGCTTTCTCCCTCCAGCCATTCTTCTCCTGATCTGAACATTTCCCCCTTCCTGTGGCATTCAAGGTCCTTCACAGTGTGGTCCACCTCTCCTGACTGGTTCCTCACCACTCCTCCCAATCATCCTAAGGATCAAAGGAACCATTCTCCAGACAGCGCCTGAACTTCACCGCCCCTGGACCCTTGCTCCGGCTAGTTCTTCTGCCCAGTATGCCCCCCTACTTCTTTACTAGAACTCCTACTCATCTTTCAAGGCCCACTTCCTCTGGGAAGCCTTCTCTAAAGGCCCCAGAAAGAGGCAATTACTCCCACTTCCATGCTTTCTTAGCATTTTACTTATAGCCTGATTCCCTAGATATTATCTCTTAATATTCATTACTTGTCTTTTCTCCCACTAGTAAACTTCTCTGAGATGGAAATGGAGTGTTAGCCAACCTTTAGAAATCCTTAAATACCCCATGTCTGCCACAGTGTCTGTTCCAGGCACACAACAGTGTGTTGACCTTCCACAAAAGAGCTACTGAATATTGTCCAAATCTCTAGAGAACTCAGGAGCCATTAGTTCAGGCAATTCATAGATCACACACTGGTTAGAGCCCTTGAAAGTTTTGCATAAAAGTATGCATATTAGTGAAACTTTTTAGAGTGTCATATAGCAATATATTTCAACATTTTAAATTGCAGACTCTGGCTTGGCCATTCTACTTCTAGGAATCCTTCCCATAAACATTCTCACACACATGTACTGAAAAGGATCTACAGGAATGTTCAGTGCAGTTTTGCTTATAATAAAAAAAAATTTTGGATACAGCTTAAGTACCCATTAATAGGAATGCTAGTTAAAAGGAAAATGCTTTAGCTATCCCATGTATTAATATTCAGTTACTAACAAAAATGGAAAGACCTAAATAAACTGACTTGGAAAGATGTCTGAGATACAAATAAGGAAAGCATAGTGCAGCACAATGGAAAACCAACACACCAAACTATGAACAGTGTCTACCTTTAGGACATGGTGTTAGAGAATAATTTCATTCTTAACGCCATAGACTTCCATACTTTTATTTCCAGACAAGCAACTGATTTATAATACATGCTGTTGTTGTTGTTGTTGTTGTTGTTGTTGTTATTTTATGCAGCATCCTAACTGGATGCTGTGGAAGATGAGCCAGGAGCTGTTCACAGGCTAGAAAAGCCAGAACCTGCTTCTCTGCAGATGCACCACCAGGCAGGCACAGCTCTTCCTGCAACTCCCTCCCAGCTGCTAATCACGCCCCTCTTCTTCTGCTGATGCTGGGGGAGGGAGATTACAACAAAGCAGGTAGGGAGGGAGTGGGTAGGTGGAAGAACTGTGACATCAAAAACTGCCTCTGCCTCTCTGTCTTACCCTTAAGGCTGTTTTACAGAGACCAGAACGAGAGGGGAAATGAACTGCAGGTACATCAACGGACTGCAGAAACAGCCCTCCACCTTCTCTTCCAGTGGGATCCCTGGTCCTGGACAGGGTGTCCCACAGCAGGGAATTCTGCAGACACAGAGCTGGGCCACTCAAGCACTGGCTAGAGGCAGATAGGGACACAGCTCCTTGGGAAGGAAAAAGACAGAAACAGTTGAATGAATTGTTAAATTGCCTAATCTAATCTATTTATTTGGATGAACGTCCTTTGTCTCTGCTTTATGTGATGGAAAAGGGCACTGGGGTGAGGTTGCTGCCAGCTCTCTTCTCATTAAATGACAGGACCCAGGTCTGACATCAGTAATATTCCAGAAGTCTCAGAAAGAACATTTTGGCAAATGAGCCTCTTCCTCCCTCCCACTGTGTGTGCTCTAGGATATGAGCTGGGCTGGGAGTGCCTGAGATAAACATACGTGGTAAATAAAAATAATTCTAGTAATGCTGTTATTCTAATAATGCTATTATTATTATTATTAGGTATAGAATAGGTCAATAAGTATGTATTACCTTTTTACTCTGTTAAGCACTGTGTAAACGCTTGATATATATAATCTCACTATAAAGATTTTATTTATTTATTTTTAGAGAGAGGGGAGGGGAGGGAGAAAGAGAGGAAAGAAACATCAATGTGTGAGAGAAACTTCTATGGGTTGCCTCTCACACACCCGCAACTGAGGACCTGGCCCTCAACCCAAGCATGTGCCCTGACTGGGAATCAAACCAGTGACTTTTTGGTTTGCAGGATGACCCCCAACCCACTGAGCTACACCAGTCAGGGCTAGCCCCATTCTCAACCACTATACTACAGTTGTTGGTACAGTAGAATCTTGGCATTCATGAGTGATACACCAAGATGAGATCAAAACATTCAACTGAGCATACACACTTACCTCCTTGTTAAAATCCTATAAAACTTTGGGAAAGATATTTTGAAAAAAAATAAACCAACTGACATGAAAAGCAGTATAGTACATTAGTTAAGCATATAGCCACTGGAGCCAGATAACCTAGGTTCAAATCTCACATCTACCAGCTGTGTGACCTTAGGCAAATTATTTAACCTCTCTGAGCCTGTTTCCTCACTTTTAAAATGAGTTGTTTTGAGGATTAAAAGAGTTATTATAGTTAAGTTATTCATTTCCTATTGCTGTAACAAATTACCACAAACTTAATAACTTACAGTAACACATGTTTATTATGTTAGAATGTATGTCCTGGTAGTCAGAAGTCCAAAATGGGTCCCCAAAAAACTCAAAATGGGCTAAAGTCAAGGGCTGTGTTCCTCCTGGACTGTCCAGGGGTGCTTTCATTTTCTTACCCTTCCCAGTTTCTGGAGGCTACTCTCAGTTCTTGGCTCATTGTTTGTATTCGTCTTCAAAGACAGAACAGCATCACTTCAACCCCTGCTTTCAGTGTCTCAGCCCTTTGTCTGACTCTGACTCTCCTGTTTCCCTCTTTCCTTTATGAGGGTAATCCAGGGAAGCACCCCATCTCAAGATTTTTCATTTAATTACATCTGCATAGTCCTTTTTTTCATTAAGGTAACATATTTACAAGTTCCTGAGATTAAGATATGGGTATTTTGGGAGACCATTATTCCACCTATCACAGTGGTACCAGATAGATAGACAGGTAGGTAGGTGGGTTGGGAGTAGATACATAGATAGACAGGTGGATGGATAGATGGTAGAAAGATGGGTAGATGGTGGCTGTCAGCCAGGTTTGCCCAGTGGGAGTGAGTGCTATGGTGCTGCAGGCTGGGAAACATGCTACCAGCACGTGTCCTGCCTCTCTCCTGCCACGGTAACAAAAGCAGAGAGTATAATCTTTATCCAGAGATCTTTAAAGTATAATCTTTATCAAACACAAATTGGCATGTATAAAAATAGACACTAATGAGCAATCATCTGAGGAAAACAATATCCATGAAGATTAGAACTAAATTTAATGAATAAGAACTAATACCTAAAGAGCTAGGAGAAGAAAACTTATTGTACATTCAGTTTAATTACACTTCTCAGGGAGATTTGAGAAGATATTGCTTCCTAGAAAAAAAAAGACTCAAAATAACTAAAATTAGATAACAATATTGTATTAATAACAATAGAATGAAATATATATTTGTTGAGTTGAAAATCTTAAAATACACTTTAAATTATTCTTAAAGAGAGAAAAAATAAAATTACAACTTATTTTAAAAGTAAAAAACCACGAAATTACTAAATATCAAAACTGTCAAAAACTATCAACACAGTATCAGAAAAAAGAATCTGCCCCGGCTGGTGTAGCTCAGTGGATTGAGCACCAGCCTGCTAACCAAAGTGTCGCTGGTTGAATTCCCAGTCAGGGCACATGCCTTAGTTGCAGGCCAGGTCAGACCCCCACTAGGCAACCACATTGATGTTTCTCTCCTTCTCTTTCTCCTTCCCTTCCCCTCTACCTAAAAATAAATAAATAAAATGTTTTTTAAAGAAAAGAATCCATAACCTCACACGCATTTATTAGAAAACAAAATAGAAGCTAGATGGAGGGAGATAACAAACCCCCCTAAAAGTAGAAGATAGAAATTAATAAAGTAAAAAAAAACAGAAAAAATTAAGCTGATTAATACAATCAACAGCTTATTCTTTAACAGGCCTAATCAAATAAAAAATCTCTAACAAATTTAGTCAAGGGGAAAAAAAGACATCATATACTAGCATTAAATTAAATGAAAAGAGATATTATAGATGCAGAGATTATTAAGTTATAACAGAATAAGATCTTTGCTAGTAAATTTAAAAATCTAGATGAAAGGAATTACTGTTAGGAAGTATAAATTGTCTAAATAATTCAAGAAACGGTAGAATGTCTGAATAAGACACCAATAACCAGGGAAGATATTGAAAAGGGTCTTAAAATATTCCTTTTCAAAAGACAACAGGTCCAGGTTTTGCTAGGGAATTCTACCAAAGTTTTAGGAAAGAAATCAAATGCAGCAATAGTAAAGAGCTGTAACATACTTAGAAATAAGCTTACTAATATTTTTAAAAACCCTATGAATGACACAAAAGAAGGTCTGGATATACCATATTCTACATTGTGAGGCTTAATATTATGAAGATGTCAATTCTTTCCAAATTCATCTGTAAATATAATTCATTTCAAGGATAATTCCAGCTGAATATTTTACAGAATTTGGAAAGAATGGGGAATGCACTGAAAATCTTTTCAATCCTCAAGTTACAAATATCACTCTTTGCTTATAATTTTCTTTGTAAAACTTGTGTTTTCTAGCTAAAAATCTCCATTCCTTATTTTATTTCCACAAGCACTAATAGCAATTGGCTTTTTCTCTTGGATTACTATTTTGTAAAAGAAACAAAATTCATTATATATAAAATAAATATAATATACTTCATACTTATTACATACTTCACGCTCTATGTGAATGCATCAGGTACTGTACATATTATCTCATGCAATTCATGTAACTCTGTATAAGACACCTTTAGTTATAAGAAGTACCCTTGATTTACGTACCACTAAAAAAGGAAAATCTCCACCATTTAATCTACACATCCCAGTTTCAGAGCTGATGTAGCTAAAAAGCAAACATGTCTTAGAGAATCAGGGAAGGATGGCAGTACAGCCGTGGCATGGGTGAGAAAGGTTAGGTACATTCCGAGATTTAAGCATGCCCTCCTCCGTTGGTTTCTCCTGTGCTCTGGCTTGGAAATGTCCTATGTGGATTGTGTTTTCCCTCCTATCCTCATTGAATACTTAGAGCTGGTTTTGTTTGTGCATTTGTCTTTAATTAAGCATGGGCATAAAAACTACACCACACTTTTCCTACTAGAAGCATCCAAACTTGAATGACTCCAGAAAGGCCATGACCATTTAGAGAACTGGGTTCTCTGTGTTCAAAGGCAACTCTGGTGTTTCATATAATGTGAAGACAGGACCCCTCCCTCAGGCAGATTATTTCTTGACTTTCCCACATATTGGAAATATCTCAGGGTTTGGGGGAGACTGGATGGGAACACTGGAACAGGAAGGAAGTATTCCTTAGAAGATGAGCACTTAATAGAGATCCTGAGGCCTCATCCCAGTGGTGATCTTCTCTTTGGGCCACCAGGATTGCTGAGAGCCTGTGAGGAGCAGCAGCTACAGCCTCCCCAGCTTTCCTCGTTCACTCACTCAAGTTGGAAGGGATCCTAGAGGACCTCTGCTCCAACCTCCATGCTACAATGAGGAAACTGAGGCCCTCACAAAGGGAATGACCAGTCCCCACCACACAGTCCATGGGAAGAATATGGGCTCTGGAGTCTGTCCCAGGCCTGGGCACAAGCCCAGCTCCTCCATTTGCTGTTTGAGCAACCATGGCAGGTCCCTTAACCTCACTGGAAAAAGGTGTAATGGTTCTTCCCTTCGTGTGATGAGGATTAATGAATACCTGACACACATCCTGGTACAAAGAACATAATCAATTAATATCACTTATTATTCACTACTTGCCACTTGCCATCATTTATCCTGGTTATGCCTTCTTGAGCTGTGCAGAGTAAGTTTGACTCCTGTGTAACACAGCAGCCCTTCAAATAATCAAGCAGCACAGTCCTGTCTCCCAAGTCTTATCCAGATTAAACTACACAGTCCCTTCAATTCCAGTTATTTTATTTTTTTATTTTTTAAAGATTTTATTTATTGAGAGAAAGAGAGAAAGGGAAGGAGAGAGAGAGGGAGAGAATCAGCAGTGTGCGAGGGAAACATGGATCCATTGCCTCTTGCATGCCCCCAACTGGGGTCCTGGCCTGGGCATATACCCTGACTGGGAATCAGAATCAGACCAGTGAACTTTTGATTTGCAGGTCAATGCCCAACCCACTGAGCCACACCCACAAGGCACAATTCCATTTTTAGGTGACATGACTTTTTCCTCATTGAAAAATTGCTTTTCTAAATGTTCCTTTGAAAATGACACAAAATACTAAGGAGTCAACATAGAAAGAAAAAGTGATATATCATGGAAAAATATTCACAGCATACATTAGATAAAGGATTACTATCTCTCTAGTATTTAAATGGGAAAAAATTAATACCATACACTACATTTTTTAAAATTTAAGAACCTATTTGGTAACTGGACAAAGGCTATAAACCCAAAATACACACAAGAGCTAGCAAACAGCTGGAGAAATAATCAACCTCATTAATAAATAAATAAAGATTAAAATTGATTATGAGGTGTCATTCCATATGTAAAATTCATAAAAAAACAAGGTTTTGGTCACGATAATATCTAGTGCTAATGAGGGTACTGGAAAACCAGTGCATTCAAAAGTACAGATGATACTAGGATAAACTTATACTGCTTAATTTTTTATGACCTTAAATTTCCTTTTTTCATATTTTTTTCACTTTTAGTTATGTTTTACTGATTTTACTATTACAATTGTCCTGATTTTCCCTTTTTGCCCCCCTCCACCCAGCACCTCTAACTCCCTCAGGCAATCTTTCCACCATTGTTCATGTCCATGGGTATTATAATGTTCATGTCCATGGGTCATGCATAGGTTCTTTGGCTACTCTATTTCCTATACTGTACTTTACATCCCCATGACTATTATGTAACCACCTATTTGTACTTCTTAATCCCTTCACCTCTTCACCCATCCCCCCCATACTCCCCTCCCACCTGGCAACCATCAAAACACTCTCTGTATCCACGATTCTGTTTCTATTCTTGTTTGCTTAGTTTGTTTTTTAGATTCAATTGTGAATAGATATGTATTTTATTATGCCATTTTATTGGCATTTTATTATGCCATTTTTAATATGTCATTTCATTGTTCATAGTTTTCATCTTCTTTTTCTTAAATAAGTCCCTTTAACATTTCATATAATAATGGTTTGATGATGATGAACTCCTTTAGTTTTTCTTGTCTGGAAAGCTCTTTACCTGCCCTTCCATTCTAAATGATAGCTTTGCTAGATAGAATAATCCAGATTGTAGGTCCTTGCTTTTAATGCCTTTAAATATTTCTTGCCAATCCCTTCTAGCCTGCAAAGTTTCTTTTGAGAAATCAGCTGACAGTCTTCTGGGAACTCCCCTGTAGGTAAATAACTGCTTTTCTCTTTCTGTTTTTAAGATTCCCTCTTTACCTTTAACCTTTAACATTTTAATTATGATGTGTCTTGGAGTAGTCCTCTTTGCCTCCATCTTGTTTGGGACTCTCTGTGCTTCCTGGACTTGCATGTCTATTTCTTTTACCAAATTAGGGAAGTTATTTTTCATTATTTTTTCAAATAGATTTCCAATTTCTTGCTTTCTCTTCTTCTGGCACACCTATCATGTGAATGTCAGATCTCTTAAAGTTGTCCCAGAGGCTGCTTATACTATCCTCATTACTTTAGATTCTTTTTTCTTCTTGTTCTTCTGAATTAATTGTTTTTTGCTTCCTTATGTTCCCAATTATTGATTTGATTCTTGGTTTCATCCACTCTAATGTAGTTTCCCTGTAAATTGTTTATTTCAATCAGTGTATCTTTCATTTCTGACTAGATCTTTTTCATGCTGTTGAAGTCCTCATTAAGTTCCTTGAACATCTTTATAACCAGTGTTTTGAACTCTGCATCCAATATATTGCTTATCTCCATTTTGTTTACTTCTTTTTCTATAGTTTTGATCTGTTCTTTCATTTGGGCCATGTTTCTTTGTCTCCTCATTTTGGCAGCCTCTCCGTGTTTGTTTCTATTAGGTAGAGCTTCCTTGGTTCCATATCTTGGTAGCATGGCCTAATATAGTAGGTGTCCTGTAGGGTCCAATGGCACAGCCTCCCATATCACCCAGGCTTGGTACTCCAGGTGTGTCCTTCATGTGGGTTGAGTATGCCCTCCTCCTGTAGTTGAGCCTTGGTTGCTGTGGGGAGATTACTGGAAGGGATTTCCCTAGGCTAGTCAGTTGCAAGGATTAGCTGTGACCACTTACTACCAATCTCCATCCTCCGTAGAGGATCAGCTGTGCAGGGGCAGGGTGGTAGTGCTCTGACTGAGTGTGCTAGCCCTGGGGTTTCCCAGGTGGTGCAGGCCAAGGTCATCCCCAACTTGTGTTTTGCCCATTGCCAACTTGCCTGAACTATAAAGCAGTCTGAGATGGCTGCTACTTGTGCTGGGCTTGGAGATTCCCAAGCAAAGCCAAACTATGAATCTAGGCTGACTGCTGGTAGTGCTGGCCTGAGGTTCACTGAGGCCAGTGGTTGCTTGTTTGAGAGGATTTAGGAAATTTTGAAGCATGAGCCAAGACCATCGATTCATATGGAAAAGCAGCTTGGGTGGGTTCTTAAATTGGGTGGGGCAGAGTCTCTGGGGGTCTCCAAGGTGAGTCAAACAGTGTTAGCCACGTTGATGGAGCCTTAGAAATGGCACCAGCTTCCTGGCTCTGCAGGGGGAAGGTTTAGTAAAGGGACAACAGCATCTACTTGCCTTGATGCCAGACACTTCACTTTCTCCCTGTATACCACTAGTGCTTTTTAAGCTGTTACCCTGGAGCTGGAGCTAAGAGGGAGTAAGTCTGAGTAGGTAAGCCCATGTGTGGGTTCTTTAAGGGAAACCGCTTAGGGCTTCAGAAGTTTCTTCCACCAACTCAATTGCCACTGGTTTTTGCAGCCAGAAGTTGTGGGGACTTATCTTTCTGGCACTGGAACCCTGAGCTGGGGGGCCTGGCATGGTTCTGGGATTCCCAGCTCCCAAGATATCCCTCCTAAATTTTTATCCACCACACATGGATGTGGGACCTACCCATTCTGCATCTGTGCCCCTCCTACCAGTCTGGATGGATGTGGTTTCTTTAATTCTGTAGTTGTCAGACTTCCATTCAACTCAATTTCTAATATTTCTGAGTGATGGGTGCTCTATATTTTAGTTTTAATTTTGATGTGGTTGTGTGCAGGGGTGAGCTATGTCTGCTACACCATCATCTTCTATTCTGCTTATTTATAAAATCAATTTGGCAATAATAAATGTTTATAGACTTATGCAATAAAGTCAATTCTGGAAGTTTATCTCTAAACATGAAAGATTTCATATTGTTTATTAAAGAAGGCTCAAATGGCCAATGATAATTGTTTTAAAAATTCAATCTACATTGTCTAATATAATGGTTTAAAAGTCTCTGGAAAAATGGCAATAATATATAATGTAACTGTTAACTGTTTATTAACTGTTTAATTATATTAAACAGTTATTATTATAATTATAAATATATTATTATATTAAACAGTTAAATAGTTCACATTAAGGTTTTTAAAGTAAGCTATAAAATTGTATATGTATTATTTCTTATGCAATTATGTTTAAAGAAAAGGTCTCATAAGAAAAAAGACTGTAAATAAACACACTAAAATGTACATAATTGTTTTACTGGGATAGTGGAATAATTTTGTACTGCTTTTTCACTGCAGCTCTGGTAGCTCAGGTGATTGTACTCTGGTCTGCTCTGGGTCCTGGTGCACTCTGGGAGCCTGTGACCACAGAAATATCAAATACCTCGGCAGGAAAATCCAGCTAAGTGAATCTTTGCTTTGGCTAAGAAATTTCATCAAAAACAGTTTTTAAATAATAATAATTGCATTTATTTCAAAAGCAGGTACTGCCAAAAACAATTTACCTAAAACCACTCTACTCCAGTATCTGGAGGCTGGTAAAAACATATCAGATTGTGAGGGATGCACACATAGCTGTATAAAAAGATTTCATGGCTATTTTCATTTGGGAACAGATCTTGCAGTTGAAATGATAAATCTGTGCTGTTTTTACCAGAAGAAGATAAAACTATTAAAAGGACAGCAAGTGTAATATCTTGTTAACAATACTTTTGAAAACAGCTCCTTGAGAACATTTTGCTTTATCTCATTAGCTGGCTATGTCGGGGAGGGTCTCCCCTCTAATCCCATTCCTGACTGTAATTACCTATAAGACTGAGCAAGTTATTTAATTTGTCTAAGCTTCAGTTCTCTCATCTGTAAAATAGGTATGAATCTTGGATATAGATTCAGACTGTAAAGAATAAATGAGAAAAACTGTGTATTTTCAAGGACTTATCAAATCACTGGGAGCCAAAGGGATTACGAGGTGGATGGTTGGACACCATAGCCCATTCCCCTACCAACCCACAAGATTCCTGAGGGAAATATGAGTGTAGAGCAAGGTCTGGCCAAAGAACACCCTTCATTACTGTGAGGCTGGGGACTCTAATGCAGACTGTGCACATACAGAACTCCTTTGTCCAGATAGCCTGGATGGTGGGTTTGAAGCCCAGTGAGTGGCCTCATTTGCTCCTTCCCTATCAGCCCACACAAGAATCCCAGACCCTACAGCTCAGGTAGGAAGGACAGAACAATGCAGGAAGCACACAGACAAATGAGAATCTGCATGTACAGGCCACCAGAGCTAGAGGGCCTGGTAGGCCTGTCTCCCATAGAGCTGGTCTGTGCTTCACAGGCTGGGACAGTAAAAGCAACCCCTGGCCTGTCTCACCTTTATACAGCACAAGACAAGATGCTAAAGGAGCACAGGAGAGCAAGAGAGGTAATGACTTCATTGTTCCCTGAGCAAGAGAATGAAAACCTTCTGGAGGGAAGAAGTTCTGGAGAATTTAGTCCCATATGTAAGCTCTGAGCTCTAAGTGGTTCA
Organism: Phyllostomus discolor; assembly: GCF_004126475.2. Lineage (NCBI taxonomy): Eukaryota > Metazoa > Chordata > Mammalia > Chiroptera > Phyllostomidae > Phyllostomus > Phyllostomus discolor. The sequence continues at coordinate 112,414,625 of NC_040908.2, forward strand.
AACAGCAGATGCTCCCCTCCCTGGTCCAACAGAACGTGTGCAGACCTGAGGGATCTGTAGCGAGGCTCTTCCTGTGTGAGGTGGAGAGATGAGGCAGCAGTAAGGACTGTGGAGTGCCTGCCAGTTGCTTCAAAACCCCCAGCTGAGGCATGTCAGCCATTTCCTGCTGGGACCTGGACTGTTCCAAAGACTTACAAAGAAAAATAAAGAAAAGTCACCTTGATGGTACAGCAACAGAACAAGAAGCTACAAAATCCCACTCCTGAGGCCCTGGATTCTGAAAGTACTTTCTTTTTGGGCTCCATGGTGCCCTGACTCTACTAAGGATCCCCTCTTCCCCTGAGGTGAGGCCTTGTCTTTCAACTTTCCAGGGCTGGGCTCACATGTCTCTTCTATAAATGCCCTGTCATCTTGCTCTCGCACCACCTTTGGTGGCTGGGAGGCTAAAAGAGGGTGGGCCCTCACTCACTGCTGGTGGCCCACAGAGCCTCCCAGCAGTTGGAAAAGCCCAAGTGGCTGCAGCCACCATTAACTGAGTGCTCGGCTCCATCAGAGAAGGAGAGGCCCACTCAGAGCCTGGATGTGGACTCGGACTGGGGCCCACAAACTCCACTGTTATCTACGTGGCAAAGTAAATGAAATAGGAGCAATTTGGGCCCTGTTATTACAAAGGAAGCTCACTTACACACATCCTCTTGTAATTTAAGCATCGTCCTCTCCAGGTCTTCTTTAGTGATGACTCTTTTCCCATCTTATGTCCTGCAGAAAGAAACTAGAGCACAGCCTCACCTATGTGTTCACAGCCTCAAATATCCAACAAGCTCTTATGATTTCTTTTGTGTCCTGATTGCATTAATATTTTTAAACTCGCTGTTACTTAATTTCTCTGTTCTTACACCTGTTCTCATATTTTATCTGGGAGGCAACCTGCCACATGTTGACCTATAAAATGAGAACCTGAAAACTAAAAAATAAACCAAGAGTTGGAATAAAACCAAAAATAATTTTAGTCACTCTCAGAGACACTGGAGAGGAGGAAGTTTGTGCAACCAGGACAGTTGGACTAGCTAACCTCCAGAGCCCTCCCAGCTCTAGGAATCTTTGTGAGAGTGGTTTTTGCCTGGAAGTTACCTTTGCCTGGAAGTCGAATGCTGGTAGGCTTGGCCACATTCATTGCCAGAATCCATACCTGTTCTCTTCCAATGGGTGCGGCCCGGGGGTGCTACCTGACTCCTCCCTACAGCACCATCCTCTCCCAGTCTTTGGAGTGAGCTCTTTGTGGAAGCAGGCACGAGAAATTCATCCTGACCATTTCTGTATTGTTCCTTCAGAGTGTCAGTACCCCAAGGGAGGGAACTCTTCCTCTGTACCTCCCCTGGCTCAGGCCCTAAACCCAGTAGGTTCTTAGTGAATGGTTGCTGATTAAATGAGGGCATATGGCCCCCTGTGCCTAATCCCTGTCCTGGCAGCCTTCCTAGCAGTCCCACTGTGTGAACTGGGTCGCTCCAGCCCCTCCATGGTGCTCTCAACAGAGGCTGCACAACTCAAAACACAATGTCCAAAGCTTCTTTTTATCCAGGTTCTGAATGTGATTTAGTTTCTCTCATCAGACGCACTGATGTGAGACTTAAATTAGGAATGGAGTTGCATGGGAAAAGAGACAAAGCCTGAGGCACCAAGTTTTTTGTGTGCAGGAGAGCTGAACAACAGCCGTGGCAGCAGCTTCCTGGTTCTGCAGCTTCCTGATCTTGGCGAAGGCAGCGACCCTGCAGTGTGATTTTAGGGAGTCATTCCTGAAAGGGGAGGTCCATCACTTTCTGTTCCTTCAGCTCTCCCAACAATCCTGTGAACCATAATGCTTTTTCATAGACACCTTTTTGCTCAACCTGGTACAACAGATTCTGTTATCTCTAACTACAACCCTCACAGTCTGTCGGACAGCTCCTGGCCTTCCACCTTCCCAAGTTAATCCCCAACTCAAACTCCCACACTGCTCATCATGGTCTAATGTACCTAAACTGTGTGAAGAACTTGCTCTGCTCAGGGGCCCTGAGCTAGATACCAGAATTATTGACGTGAATGAGACCTAGCCCCTAATCGTATAATCAAAAATTTATCAATCAGAGATAGAAAACCCAAGAAGGTTTTCAAATGGGAGATATTTATGTTCAGGAAGCTCATCCCCATTCAGCAGGTGTTCACTGAGAGTTACTCTGAGCACCTTCTGGAAAGTGCAGCAAGGACCAGAACGTTTTGTGAGATGAGTTTTTTAAATCTACTGTGTGCAAACAACACTGGTCCCCCGAGCCAGGCTGACTTCCATAAGGACAAACCACACACACACCCCACCAACACTACCCTGCTTCTCCATAACATAGGCTCCTGCTCATTGCTTACAGTGGTCCAACAGGTACCCACCCACAGCTGCTGGGGAAAAGAATGCTGCTTGTCTTGGAGATTCCAAGGACTTTGTGCCATTCCAACACTATCTCCTATCAATCTCTTCATTCATCCTGAGGCTTGGGCACATCTAACTTCCACCGTCCCCCAAACATGACCTGCTCTTTCTCCCTCTAACCTACCATACTACTCACTTGACTTGTCCAAATCCTAGCCACCCTGCATGGCTCAGCTGAATGCCACCTGCACCACAAAGCTGTCAGTCACCCTGGGTACAGGATTAGTTTGTTCCGTATCTGTACCCTAGACCCTTGACATTTCCAGACTTAACATTTTCCACTTTGAACATTTTTGATCCACCATAAAAGTCCAAGACATGGAATAACTTCAAAATTTGTTGAGAAGTTACATCACAGCTGTTGTGTGAGGCTGGTGTACAGGCAAGTGTCCCTGAGCCAACAGAGCGGTAACAAAGTTGGGTATAAATGAAGCCCTGGAGGTTAAAGAGGACAAAGAACCATGGTGCTTCCTATTTCCACCCTCACCTTTACCCTACTCTTTCAGAGAAGAAGTGCTGGTAAGGGATTAGAATCCAGTCACTGAATCCCATTAAAAGAGTCTGAGGCATCAGGAGATGTGGGCCAGGTGCTCTAATGGGGGGAAGGGAAGGCTCTGCAGGGGAGTGGGCCAGGGACCCAGACAGCAGGAGTGAAGCACTGCTGATCAGAAAGCAGAGCTCAGACACCAGTTGTCAGGTAGGAGCTTGAGGTCTTAGAACCAGAGAGCTGACCAGGCACTGAGGAGATGAACATCGTATTTCCATAGTCCTTCATTATATCTATTGATTGAGCCTGATAGGGTCAGAATATTTCTGTTACATTTTTTTCTGAATCCTGTAGAAAAACATAGAGCATCCACCAAATGCAGAGGTCCCAAAGGCCTTGGTATGTCATTTCTGAAATGTGAAAGTTTGCTGGACTTGAGAAGAGCCTCCATCACAGCACCCATCACCTGGGGAGTTCATGCTGGCCTGCGAATCTTTCCCTTTGAGTGCTTGAACTTGGAACCAGAGGAGATTCAGTCCGCTTCTCTCTGGTGGTAAAGTTAGGTATGAAACTTCAGGGCTGTCAAAGGCTGTCTTCCTATCACATGGGAAAAAGTCAGTCTGCAGTTAAATGATAGAAATAATAGTGCTAATAGCTAAAACTTGTAAGGTACCTTCTCTGTGTTTAAACCAAGCACTTACGCTAAGCATTTCATGTGCATTAACTCATTAGTCCTCATAACAACCCCAAGAGGTAAATAATGTGGTCATCCTTGTTTACAAATGAGGAAGATGAAGCAAAGCAAGGTTAAGTCACTTGCTTGATATCACACAGCTAGTAACAAAGCCTAAGGTTGTCTGGCTCCAAAGCCCATTATCTCAAATACGACTGTGCCTTGCAGAGCTGGCAGGCAGAAAGGACTAACAATGAAAGACGGTGAGGGGGCCCGTCATGTTCAAGGCCTTGTTCCAGCTGTTGCAGACTGCAGGAACTGTTCTGCCCTGTGTCTGTAGAGGAGGACAGCTGTGCAACCAACACAGGGTTGTTTCTCAAGGTGAGTTTCTGTCACTAACAACCAAAAAAATTCCTGCCAAACATGTTGCCCCAGCATGTAGCATGGTGTCCACCAACAACCTTCTTCCTCTACATCTTACTCTCCCAAATCAACTGGACTACCAAACTGAGAGTCAAACTCCACATGAAGTCATATCCTTAAAACCCTCCAATACCCTTCTAGGGCCCTAGGAGAAAGTTAGGACTTCCCTGTGTAACATACAAAGTTCTTCAGGGTGTTGCTCCTGCTTCTCTTCTCACCATTGCCCTGTTCCTGCCCCCTTCCCATAGTGATCTACAACTAAAGGGGAAAAATGAATTCCTGGGCTCCCATGTGCTCTTCTCACCCAACCCTACCACCATTTTTTCCTAAATTGTTGCTCCCAATTAGTTCCTGGGATTCGTGTCTGTTCTAAATCCTGATACCTTCCCTTCCTCTGTTGGGAAGGCCAAAGACAGAAGCTCGAGACCTTAGCATTCCCAGACATGGACTGCTACACCCGGCTGACTCCCCAGCATTGTACCCCATCATTTCTTCCCACTGTGCTTCAACTACCTGGGATTCTGCTACCTACCTGAAACGACATCTGAGAAAGTACCCCGCTAGTGTGTGGCATTTTCTCCCTTCCTCTCCTCCTCTCCGAGAGAACCCTTTTATTGAAGTGCTATTGTCCTCATCCCATCCCCATGAGAACATCTCAGAACAGACTCCCCACTTCATATGCCCTATCACCTATCTGAGAACTGTCGGGCCCCCCATCCAACTCATGGGATCTCACAAGAATGGGTCAAGTTCTAATGCCTTAGGTCAAGGTGAGTATTACTTTGGGGCTGGGTCTCAAAGGATCTAGCTGTGAAGAGGGAAGAGCTTCAGAGGCTGGCACCCAGCAGACCCAAGAGGGCTTGCCCACACAGACCTTTCCCTGACCCTAGAGTCACTATAAAAAGAACAGGCTCCATGTAAGCTGTCTGGAAACACTGTTCCATCTTCACAGCAATTCTATTTTTGTCAGAAGAGAGAGGGTTGGAGCATCCCATTTTGGTATAATTGGAACAATTACCCCTTAAATGTTATAATTATAGTTTGATCATTTTTTAGGCAAAGGGAGATTGGTTCCAAGATTTTCTCCTCCTTGTTGGAACTTTCTGTGAGGAAATTGCCTATGTTCCTGAGCCACAGGCTTCATATTTCAAATCGAGATGTGAATGTCTTCCAGTGCCTACCTTACCAAAGGAGCACAAATTCTGAAATTTCTCTTTTGTACTGTACTGCTCCACTTAGAGAAAGCCAAGGTAATTGTCTAGGTAATTTAAGCCAGAAGAACTAGACCCTTTACATGTGCCCATCAACTTCAGAGCTGTCTTGTCAGAAACCATCCTGACTCTTGGCATCCACTTGACCAAAGTGGCAGCATAAATAGAGTCTCTATCAAGCCCTTGAATACAGGAAAAAGCTTGAGTCAAACCACATTTTGTATCTGTGAGCTGCATAACTGGTCTGTCTGCTCCGGACATCAGAATCTTATCTGCATGATTCAAGGTTTGGAACCATTTCATGATGGCAAAAGGTTGAGAATGAGCAAACTCAACCTATGGAATTAACGATATACAGATTACTGTGCATATTATTTAGCACACATATATAGAAAACCAATTATAACCACCACAGTGTGGTATGAATGTATCTTTGGGAGTGGTGAAACTCTTTGATCCTTAGCCAGGCAAGTCTAAAGAAACACTTCTGTCCTCTTCCTGTCCAGAATAATCTTCATTTGTCACCTTGAGTCCACACTGTGCTCCTTCTGTATATCCCACAGGGCCCAGGGCCCACACACATCTGCCCCTAATGGTCTGGAGGTTTTCAGAATTCTCAGCTGATCAAAGTTCATGTCTTAAGTACTGATAGAATCACTCCATCAGTATTTTTATGGTTCCAGCAGCCGTTGTTCCCAACACACCAACATGAATATCCATGAAATGCTCACACTTAAACAGGTTCACAGGTTCACAGTCCTGCTGGCCTTTCTGCAGCTGCTTGGAGCTGAGCCATGCCACAGGTGTCCCTCGGGCTTCTGGAGGGAAGAGCATCACCGCCAGACAAAGTGCCATGGTCAGGAGTCTCCCACCACCTGGAGGCCCTCTAACCTGGACTACTCTTCATGTGTCACAGACAGGCCTGCAGCAGTCTAGAGTTGCTTCATTTTAAATTCTCACATATCTAGCCTCACATGCTCTCCTAAATCTGGGCAGGATACTGCCTGTCATCTCTAGGCCTTCCTAGAGATGTGTGCTGGGAATGGCATACGTGCTGCCCCGCCCCTGTCCTGCATCCACAGAGGGCAGTGCCATTCAGCAATGCTATTCTTTCCCACTGCGTCAGGATGGGCCTCACACAATTCAGTGCTTTGTTCTGAGCAGTGGAAGGGAGCTACATGAAGACGAAAACTATTTGCCACCTCTCTACTACAGGAACACAGGAAAACAAAATGGCCCCTTGGAGGGTGAGAGGTCATGTGTCTCAGAGTAGTTGTGATTTCACAATTTGTGCCCTGTGCCCAAAGAAAATGAATAGTGGACCAAGAGTGACAAGGTGACTTCTCTGTACAGTATGCAGCATGTTCAGTTCTGAGCTCTACCACTTACTGGCTCTGTGCCCTGGGACAGGTCATGTCAGCCTTCTCAACCTCAGTTTCCCTACCTGTAAAATAGGAGCAATAATACCCAACTCGGAGTTGCTAAGGAGTTCACATGAGCTACTGCATGTGAATGAGTTCATAGGAAGAGGTAAAGCAACACATGAATATCACTTCTTCAGGGAAAAACTATGGCTGGGGAGGGGAGGACACAGGCCATGGTGCAGCTTTGGTGAGATCTGTCACCTCTCCTATATTCCACTGCAGAAGTTGGGCCCCAAAGGTGAGGAGACCCTGAAACCCTATTTTCCAGCAGGTCTTGGTGAGATCCAGGCAGCCAAGCCTCCCGATGAGGAAGGCTTCTCTGATACCGCACCGTGACACAAACTGCACAGAGTGAGGACTCCACGTGGACCTGCTAGGCGTGGGACTGTTCCTGGCCAGTGGTGAGGGGCTCTCCCAGCTCAGTATCTAGCATGGGGACCTGAGTGAAACACTGGGCTGTGATTCCTGAAAGTCCAGACAGAGAAGTGAGCAAAGAGCAGGCCAAGACCCTTTATTTTCAATGTCAGTCCCCAGTCTAACAGCTTCCGATGACTCCGCTTTACCCCTGATGAAGTCAAAGTGAGCTTGAGAGCCAGGCCCACCCTTGCCAAGCCCACCATCTGAATCCCTCTACCTTCAACCTGTCTCTCCAACCATTCTTTCAGTTCCTAGACCAGCCAGGCTCTCTTGCACAGATGTCCTGGCTTTTTAAGTGTTGTTGCCTTTTGCACACAACTCACCTCACTCAACTGCCCACCAAATCCACTTCATTAAAACATTTTCTAGTCATCTTTCCAAATGAAAGCCTTCTGAGGGCTCCCTGCTTTGGGTAGTATGATCTTCTCTTATGCATTCCCTTGGCGGACTATGCTTCCCTTCATCGTAGTATTGATTATGGTTAGACTGACAGCAACCTGAGGGCAGGACTGTGCCTCTGTGTGAGCCTCCTGGCTCAGCACATTGCCTTGAAGCATTAAGAATGTGCACCAAGAATTAGTTCAAGGAATAAATGGTCAACAAGCATCACTGTCTAAAGGAGATGCTGCAAAGTACATAATGTCTTAACAGTTCTTTTTTTTCTTTTGTTTTAATCATTCTTTTTTTGTAATCAGCAAACTTGCAATTGGGTGTCTTTGCCATTCCCCTAGTACAATTCAGGAAAAGAATTTGACCCAGATTAGTGAGGGACAGGGGTTGGTGGCCGTTTGCAAGCCACGATAAGTGTGACATTCACATAAAGTAACACAAAGCCTTTGTGACAATGGACTCCTCTGATTCAAGAACTATAAAATGAATTGCAGAAATAAGAGCAAAGGATTGTCCTCTGTTCTGTCCTCTTACTCCCTCTAGCGTCAAGAACTCCAAGTAAGGAAATGGAGACCACTGGGTCTTAGGCTGTCTCTCTGTATTGTTCACCTGCTTCAAAAAATTCCATTGGGATTCTTTCCCATCGCCGACCCCAAGAGAGAAGGCCCTACTCATGTGAGGGGTCCAGGCTGCATCGTCTCTCCTTGAGGTCACTGTGCAGGAGGGCCTTTGGCCATTTGTGCATTTGTGTCCAACCCAAGTGTCCAAACCTGAAAGGGTATTGGGGTCCTTTAAAAGGTTCTAAAATTTCAAAATGTCTAAAGAAATTGTACCATCACTGAGATAAAACTGAAAATCACCCCCAAAATTGGCAAGTGTCTTCACTTTCAGCTGCAATGTATCAGCATGGTGTTGGATCAGCAACGCTCATCTTCCACTCACTCTCTGTCTTGAGTTGAATATAGCAAAACAAATAATGCTACCTACATGTGGTTGATAAAGAGTGTAAGATATGTTTAAATTTGGGGCTCATGAGGCTAAAAAATAACAATGAAAGTGGTCCTTCACAGTGAAAAATCCAGGACCCACTTCTCTGCTACCCTACTGGCCTCTGAGGGGTGGAAAAACCAGGCCGCTTTCAGACAGGGAGCATTTCCCAGGGCCAGGCCACGCTGTGGGACTTTTGGAGGAGAGGCGACTGATTAGCCTGCAGCAGTGAATGCCAAATAGCTATTCTGTGGAAAAGCACTCACACTGGCTTTCATTACTTTGGGCTCAAAAACTTTTGAAGTCTCCTGAGAGTCTCCTGTATGAAATCCAAATTTGTTCGTCTTTTCTATTTTTTTTTCAGTTTTCTGTTCTCCAATTTCACCCAACCTTCCAAATAACTCCTATGTCCCAGTCTATCGACTTTCCTCATTAAACTAGGTGACTATATTTTGAACACTTACTTATTCATCCATCACATACCGACCACAGACTCATTATAGGTTAGGCACTGTGCTAGATGCTGGAAAAAACGGTGACAGATGTGTCCTCTACCATCATGAAGGACTCAAACAAGGGGTGCGGAGACATGGGAAGGTAGGGTTGCTATAAGAGTCCATAACAAAAACACAAAATCCGCATGTGGGGAGTGGGGCACCTCCTAAAGAAGTGCCATTTGAACTGAGATCTGAAGGACAGGAAGGAATGAAGCAGGTAAAAAGGAGGAGAAAGCACCCCAGGTTGAGAAAATACCATGTGCAAAGCCCCTGAAGTGGGAAGGAGCAGAGATTACTAAGCCATCCTTGCTCATTCCATCCTCTCTCTTAGACTCTGCCCTACAATCTCCACTTAACAAAAACCCTGAAAAACAGGGCTCAACTCTTACCTCTTACTGATAACCATGACTGAAAAGTATCATTCTCAACTGAACCAAAGGTTTCATTTTCTGTAATCTTTATATGACACTAATCTATTACTGCCTTGTGTGGAAGCTATAGGTATATTTGTTCTGTTCTCTCAATTATATTACAAGTTCTTGAAGAGCAGAAGTCTTTGCATATAGGAAGAAATACAATAGTTATTGGACTGAGTTATGTTTCTTTACATTCCTCACATTAACCTTAAACCTAGCTGGCACTTTTGTGAGTAAAATTGAAGGGATGAAAAAAAAAAAGTAAAGTCCAGAGTAGGGCAATGATTGTGAAGAACTAAGAAGGGTCTGAGATCCTACCCTATTTGTGGGCTAACAAGTTAGCCTCTCACAGTTGCATGGATGCTGGCAGAAGTCATGAGGATCCTTGACCAGAGACAAAGGACATCATTACTCACGGCACAGCAAGCTGCATAAGCATCAGCATATTTGTGTCATTTCCTTGGCCCCACGTCTCACGGGGGTGATGCAGATAGGCCCAGGGATGCACCTGAGTGTGCAGTAGATTGCATGACAGAGAAGGACGCTGACAACCCAAATCTTTTATAATAGGCAACAAGCATGAGGCCTTTTGCTCCAGAGGGAGACACTATATTTCCCAAGGCTGCCCATGATACAAACTTCCTTAAAAGAGAGTCCATAACAAAAGGCAGAGAGGGCCTCTGCATGTAGGGCATGACAGACACACAGAGAATTCTCTCAACACCGAGCATGGTCAACAGGCATTATTAATAAAAATGGCTACTGTTTATGGGGTGTGTATATGTGCCATGTAATGTGCTAAGCATTCTGTTAGCTCCTTTACTCCTCTCAACACATTAATAAAAATATTAACAAATTCATAGGAAAATCTTTTTAGAAATTAAGACTTTCAGCATACAAATATGTAATAGCAACCATGGAGATTCTGGAAACACACAGAAGCATTACAGTGACTCAGGGAATAGCTAATCTATTAATACCACTCTTACTCTATGTGCTCTCCCTGCTCCTGCCTCTCCGTACTTCTCTCCCCAACTGAGCAGAATATGGCTGTCTCAGCCCTGAGCTTACTTGCTAAAGTTCCAGCCAGGCTCAGAAAATGATTAAGAATCCCTGAATCCAAGTGCCAGTTCTACAAAAAGTAACATGATTGGTCTAGCTCTGGTCATATGACTATCAACACTTGTATTTGTGTTGGGGAGTTTTATAGTAATATAAAGCATAACTAGTATTAATAGATAAAGAGGCATACTTTTATTATAATTCCTTAAGGTAAGTAGAAATATTGTGGTCCCACTTCTGATTTGTATCTTCCAGTGGTTGTGAACTCCTCCGGAGTAGGGATCATATCATTTAACAGAATTATAATCATACTGGAGATACACAGTTGACCCTTGCACAACACTGGCTTGAACTGCCCCGGTCCACTTATACACAGATCATTTTTTTCAATAAATACAGTAGGCCCTTGGAATCCATGGGTTTCTCATCTGTGGATTCAACCAAGCTCAGACAGAAAATAGTATTTTTCTATTTACAACCACGATTCCCAACCACAGCCAGAAAATACCATTTTTGGTCCCCAGGTGGTTGACTCTGTGGATGGGAAGGGTCTGTTACAGAGTCAAAAGTTATATACGTATTTTTGACTAGCTGGGGTCAGCACTCCTAACCCCACCCCATTGTTCGAGGGTCAACGAGTGAGTGCATGTGTGTGTACATGTGGCATGTGTGTATGGATTTTCCTGTCGCTAAGATCTAAAATAAAAAAAACTTAATGGTTTCATATTATTCCAACTTGGAACATTTCTGCGAGTTACTGAATCACTCTGAATATTTAGATTATTTCCAATTTTTCATTATTATAAGTAACACTGCAAGGTCTATAAATCGTAAAAGTCTTAGCTACAAATGTGATTAATTTTTCTTAGGATAGATTCTAAGAAGTGAAACTTTGGCTATTCACTTTTTAGAGCTTTCATAGACATTATTAAATTGCTTTCCAAATATGTTGTACTCATTTACACTCCTGCCAGCAGCATGAGTTGCCCGAACTGCATATTTGATAGCATTAATAATCATAACTTTAAAAAATCTTTAATGGTTTCCCTTAAGTGGTGCGATTGACCTGTCCTTTCTTATTTATTTTCAATTTTTAAATAGCCATTTATATTCCTCCCCATGAATGATTTGTTAAAGCCCTGGCTGACGGGAATCAAGTGTTTTTCTTTTAATGTGCCCCGGTGGTTAGAATGGTGCTTGTTACGCAGCTGATGTTCCCAGGGCTTTGAAAACAAATGGGTAGGAAAATACAGTGGTAAACTGTTTAGACACTTGTGAGAATAATCAAGCCCCTAAAAACTAACTATTATGTACCATTTGAAGACCTACAAAATATGTAGTAACCCTGCAACTACTGTGTGTTATTTTCAGCATTTTACCAAGTGGAGCAAGTCTGGAGTAAATGAGGTCTGAAAGGGATAAGTATAATGGTAATATCAATTCTGCCCTAGAAGCAGAGGAATTCAGTTTCCCTGACGAGAGGGACTAAACTAACTTAAGTTCCTCCTCCTGTGCACTAGAGGGCGAAGCTGCAGTTAAGTCCCCAAGAATGAGGAATTCTCTGGACTACACTTCCCAGAAGGTTTCTATGTGACCAGCTCCCCCAGAAGGGTCACCGGAGGAGTACTTCAGGTCCCAGATTGCTGTGCGGCTAAATGTGACTCCAGGTCCCATCGACCCAAACGTGCAATGGCTGCTGGCTACCCAGGGCTATTCGGCTGTTGAACCGTATCTCATTGCCAGGAAACATGCGCCGGAAGGCTCAAAGACAAGATCCCGCTTCCTAAGGGTGGTAACGGCGTGCAGGCGTTGGGAAGGGGTGGTGGGCGAAGCGGAGCCGCTTTGAACCATGCTACTGAATTGTGGGTCAGTGTGTGAAGGGGCCCTGCTTTGCGGAATCTCTGGTCAAGCGGGCGCTGAACGGAATGTTTGCGACAGTTCAAAAACTACATTTCCCAGCATCCTCCCTTCCCCAGAACTACCTTGCCCGAAAGCCTGAGCGTGATTCATTCAGGCTTTCGTTTCCTCTTTCCAAACGGGACGCTGAGGATATGTGGAGTCGTAGTGTTTGGAGGCTCCTGTTACCCGAAAGCAGTGGAGGGCGACAGGTTTCAACTCCCCGTGGGCGTTTCTCGCGGGCGCTGCGGAGAGGTGAGAAAAGGCGCCGTGTCACCAATGTTTGAGTGTGTTCTGGAAGGACGATTCTAGTCCCTGCTCCGATTCTAGTCCCTGCTCCGGCGACTGAGAGGCGAGGTTGCCACGCCCTCCTGCAGAGCCCACTCTTGGCCCGGGAGACCCTCCTGCCGGGTCTCGCCCCAGGGAGCCAAGGACCTCGAGGAGAACTGTCTTCCTCCTCTGAGAGCGAGTCTCTGACGGCCTGAGGTTCCCGCCAGGCTTCTTTCTGAGCTCCAATTCTCTTTTTACCGTCAATACCAGTGATTCCCGCCCTCTTGTATATCTGTCCGGAGCGAGCAAGCGGAAGGTAATCGATGTCTCGGGAGACCTGGTTTCTTTCGTGGCCTGTTCAAATTTAGGCCCTGTTATGTATGTGCTGGACTCGAGCCTAGGTTTTTGGTAGACTGCAGCACATGCCAGGTCCGCTTTATTCTTTCTCTAATTCTCAAGTCTCCTGCAATCATCACGTAGTAGCCATTCACAAAACAGAGTGTGAATGCTGGAACCTACAGGTGTTGAACTAGTTGGCACCCTTGTTAGCAGTGTGACCTGGAGGACATCTGACTTTATTCTGAGAGACGTTTTCAGAATTCTGCCCTCCCCCGCAATTTCTAAACTCTAAGGTTGTCCGGAGAGTGGGCCCTTGGTACTAATATCAGCATTCTCTGTTCACCTTGAATCTTCAGCGCCAGGTGAAATGACCCAACCAGTACCCACTGTACTTTGTGCTGTTTTGCTCATTGCTTCCTTTTCCTCACATGGTTGTTCATGCCATGTAAGAAGGCTGTGTAGCTGCCAGGCCCTTCACGTCTTTGAGTATACATTTAGGTGTTTAGCATGCATATGCGTTAGATGGCCTTGACAAAAATAGGAGGCAGCATTTTTTTGAACCTTGGAAAATCACTCCAGTCTCAATCCTATCTGTGTAAACTTTTGGAGGTGTATGTTGTTTAAATACTCAAATGAAAACAATAGTTTAAAAAATTGCCTATTAATCTATAAAGTCAGTGAAAACATGTTGTGCCTGCTTTTGCTCATCATTCTCTGTATCTTAAAAATTGGGAATTTATTGTGACTGAGTTAGTTGGGCGTCCTCCCGCAAGTGAAAAGCTGCCTATTTAATTGGTCTGATACCAGGTCAGGGCACACGCCTGCGTTGTGGGTTGGGTCTCAAGTGGAGGCCCGTACAAGAAGCAACCAGTTGATGTTCTCTCTTATATTGATGTTTCTACTAGCCCCTCACTTTCTCTCTTCCTTCCCCTCTCTCTAAAAATAAATACTTTTTTAAATTGGGGATTTATTTAAACAGGACATATATTTTTAAAATGTGAAACTTGTCCTAGGAGTTTGTGTTCAAAGTAAATAGTCCAGCTTTTAAAATAAAATTCATTGATTCAAAAATAAAATACTGTAATCCAACTGTTTGCCAGCACTGTTCTAAGTATGAAAGATACAGTATTTGAAAAACAGAGTCAGGGCCTCATGGAGCTTATGTTCTGGTTCAGGGAGACAAATAGTAAACAAGATAATTTCAACTGAGAACTGTGTGGGAAATAACCTGTAAGAGTGGGAGTACAGAAAGCTACTTTGCATGGGCAGATAGATATAAAAATTTCTCATAAGTGTGTATAAAAGACTTCTAAGCACTGAGGAGAGTTGGGCAGTTTCTGTTCTCCAGTTATTAAAGAAGTGGCAGTGATATTCAGAACTTTTGATGTATATTATACTTTAGACTGACTTTTTTTTAAAGATTTTATTTATCCATTTTTAGAGAGAGGGGAAGGAAAGGAGAAAGACAGGGAGAGAAACATCAGTATGTGGTTGCCTCTCACATACCCCCTACTGAGGACCTGGCCCACAACCCAGGCATGTGCCCTGGCTGGGAATTGAACCAACGACTTCAGTTCGTAGGCCCATACTGAATCCACTGAGCTACACCAGCCAGGGCTAGACTGATTCTTAACAAACTACTTCTGAATACTAAAAGAAGGAAAAGAAACATTTATTGAATGTTTGCTATGCCGAATAATGTTGACACTTTTGGATAAGACGGGCTCAGAGGAGTCAATTATCTACCCTGAAATTACAGAATTCCTAAATAGGAGAGCTGGAACTGTATTATAGATGGGGAAAATGCTTGAGAAGCTAAAGCATGAGGCTTCCATTTATTACTACAAGAAATAAAAATGCTGTCTTCTCTTTTCAGACTTCTTCACCACTACAACCAAGGAAGAATATGACACAAGGCGAGTGGACATAACTCCTTTAGAACAAAGAAAATTAACTTTTGATACCCATGCGTTGGTCCGGGACTTGGAAACTCATGGTGAGAAACATGGGTATCTTTTGAAAGAAGTAAATTAACACTACTCATAATAAATTATCTAGCCAAGACAGTATCGCTATTAGGAACAATTAAGAGTCACTAAGTATAAGTGCCATCAATACAATGGAATATTTTATAGTCATAAAAATGGTATTACTTGAATAAAATATGAGAAATGCTAAACGTACATTAAGTGAAAAAAGCATTATATGAAATTACATGTGTAGAATGATTTCCAATTATGTAAAAAGGCAAAAAAACACCTGTAGCTTCTAGGCTGACATTGAAGTCCATGTAGAAGTACAAGGACAATGTTTAAGAAGAGCAAAAAAGAAAATCAAAGAACAAGCACCACAAAATGACCAGATGATCAAAACAGTCTTTTAAATTATGTGATACCACATAGAAAAGTTGATTATAGAATGGGATTCAGACACACACATGGGTTTACCAAGCAAATTTAAAAGCAGCATTACAAATTAGGTAAAGGAAGGACTGTTTAACAGATGATTTATAATAAATGGCTAGCTAGCCATGTGTGCTATGTGATATTTCTAATCACATAGTATATATGATTCCTCTTACTGAAAAATAAATTCTAGGTTGACTAAAAGCTAAATGTAAAAAAAAAGAAAGAAAAACTAGAAAAAATACTAGAATATACAGTAGTTTTAGAAGAAGCAAGACATAAAACTTGAAAGCAATGAAAGTAAAGACAGGTCTGGCTATAGAAGTATTTAAATCTGTATCTCAAATGATATCCATAAAGTTAAAATTGTTAGCAATACACATGACAATGAGCCTATTGCTTTAAAATTCCAACAGTTCATATGAATCAAGAAGAAAAAGTTAAGCATTTTTAGACATAAATGGGCAAAAGCTATAAACAAATAGCTCACAGAAAAATAAATATCAATAACCAATAAATATATGGACAGATTCTTGACCAAGGAAATGCAAATTTTACATACAAATTAAAATAACAATGCAATACCATTTTTATGACAATTATATGCTCAAAATAAAAATAGACTAGTACTATCCAGTGTTGATGTAGATTGGGGAAATGGATCAGTGGAAATCAAAATTGTAGAGTGTTTTAGAGAGTAATTTTGCATACTCTGTCAAATTCTTAGTTGTAAAGATATTTAAAAGAATAATTTATAGGGGAAGTTATTCAGCTGTCTATTCTGATAAGAATGTGCACTTTTTAAAAAATACCTATTTGCTGCCTGCAGGATTTGACAAAGCACAGGCAAAAACGATTGTATCAGTATTAACCACCTTATCAAATGTCAGCTTGGATACTATCTATAAGGAGATGGTCACTCAAGCTCAACAGGTAACAGTTTCATTTTTTGTCACTTAACTGAATCTCTTGTCTTATCTACTAACCTCCCAAACACATTCACATCTTCCTTATTGTTCTGTCTAAAGGAATCAGAAACAAAAAAATCCCTTTAGTAAAAAAGTCAGCATCTAGAGAGATTAAGGAGTTAGAATAGTCATAACAATTATGGTAACACACAGAAAGAAATTTTACCAAATTTTCATTGTAAGATAATTACATTATTTGAATCATGAGATGGTGGTACATTGTTAGTGAAATAACTTTTCCCTGTTGAAAGCCCTCCACAGTAGAAGAGCTAACCCTTCTATATAATAAAAATATGCCCTGGCTGGTGTGGCTCAGTGGATTGAATGCCAGCCTGCGAAGGGTCACTGGTTCAATTCCCAGTCAGTCAGGGCACACGGTTGGATTGTGGGCCAGGTCCCCAGTAGGGGTGCGTGAGAGGCAACCACACATTGATGTTTTTCTCCCTTTCTCCTTCCCTTCCCCTCTCTCTAAAAATAAATAAAATCTTAAAAAATATATTTTACTGCAATGATGTTTATATTCTTAATTTTCACAAACTTAGAAGGCTGGATGGGACTTACATAGCTGGGAATGACTTCATAAATCATCTGGCTAAGATGCTTTAATTTGACTGGATATACAAATAATGCCATTTACTAAGAATTTAGGATATGAGTGTTGGGGACTTCTCACATGTTATTTAACCCCTTTAACAACCTTAAAATGTAGGTGGAATTATTCTCTTGCCACTGAAGAGATGAGCAGAGAGGTTAAGTAATTTGCAAGAGCTGTCATCGTGCTGTGGACAAAGGCAACGGTTTTCTGTAAAGGACAGAGTAAGCTCAGCTGTGGAATAATTCATAGTTTGTCGTCATGAGTTCATTCACTATGTTTAAGAATCTTTTCATTTGATTATATTGTTTAAATTTTAATTTTTTAAATTTAGGCTTCCTTTCTTAAATATTTCACAGCAGAGAGAAATTAGGGGTTCTTATGTAAAATTAGAAGCTCTTGCATAAAATTTCATTATATTAAAGGTCATGACTCAAAAGCTTTTTAAAGTTTTTTATGATAATTTCCAATTTGACATTCAGAATTAAAAACATTCAACCTTTGGATGTAACTTACCTATAAATTTGTGTGTGCATATTTTAGCTTAATTTATTCAGAATCATAACAGATTACTAATCCACTAAAGAAAAAGCCAGTCATTTAATTCTCCCAAACCTCTGAGCTGTCCTGAAACAGCTAATTGAGCCCAGACATGTACCCTGACTGGGAATCAAACCGACGACCCTCTGGTTCACAGCCTGCACTCAATCCACTGAGCTTTACCAGCCAGGGCTCTTTTTTTTTCCACACTTAGCCAAGCGGTGTGTCTTGTAGCATAAGATACTCTTTAAGTTTCATGAAAACAATCCCATGTTAAGGGGATGGCATTCCACAGATAACTAGGTGATTTTGTCTTTTTTTTTTCTAGGAAATAACAGTACAACAGCTAATGGCTCATTTGGACTCCATCAGGAAAGACATGGTTATCCTAGAGAAAAGTGAATTTGCAAATCTGAGAGCAGAGAATGAGGTGACAGAAATTTTCAGTTTATTACCAGTAAATAATGTGTCACAAGTAGTCTACTTGGTGAATAATAGGACCAAATAGCAAGTTTATGTGGTTATTAAATAACTATTTACATGTTTTTTTTCTATTTACAAGTTCTTAGGTAAAAATATACTCTTATCTTTAACCATACCTAATCTCTCTATGTATAAAGCATAGTTTCTTGCATACTAAAGAATGAGTTATATCTTATGTATATATAAATATTTGAGCTCTGTGTATTACATACAATTTTAGCATAGTTCATAGTATAATGAAAGGTGTGACATTTTCCATTTTACGTGATTCTGTACTAATTACTTTAGTCATTTAGGAGAAAAATGTGTTTTTGTCATTCAGTTGGAACTTTGTTATCCACCAGCTTAAATATTTTTAAATTTAGAATATCAATGATTTTAAAAAGTAGAATGCTAAAACAAATACATTTTCTAATATTTTATAAGAATTTTTCTGAATATGAAGAACTATTCTTTTTTGTCTTTATTTTTAATCAAATCCAGTATTAGAAATCCATACATCTAGTTTTTGCTAACCTAGGGTTTCAGATTTTATGAAAAAATTATAATATGGGCTCCTAGTTTCATGTTAACTGTATGTGATCTTTCTTATATCTAGAAAATGAAAACTGAATTAGAACAAGTTAAGCAACAATTGATAGTAAGTGAAACTCTTCTTCCCACTTAAGAATATTTTATCAATTTCAGAATATTCATTACAAGATCGATTTTTAAAAAATTTAATTTTCTTTAAAGAATGAAACCAGTCAAATCAGAGCAGATAATAAACTGGACATCAACCTAGAAAGGAGCAGAGTAACAGATATGGTAATGTGCCTTTAAATGTACTTTCTTGATTATTTATTGCTTTTTAATACCTTTTAGTCTTTTTTTATTAACTTCCTGATGCATGATACCCTCTAGTTTACAGATCAAGAAAAGAAACTTATGGAAGCAACCACAGAATTTACCAAAAAGGTAAGCTACTATATAAAAAATTTCTCTTGTACAGCTCTCCTGTCTTGTGTAACAGCTTTTATGTGTATCACTTTATAACTCTGGACTTTAAACAGCTAGCCCTTGTAGAATCCATGACTTTCTTAGAGCTGTTACAGTCTAACCAGCACTGGGAAAGCTGCCACCAAGTGGATGATAGTACCCAAGCGATGACCTCTGAGTCAGAATCAAGCTTTCCAGGTAGCATACTTTTTAACTAACTTATTTATATATTAAAAAATAACTGTTTTTTAAAAAGAAAAGAATTCACAATTAGTATTTAAGTGAGTGCCTAGATTAAATTTTAAAAAATAAGAGTAAATATTTGAGTGCTTATTATATGTCAGATACTATTCTGTTTACTTTATTTCTGTCTGTTAAGTTCTTTAACCCTTGTATCAGCCTCTGTGAGACAGGCAGTCTGTATTCCCATTTTACCAATTTCAAAAATGAGGCACAGGGACGTTAAGGTCACACACCACTTATTAGTGGTACAACTGGGCCATGAACCTGGATTTTAAACCCTATTCTCATTACTACTGATTACCCTTTCAATAATCCTAAATTGTCATAATTAATATCTGTGGCTTGAGTAAAACTCAGCTTTCTGGCTTAGCCTAGTCCTTTTCTAAAAAGTAAAGAGCCATTTGGTCTACATTCTAACAGAAGAGACAGCACTGTTAGTTGCTTCTAATATTGTAGAAGGTCCCATTTGTCCTTCTAAGCATCCTATTCTCTTCTTTCTTTTTGGCCAGAAAAAGGAGATTAGGAAATCTAAAATCTGTCCCACCACTCATTTCTGAGCTCTAAGTGCCATTTTCTTCCTATTCCTATTTCTTTTCCTATTTCTACAGCTCCCGTACGCATAGCGTTCAGTGTTGCCCTACAAACATTTTTGCCATTTCCTGTCATTGGTGCCAATTCACATTATAAACCTGATTAGGGTTCTTTTTCAAAATACATTTGAATTTTTAACTATCTTATCCTAAGGACTTTTTACACATAAAATGATAGTTCAGTGACTAAAATTTTTTCTTCTTAGTTTATCCACTTATACACTTAAGTCTCAAATATCTTACTATGAGGTTTTTAGTAGAATGTGCCCAGAATGTGATAATTTTAATAAATGGTCTCCAAATATTAAAGTAGAAGGAATATTTTTTGTCAGTTTGTAATGTTCACATAATGATTTTTTTTAAATATCACACTGCTTTTACATTGTTTCCTCAATTAAGACTTTAGTAATACACAATTCACCTATAAATAAGGGTTTCTAATGTAAATATTTTTGCCAGTATACATAAGGACAAAACTTAATTGTCTTTATTCTTATTTGCTACAGGATACTCAAACCAACAGTATTATCTCAGAGACCAGTAATAAAATTGACACTGAAATTGCTTCTTTAAAAACGCTAATGGAATCTAACAAGCTTGAGACAATTCGTTATCTTGCAGGTAAGGCTGTCAGAGAAAGGAATTATCATCATTTGACTTTCAGACCTGTCAGCTCCTACCAAGTAATGCTTGCCAGCACAGAAGAAGAAAATGGAGGAGCTATCACAGGTTTCCTTAATTGTTTGGTCCCTGCAGTGAGTGAAAAATCTAAGTTTGATAGGCAGTAAGTTCAGGATATAAGTTTAACAGGTAGCTCTGCAACTTACTAAGAAGAAAAGACTTATGGATGTCCAAGAAATATATAAACACAACTACACAATGATGCAAAGAAAAACAGGTATTCCACAATGAAAAAAACGTTATTTTTATTGGCTGTGCTCTCCCATCAGTATTTGAGTGGACTTAAGGGGAAGCATAACTAAAATATATATAGGCCATTAAAATTCATAGCAGGCAGCCCTGGCTAGGTGGCTTAGTTGGCTGGGGTGTTGTCCCATAAACCAAAAGGTTGCAGGTTGAATTCTGAGTCAGGGCACACACCTAGGTTGTGGTTCCATCCCCAGTCGGGGTGTGTACAGGAGACAACTGCTAGGTGTTTCTCTCTCGCACCAGTCTTTCTATCTCTCTCTTCCTCCCGCCCTCTAAAATCAATATATATATCCTCAGGTGAGGATTTTTTTTTTAATGTGACTTTTTTTTTTTAAGGTTTTATTTATTTATTTTTAGAGAGGGAAGGGAGGAAGATAGAGAGAGAGAGAAACATCAGTGTGCGGTTGCTGGGGGTTATAGCCTGCAACTCAGGCATGTACACTGACTGGGAATCGAACCTGCAACACTTTGGTTTGCAGCCCGCACTCAATCCACTGAGCTACGCCAGCCAGGGCTAGGTGAGGATTTTTTAAAAATCATAAGCAAAGAGGAAAAATAACTCCTACCTTGAATCCAACTGACTGAGCACAGATACTACCCCCAAATTAGATTATTTGTCCCATACTGGGTTCAAGTACCATGTAACCTGGAACAATTACAGGACCCCAAGGAGGTAGGAAGTATGCCCTAGTCTAGTAGTAATTTTTTCCTTCTTATAAAAAGTAATATATTTTCATTATAAATTGTTATATAATTCAAAGCAATATAGTAAGTCTACTCCCTCCTTATAGGTATTTTTACTATTAGTAGTATATATCTTTGTAGGATTTTTCTTCTTTATATAAACATTACAATTTTTTAAAATAATAAATAGATCATACTGTACAGACTTTAAAATGTAACCAAATGTCTTGAATATCTTTCCACATCAATAGACATCTTTTTACTAGAAAGGATAGTAATCATTGTATGAAATGGCTATAGTTTATTTATCTAAACATCTATTGACATTCTGCTACCAGTTTTTCATCATTAAAACCAATATTGCACCAAACAATAACATACATGTTTGTTTTTTAGTAAATGTAAACATACACACCCCTATACCCCTTTGTGCCCTTGTGCTAGTATTTCTGTATACACTGTGTTGCATATCTATACTTCTGGGTCAAAAAGATATGCATATTTAAAAACTTTTATATTATCAAACTGTTGTTCAAAATAAAATTGCTGATTTATACCATCAGTGGTTTTCTGGGCAGCCACTAAGTACAAGGTGGCAGTAGAAGTGAAGATGGAGCCCCCAGCCCTCAGTGATGCATAATCCTTTCTTTCTACAATTTAAGTGGCTCGACTTCTCTATGTTTTAAAATATTGGGCTTCTGCCAAAGATTTATTTGAAGAAAGGGTTCTAAGGCGAAAACAAGTTTTGACCACCCCCATTCTAGCAAAGTCTCTGGAACTGGAGATAATTCAGTGGTAATGCTTGGGAAATTTCCAAACAGCCCAGTTTGGAATGTCTGTTCCCACTTTCAGAAGAGATTTCAAAGCAATCCAGGTTAGGGACAGCTTCAAATTCCATTACAGAAAGAATCAATATCATACTTAAAAATAATATTTATGCTCAGTTTGAAGATAGTGATGGTCTCCATAAGGCTTTCCTTCAGTAGTGGATACATACAAGGCTGACTCTAATAGACTTAATGACAGTGGCAAAAGAAATTAGGAAGTCATTGTTTGGAAAAATACCTTTCCTAGGTTATCTTACTTTCCTTTTTTTTTTTAATGAGGATTTGCAGCAATTTTTCTGATGGCATTGTCTTTCTCCTACCTTATCTTTCTCCAAATACCTGTTTACTCCTGCTGTTACTGACAAGCCTTTTAGGAAATCAGTCCCACATGCTCAGTGGGTGGGAAGTTAATGCCATGAGAGGATCCATTGGGTCCTAGAATACCTGCCATGTTGCCAGTAAGAATAATACTTCACTTACCTGAGATTCAAATATTAAATTCAATTATGAACACAGTAGAAAAAATACTAACAATAAAGTCCAAGCCTTAAAGGTCTTATATTCTCCTTAGAGAAGAAATCCTTCTAAAATTGTAAATCATAATCATTTTGGTTTCCCAGCATATACATCAACCAAGGCTCTTTCAGTTTTGATTATCATATTTTTAACTTGGCCTAGCTTAGACGTAAAGGGGAATTTTCTGGCTTACGTATTGAATTATGGAAGAGCAAAGGTACAGCTGCAGCCCAGGGATAATTGGAATCACAACTTTCTCTACATCCTTGATTAGAAACATGGCAACCAGTAGCTCCTAGGCGTGTATCATTCCAGTTCCGCCAACCAAGAAAAATTATCTCTCTCCTTAATTTCACAGTCTTATGTTTTATATCTCTTTCCTTAATTTAAATCAGAAAATCCCAAGGAGGGATCTGAATGGCCGCCCATCTTGAGTCAGACACCACCTTTGACCCAGATCACTGCTGCCAAGGAAACAAGAGCTGTGAGATAATGAAGATAATGGCAGTTGCCGTTTAACCGATAGAGTTAATGTGGCAGGCTCTGTTCTGGGCAGAGGAATAAAATAATAATATACACAGTAGTTAAGATGTACCAGCCACATGCTCACCTGTGCATGTTATGTTTCCAAAAGAAGTGTCCTGAACAGACCATATAAGTTAACAAATTTGAAAGCAATTTGGGACTGGTACAATGACAGCAATGAAAAGTAACAGTTGACAACAGAAATGAAAGAGAAACTTAAAGAGAAACCACTGTTATGTTTTCTAATTAGTAACAGTTGACAACAGAAATGAAAGAGAAACTTAAAGAGAAACCACTGTTATGTTTTCTAATTAAGGAATAAAATGCTCACTAGTAGTCTTAGACAATTTATCAGCCAAATGACATATCAGTCATTTGGGTTAGCAAAGAATATAATCACCTAGGTAGGCCCTGGCAAAGTAGCTCAGTTGGTTAAACACAGGAAATGATCTTACCATTAACCAAGTTTCATTAAGAATAGGATCGAATGAGATAATATATAAATTTACACATTAAAATTTGGATAGTTGTACTATGAAAGTCTTTTTCTTGTGTCTGTAGTCAAAGTAGTTTGCCCTTCAACTCAGATTCTCTGTTTTAAAAGCCATGGCTGTTTAAAAATTATAAAGAAGAAAATTAAAATCATTCATAATCCTACCAATTAGAAGTAATTATTACTGAAGCATTACTGTATTTACTTAGTCTTTTATTCTATGAGTACATGTCATTTTTAATGGCTGTATAATAGGCAGTCTAGTATCATAAATTATTTGTTATAGTTAGGTTATTTCCAATTATTTTCTATGTAAATAATAATGTAATAAATACATTTGTGCATGGGGGTGAGGGAGGGAGTCAACTTTAAACAAACTAGAAACTAGGGAGTCCCTGAAAGCCTCACACTGATTCACCTTCTTAAGGAGAACAGGAAGGTTTTCTGTCCAGAACAATGTAACAAAGAGCAGGTGGTGTATTAATCGGTAAAGAAGTCTGATGCTTGCACTGCCATTTCTTCTACCTGAGATTTTTTAAAGGGTTTTCAGTCTCTCTCCAGCCCTCTTCCCCCTCCCTCTCTGTTCTCTTCCTCCCTTACTCTCTCTCTCTTTGGAGAATGCCTGTACCTTTTCCCCTTTGTTTCTGGAAGGCATGTACCTCTGCTTTCTCCTGAGCTCCAAGGGCCCTTCCTTTGCCTCTCTAACTTGTTGCCTGAGCCCACGTGGCCCAGTTGACTCACTTCTTCTACCTCTGTGACTTTCTAAATAAACTTTTGCTTGTATTTGAAAAAAAATGATTTTCATTAAAATTTAGTTTTTATTTAGTTTTTAATATAAATCTTAGTTTTGAGAAAAGTTGTTTTTAAAAATATTCAAAAGGCAAATGAAATTTTCTTCTAATGGATGATATAGGTGAAAGTTTTTCACTTACTATAAGATCTGAAGTTAGAGGTTATAATGCTAGTTAATAATGACTTTAAACAGTTTATAGATTCCAACTGACATATGATCTACATTTTTAAATTATTGTCTTCCTTACTGGGTTTAAAATACAGGAAGCTTATAAGAATTGGTATCAGTCCTTACCCCAACAGATACCCTTTATCTTTAACTTAACTTTCTAGGGAATGGAAAAACCTAAGATTGCCCTGACCAACATGGCTCGGGGTGGGGTTGGGCGTTGTCCCACAAAGCAAAATGTTGCCAGTTAAATTCACAGTCAGGGCACATACCTGGGTTTAGGGCCAGGTCCCTGGTTGGGGGCATGTGAGAGGCAACCCATCAGCTGTTTCTCTTGCACATTGATGTTTCTCTTCTTCTCCATCTCTCTAAAAATAAACAGAATCTAAAAAAAAAAAAAAAACCTAAGACAGAAAATTGGTTGGATTCCCTTTGCTTTTTGCTCATTTAAATTGAAAATGACATTCTGTTTCTCTCTGCAAAATAATCTCAATTGCATGACCTGTAACATGGTTTCTTCTGTTCACAGCCTCAGTGTTTACTTGCCTGGCAATAGCATTGGGGTTTTACAGACTCTGGAAACAGCAGTGAAACGACTATACTGCGCTCCTGCTGCTGCTGCTGCTCTTGCTTTCCTAAAACACTGTGCCAGGATGGCTATACTTTGAACACTGAAAGTCGAAGCAAGACTTAACACAACAAGATTGTTCAAACTACATAGGTACTAAAAGAAAACGTTTTAGAATAAGATGTATTTTGTCTTTGTTTTTATGTATTTCATTATGTTGAAAAGCTGCCATTCAAAACCTGATTAATTTGAGATAGAAGGGTCTTTTGTCTGTATCCTTTGATAGTTCATAGAAACTGAACCAGAGTTTTCTTGTGTTTGCATGAACAATT
Organism: Phyllostomus discolor; assembly: GCF_004126475.2. Taxonomy (NCBI): domain Eukaryota; kingdom Metazoa; phylum Chordata; class Mammalia; order Chiroptera; family Phyllostomidae; genus Phyllostomus; species Phyllostomus discolor. The sequence goes on from NC_040908.2 coordinate 112,440,210, forward strand.
GTGCAAATCCTACAGGATTGCTTTGGTTATCTTATACCTACATATTTTGACATACAACTTTCCTGATAACTACTGCACTATTGCCTTTTCATATAAAATAAAAGACAGTTTTTTGGATTTTAAAAATAACCATATAGCTGCAGATTGGGTTTTTTTTTGTAATGAACAATTAAAAACAGTAAGTTTAAAATCTTAAAATGTGTGCCCTAGTGCAAGTGTATGCCACTTAATAGGAAACCTGTAGAGCTGCTAAATCCTGAGCCCTGATTATTACACATATTTTTTAATTTTTTGATTCATAAAAACCATTTTATCCCTGCTTTATATTTATTGCATAAAATAAAGCTTTTTCTTATGGTATTTAAATTCAGTAAACATCTACTGATATATAATGCCTACTCTCAAGAAACTCATAGTTTTGTTTTATTGCTATTGGGTGAACTATATTTTTCCCTATATAATAGTATTTACTAACAGTATATGTATAATTTTAAGGAAAGTACAAAATATTTTCAACTCAGACCTTCAGTTTTACCTAGATCAAAAAGCCAAAGCCAGGAAGTGCCAAACACTTCAAGATTTCATAATGGCTTGGCAATACTTTAAAAGTTCAATAACCATTATTTATTCAATATATTAAAAAGAACTCCATCACCATTTAGTTATAAATTGGGAATTTGAAGAATAGAGTGGTCAAAGACTAGCCCATATGGTCCAATAAGTGGGAATCACAGGCCTTCCAACTAAATTTTCTCCTAATTGCTGGGTTGTTTTCAAAACAAAACACTATTTTAATATTTTGTTCTGATTTATGTCTATTTCAGAATTTGCTTGCCTAAGAAAATTCTTGGCACATTGTAGATACATTTTTATTGCACTAATAAATATAGACCAAAAGGTTCCATTGTAACAAACTCTGCAGTGCGTTTGTTCACTGAATAAAAATGGCAGACAACGTAACATACTCGTCCCCAGGTTCACAAAGGTGAACATGGTTTTGTTCTTATGGAACTGACAATCTTAGTGGAGAAGATAGTAAACAAGTAAGTAAATGACTGCTTTGTTACAATTTAAAGTTTAATAAAATATTGAGAGGGCATACTTCTTTCCTCCATGTGAAAGAAACTTGAGTAGCATAACATTACTGTCATCCGTCTTCCTCCCCTCATCCACCCTGCCCCAGGTGAAGTAAAGTGAAAGGCGAAACAGGGCCCAAGCAGCCACTTCCTCCCCACTCCTGTCTGGGACCAGCCTGTTTACACAGAGCATTCATTCTGTTCCAGTCCTACAGGATCAGGCTCAGCCTCTGCAGGGTGAAGCCTACCCCGGTGTAGTGTGCTTGGGGCAGGGTGAATTAGTCCAATTCTGAGGTTCACTAATAGGGAACTTACTGAAGATATAAACACATTCTCCAGTGTCAGCTTTATCAGTAAATAAAGGCACTATTTGAGACTTATCAGTTCATTTGTTCTTCATCTTAATTAGGTTCACAACCCAGATGGGAAGGAGGGGTGCCATTTATTGGATCTCCTCAAACCTCAACAAATAAAGATGCATATTCCCAGTTCATAGCCATTAATGATAAAATAGATCTGTTCCATCTTTAGGGATTTTAGCAAGGTGCTTTGTATCCCAATAATGGAAGAACAAAAGTATAGACACCATACCCAATTCCCATAACTTCTAGATCCTGTCTTTTCCAGGGAGACTTCATTTTGGTGTTTTAGAGTTTAGATAGGTTTTTGTTTAGGGTATGTAAATATCTGAAATGAAGAAAAATGAGAGGATTGTTATACCTGTATTCCAGCACTTGCACCCACTATAAAACAGCTATTGTTGTATATGCCTGTTTCTTAACACTAAACTGAGTTCCCAGGAGCTTACATGAGGTACTTGTAAATTCATGTGGAGTAAATGATGTGACTAGATCTCAATCTTAATCCAAACTTTTAATATTTTAAACACTTTATTATGGGTATGGTAAGAGAACATTTCATTTATAGTGTTTTTGAGAACGCTAACCCTTTTCGGCACTTTCTGAGGTGGTTCAGTAAGTCCCTAAGAGGATTAGTTACCCTCACCTTGTACATGGCCTAGACTAGATCCTAACTTGCCCATTCTTACTATTTGGTGACAGTAGACCAGGCAAGATAATGAAAGGGCAGTCAAGTCAATAAAAACCCTTCACCATACTTGGAAAAACAACGCTTACAATGCCCATTTTATCAATCTTTAAAAATTTAGATACTTAACATCTTAAGTTTTAAAGTTTTAAATAGAGAAGTTTTAAGTACTTTTTAATACAAAGAAAAGATGAGACAGTGGAAAAGGCTATGGCTCACCAACACTGAAATTAGTAATTGTCATTGTGTAGCCAAAGTCCATACAACAGTGAATACGCTAGAAGAAAATATGTATCAACTCACCTGGTTTTCACAGCAATCCTCTTAGGCAGGTAGTAGTACTCTCATTTTATAGGACAGAAATGAGCTAAGCAAAGTTAAGTAACTTACCAAGGTCACATAGCAGGTAAGTGACATAGACTTAAACTCCAAATCTCGTGTTCTTACTCAATACCCTAGTAATGTCTAAGTTGAGTCCTCTATCTCAAGAGATGGACAAACTACTGATGCATGGGGAAAAAATATTAGTTTCTACATACATTTTAACATCTTTTTTACTTTATGTTTGAGTTTCATTAATATAAGGTAGCATAATATTTGAGGGGGGACCAAAAAGAACCCGGAATATCTTCTGGAAGGCAGATCCCTTGTAGTACAGGCTTCCCCCACTAGGTGAGTGTTCTAGGAACCCACCTGTATCTGTGTATCAGCTGGCATTGTTGTGAGAGGCTGTGTTTAGCTTCACTGAATTGTTTTTGAAGACTCAACGTGTTTGCCCATTTCATGAGGGGTGATTTATGAGCCCACACTGTGCTAAGTGTTCAGCAGTTTTGAACCAAAAATGGCAAGACCCCCCATACCCCAGCCTCCCTATGCACGCCAACTTGCCCACGGCGACTCTTTTAGTTTCTCCAAAAGAAAAAAGTCCTCAAAGGGAAACGTTTTACAGGTGTAGAAGAGGTGAAACAAAAAAAAAGCACTAAAAGGCATCAACATCAACAAGTTCAAAAACTTTTGAGCAGTGGAAAAAACATCTCTATAGGTGTGTTGCATCAAATGGAGAATACTTTGAAGGTGACTGAAGTTTAAATATAAGAATACACAATTTTTAAATTATTTTTTTATTTAAATTATTTTGTTGTTTTATTGTTCAGTTACAATTGTGTGTATTTTCTCCCCACCCTTCCCCCCATTTCCTCCAAACCCACCTCCATCCCTTGCTCCCACCCTCCCCCTTGGTTTTGTCCATGTGTCCTTTATAGTAGTTTCTGAAAACCCTTTTTTTATAAATGCTATTTTTTGAGGGGGTCCCCCCTTGTATATTTGGGTTTTGTCCCCAATTCCTGGCACACAGCTCCTGAAATCCTTGGAATCTTCAGAGTGTCTTTTTTTTTTAAGATTCTATTTATTTATTTTTAGAGAGAGAAGGGAGAGAGAAAAAGAGAGAAACATCAATGTGCAGTTGCCGGGAGCCATGGCCTGCAACCTAGGCATGTGCCCTGACTGGGAATCGAACCTGCGATGCCTGGTTCGCAAGCTGAGCTCAATCCACTGAGCTACGCCAGCTGGGGCCAGAGTGTCTTGTCTTTTTTTTTTTTTTTTTTTTTTGTCTCTGAGATGACTGGTAGCTAGGAGCTGCTACATAGCTTCAGAGTAGGGACTGGTTGCCAGAAAGACCAAGGCATGATTAGAGAGTTGAAACTTTTTGTTGCCCCTACCCCTACCCAAACCTTCAGGGAGGAAAGAGGAGAGGAGAGGAGAGGAGCTAGAGATTGAGTGCAACCATCCATCGCCAACCCAGTGAACACATTGAGGTTCTGAGAGGGGGAAAGACCCAGAGAGGGCAAGGAAGCTCCACGCACCTCTCACCCCATACCTTGCCACATGCATCTTCCATTTGTCTGTTCCTAAGATGTATCCTTTAACAAACTGGTAATAGTAAGTGAAGTATTATCCTGAGTTCTAGAAGTCATTCTAGCAAATTATTGAACCCGAGGAAGGTGATATGGTAACCCCCATATCAGCAATTAGAAGTACCTGTGACAACCTGGGACTTGCAAATGATGTCTGAAGTGGGAGCAGTTTTGTGAGACTGAGCACATAACTTGTAGCATCTGATTCTAAACCCTGCGTAGTTGATGTCCAAATTAAATTGCTAAACACCCAGTTGGTATCCAGACAAATCAGAATTGCTTAGTGTTAGAAAACACCACCTATAACATAATATATTTTCATGATTTATAATCAAATGCACATAATTTTGAGAGCTATATTACGATTTAGACCTAGCTGCTATAATAAATCCCAAATAACAGTGGCTTAAATAACACAGAGGTTTATTTCTCTTACCTACCACCCAAGTGTAACCATTCCAGGGCTAGTATGTCAGCTCTGTGTATCAGGGGTCAGGATCCCACTTATCTTATTGCTCTGACTCCCTGCTGTGGCCCTCACCCACCAGGTCCATGACTCACCACAACATCCACATTCCAGAAGAAATGGGCCAGAGGTGGGCAAACCCTTTCCCTTTAGAGGCATGACCCTAAGGTTATACACACCATTTACGCTCACACTCTATCGGCCACAACTTGGTATTTTAGACACAAGAGGCTGGAAGGCAAGTCCTTACCCTGAGCATCCACAAGCCCAAGTAAATTCTAATATAGAAAAAGGGAAGGATACTGGGGGACTGCCAGGGAACCTGGGCCACAACAGTGCATACTTCCCTTACAGCATTGTTCTATTTCCTACAGTACTCATACAGAGAAAGACTGGAGATGTAGCCTTAAGAAAACTGGAGCAAGTATAACAGACTACTTCCAAGATTGGGTTTAACTTTAGGGTCATCAGGCTAGAAGGAAAAAGTAAAGTTGTGTCCCAGATGGTGAGAGAAATATGGATTTGGGAATCCCAGCAGTGGTGAAGAACGCAGACTGAACTTTCCCTGCTAAGGTCAGAATCCTGGCTCCACACTGTTGTCCGATTCTGGGCAAATTATTTTTAACCTCTATGTATAAAATATCTATTTTAGCTGTTGTGAGAATTGAGAGAATATCTGTAAACGACTTGGCACAGATCCCACACATAGTAAGTGCCCAATAAACGTCGACAATTATTACTACAATACATTGAAAGTCTACTGGAAACCACAGAAAAACTAACAAAATGACTATAAAGGTTATCAAAAAGGTTTAACACTTAAAAGACCTTTGACCAGCTCTGTACTGGTCTTAGCAATCACATGCACTCATATCAGGGCGTACTGGCCTTGGTGATACTGGGTCCAAATAGCCTTTAGTGTCCATGTAAAGTACATGCCAGGGACTAGAAGGTGGGCAGTCTGATATACACCAAGAAGCTGCTGCCAGGGAAACCCAAAGCTACCAATCAGATCTTCAGGGGAAAGGAGGATACAACTGCCCTAGGAGAGAGACAAATGTTTGCTAGGTCAAGGAGGAGTGGAGCTGGGTAGGAAAGGGAGGGAATTGAGATCAGAACTGAAATGCAATGCCACAGTTGTTTTTTTCAGTCAGCAAAGTCAAGGGGAAAAAAAACAAACATGTTTTTAGTCTATGCAATTTCTCTAATCTCTATATCCTTTCTTATAGAGCGTGCAAGACAGAGCAATGTTTGAATTTTAAAGCAGGTTTTATTTAAATGGGCATTCTTAGTAAGCATAGATTACGGTTTTGTTTTCTTCCTTTAACAAATGCTGTTCTCCATTTTTTGTAAAACTTTCCTGAGTGAAATACTTGGTTGTTATTGTAAAGATGTCTGGTTCTAAAAGTTACTGGTCTTATGTGTTGCATTTTTCTCCCAAGTCCAGATGCTTTTTAAAGTCAAGTCATTTGAAAACTTTAAAAGTTAAAAAATTAATATTTACCCTAGTAGTAGTAAAAGGTAGTCTCTAGCAAGTAAAAGAAATATAATTCCATTATAGAATTTTTAATAATTTTTAATATGTAGAATATTTTTTAACATTTAGTACTGGATTTCTTTTGAATTCTAGATGCTACCATATTATATTTTAAAGTTTATGTATCTGCTAAATTAATTACTGATAAATCTAGAATCTTGACTTGCCTACATAAATATAAAAAGGATGTATCGGGAGGGGAGTACAACTGAGTTCATGTAATTTTAACTATTCCTTTGACATTATGTAACATATTTCTGCCTTCCGATTTGAAGTAACAGTGCATCAGAGTATTTTTAAAAGAGTTTACATATGGGGAGGGTGGGAGGGGGGAAAGGATTGGGATTAAAAAGGAGAAAACTGTATTTGAACAATGATTAAAATATAATAAAAAAAAGTTTACATAGATTAACACATCAATTTTTAAAATAAAAGAGAAAAATCAAGCAAGTTTATTTAGTTATTTCACTGCTTAGTACCTTCTCACAAAAACACCCCCGGAAGACACTTTTTTCTTCACTCGCCTCTTCTCTTTGCTTGACTCACAAGAAGAGGCATTTTCCTACAAATGAAAAAAAAGAGAGAGAACCAAATAAGATTTCTATCCTAGACACAATTTATCTTTCTACATTATCTGTTCCAAAAGAAAAAAAGTAATGATACTAACATTTTCAACTCTGGATTACAGTTCTTTTAGGATTTTGTATAAATAAATTCTTAAAACTGAAGAACCAGTGCATCATGTTGTGCTGACTCCCAAGACTAAGAGGTGCCTTGAGAAACCGCCCAGTACTATTCTCTACCTAATATGTCCCCAAAATAGAACACCTTGTTGTTTCTGCTTCGGACTGAGACCAGCGATTTTCAACTGGTGCACCACAAGAATTTTTAAAACATGCAATACCTGACTTTAGTCAGGGGCAACCAACCTCTTTTCCCTTAGATTGTCAAATAAAAAAATGACAACAGCCAACACAATAGCCATCAGTGTGGATGAATCAAAACTATACCTATTTTTTGGTCAGATCAGCAAAAATATATTTTTGGTATGCCATAGAATTTTAAAAATTAGTTTATGTGTGCCATGAGATGAAAAAGGTTGAAAATTGCTGACTTAGACTAATATTTCACAACAGATTGCTAACTGAAATGCACAAAGTGTTGCTATGTCATCTGTATTCTTTGCAAGCCCGACAGTGCTAGAAATCATATTTCTTGGCTTCTCCATTCCCTCCTCCTCTGTGTTCACACAATGTCCCTCTGCTGCTCTTGTCTCATTTTCCACTTTGCCCTCCCACCCACTGTTTCTGAGTATTTTTATCCATCATGTTCTTCTCAGGACCTAACACAGAAGAATCACTTAATAAATGCTATGGGAAGGACAAAGAGAGGGCTAGAAACACAGTGGATGCTCACTAGATGTTAATTATCTTTGAATGATTCTTTCAGTCAAAAATGCTTGCACCTAGTTAGGCAGGACCAATCTGAATGCAGGGGCTCCATGACAGCACAAGGAACAGGTCCAGGGGAGGTTCCATGGCTGGAGTTAGTATTCCCCATGTCCCTGCCCACACCTTTGCTAATGAGGTCAGTCAGCTTAACTCAAATCACACTGTCCAAGCATAAAAGTAAGCTGCCATTGTCCCACCACCACCTGAAAAAACAGAACCACATGTCTGTTTCTTCCCCCCATCTCAGCTGCAAACTGGAGAGAGGACTAGATGGAGAACTGGGTAGCCCTCCCTTACAGTGTGGCAAGGCACTGGTGAGCATCGGGTAAGTATAGATGGTCTCTTCCCCTGGAAAAATATACCAACTAATCTGAAAACCAACAATAACCAACCTTTCATTGGGAGCTGGCATATGATGCCACTGTATTTCACAGTTTACATATATAACAAGGTGAAGTAGTACTATTACCAACCTTTTATGGTTGGCCATCCTTAATTAGCAAACATGGCCCAACGCATTGCACTAATGACTTCCTGAATGATACCAGTTTGGGAGATCTGCCAGATACAAAGTTCATAGCACTGAGGCTAACACATAGCCCGTACTCAGTAACTTGTGGATGACACAGATGTTGTTATTACGGTAAGTTAGATGATGTCACAGAACTTAAATTTCAGTACAGTGGGTAAAGTAAGTACCCAGCTAAACTCTACTACAAGTGATGAGGTGCGATTAAAACTGTACGAACTATTGGGTAAAAGAAAGAGAGATCATGTGTAGTCAGGGGGATTAAGTCTGGGCTCATAAACAAAATGGTTCCTAGAAGAATCAGAGAAGCAGAGCTGACAGAGAGCCTTCCAGGTATATGGACAAAATAAACAAAGGCTTGGTGGTGGGGAAGTTCAGAAAATACAAGCTACATGTAGGAGAACAGAAGAAAATAAAGCTAGTGATGTTTAATGTGGGCTAAGATGAGACAATATGTGAGAAAGCACCATAACAATAATTATTATCAAAACCAGTTGTGTTATAAAAAAGCCATTTAAGTGCATAATACAGATCAAGCTATCCTAAGAAAGTATCATAAGAATTTTTTTCTGGATAAAAATTACACTATTGCAGATTCTAATACATGGGGGAAAGTCTTAAAAGTATAGCTATAATCAATTATAGGCTCTGACCAGAAAGCGGCAGGAGAAAAATTTAAATCAGAGCTTCTTGAAGAATCGACATAAATAAGCACTGAATAAACAGGACATTTTATTTATACTTTATTTATTTAGACTCCAAAATAAACTAACTTCTCCTACTCTCAAATATATAAGGCTCTTACACATTTATTTATCCATGGGCTATGTTTGTTCAACTTGAACACAGAAAATGGAAAGAAAGGAAGGAGAAAAAAAGAAAATAAGAGGAGGGGAGAATATAATACTATAAATACTTCTAGAGAGGGTTTCTATACAGTATTTCCATTAACATCAGCACAATGCCATGAGGTAGATGTTATACTCATTTTAAAGATGAGGAAATTGAGACTCAGACGCATTTGTGGTAGAAAATAAGCAGCACCAAGGTTGTAGCTGCCACTAGAGGTCAGTGACATTGCTCATTTATAGAAACCAGATAAGGCAGGACTGCACAACAGCTGGCCCAAAGTGTAGGGACCTTGAGTCGGCTCTCCAAAAAACCAACACATTGTTCACAGAGAGCGATGTTTTAAGAAGGATGTGCTGTAGAGTATGAAACTGAACCCCACTGTGAGACGAGAGCTTTTGGGAAAGAACAGGGTATTTTTAAATAGCTAGAACACTAAAATTCTCTAAGTAGACAATCATTTTAGAATGACTCAAAAGGTGTCCGCTTCGGTGATGTCCAAAAGGTTTAGGTAGCTGGACAAGAACAGCGTATGTTCGTGCCTTTGAGGGGACTGTTTGAGCCAGCAGAGTTCCTGCCCGGAGGTGGAGAGGGAACATATTTTGAGTAAAAGTGGTTAGTTTACGAAAAAGTGTGTGTCTTCAGCCAACGCCACGTGGCTGCACAGGCTGGCCCCTCCATACTAAAGTTTCCCCAGGGGCTAAGGGGGGTACAAGGTGAACACTGCAAAAATGAAGAGAATGGACTATTTATAATTAATTATATTCCTTGGAAAATTCAAACCCAGGCAAGTGTTTGAATTTGTATATGCATAGAAATACACACATGTGTTTCTAAATGAACAGAATATCATCTGAAATGAGACATACCAAATTGTTAACAGTAGCTTCCTCTGGAGAGAGGAACTCAGTATAGAGAGGAATGTCTGCCCTTTTTAAAAAATATTTTACAAGCAGCACATATATATTTTATTATTTAAAAGTGGTTATTTTAAAGAGACTAATGATGAGTTTGTACAAAATAAAAAGTGCCCAGAAGTTTGCATTATAGATCAGATTTGAGGTGATACAGGGTCTGGAGCAGAACTAATTCCCTTGATGACTGAAGAAAACATTTCCCTATGGAGGCAATATGTGAAATGCACCTGAAACCCTGCACTCTGTCACATGAGCTGTCCACAGGTGCCATATCATGGCTGGCTTCACTCCCAGAGAGAGCAAGGGTCAAAGTGTCTCCAGTGTACCTTCTGCCTGTTCTACTCTGAGACCAGATACAAGGCCTGGGGCCTGAAATGCAAGCACCACTAGGATTTCTTGCTGTCACTGTCACTCTATCGTGGAAATACTCTACCTGCTGTCCTGTATTTGTTCTTTGTTTCTATTTCCATATCAGTTTCTTTTTAGCTTTGTTCTGGATATCTGTCCTTTTCATTTATCACTCTAAGCATTTTTCTAAATTCTAGAGCTATATTCTGAATTCAAAATTCAAAGTTCTAGCTGGGAATTATGAAAAGAGCTAAGGGTATGGAATCAATGATTACTTTGCAAATATTTTTTTTACTTACATGGTACAATAACATATAACATATGTTACAATAACTTGTGTACCATGTTATTGTAACATGTTACAATAACAATAAGCATAATAACACTGCACATTTATCAACCAGGCTGCTCTGCTAATCAATACATATATGGATGGATATACACAGGGGTGGGCAAAAGTAGGTTTACAATTGTGAATATGCAAAACACTTTAATCTTGTATTATTAATTTGTATTTTTCCATACAAATAACTATAAACCTACTTTTTATATGTGTGTATATATAGTTATATCTGTATCTATACATAGACGTATACACACACACATATATATACATATACACACACACACACATATATATTCCTTTAATCCTTACAACACTCTAGAAAGCATAAATTTACAACTAAGGCATAGAGAAGTTAAATGACTTGTTCAAACCAAAAACGGTTACAGCCAGGATTCAAGTCCAAATAGCCCCAGTCCAAATGTTGTACTTTAGCTATTCCTGTATGCTATTTCTTGAGAACTACAAATGTGTTAAGGACACTAACCACTGCGATAAAGTTGGGGACCTGAGTATTTTCCAGGGTCTCCCTAAGTTGATCCACCTCTGCTCGACACTCATCCAGCTGACATTCTAATTGTTCTCTGCGTAGGCGTTCATACTCCAGCTGGCCCTGCAGCTCTTGGATAGTCCTGTCAAAAAAAGATTTTGTTTTTAATCAATCTCCAATATGAACTAAATATTATTTTTCATAATGGTGAAAAGCATCCATGCATTATATTTAAGGCAACTAACAAATAATTGCTTATTCAACAAAATGTATTGAGAGTCTACTATGAACCAGCACTGATCTAGACTTTAGACACTGGGGATACAGCAGTGACCCTGACAAGCCAAATCTGCCCTCATGGGGCTTGCCTTCGCAGGGGAGGAAGACAGACAGTACAGAAAATAGGTAACTAAATATGGCATGTTGGAAGTTGATAAATGCTATGGGAGAAAAAATAAAACAACAAAGAATAACATAAAATGTTGCTAAAGAGGGGGTTAACACTTCATACACAGTAGCCAGGGAAGGACTTACTGAGGTCTTCTGAGCAAAGTTCTAAAGAAATAAGAGAGATAATCAAGTAGACATCTGGGGGAAGAGCATTCCACACAGAGGGGACATCAAGTCAGAAGAATGCCTGGTGACCTGGAAGAAAACCAAAGGCCAATGTGGCTGGAACAGTTTAAAGTATAAAAGGGAGAGTAGCAGGTCAGAGAGGTGAAAGGGGTCCAGAAAATGTAGAGCCTTATAAGGCATAGCAAGGACCTAGGCTGTCACTCTGAGTGAAATGGGAAGCCATTGGAGAATCTTGAGACATGATAGTAAGAAGCTAGCAAAATTCCTGGGCAATGATAGGGAAACTGAGACTAGAAAATTAAACAAGGTTGAACAATTTGAACAATGTATAGCCAGTTAGTGGATCACAAGACCTTATCTTTCCTAATTTAGGGCACTTAAGAGCAAATAGTTTATACCTCTCCTCCCTAACCAGAGAATACATAGTTTAACTCACTCTCATCTGGGAGATAGAGAACAGAGATCCAATTCACACCATTTGCGCTAGCTAAACCCAAGAATAGGTGAAGTAAGAGGAACAAATACAAACTCGATGAGAGCCAGACACAAGATAAAAGTGAAACAGTAAAGCAGACCGAAGAACAATCCCATTCTCCTCTGTACACTCATTTTGGTGCATCAGCATATAAAAATGCCCTGCAAAGCTGATGAATATCCTGCTGAAACACTCCTGTAAGTTTCTCTCCCACAGAAAAAAGATTTTAAAAAAACCTCAAGACAAAGCATACCCATGTCCCTTCTTAGGCATGAACTTTTACTTCCTCCTAAACTCTAAGGGCCCCCATGAGACTTGCAGCCAGGGAAGAAATGGGCAGTGGCAGCTCATCCTGGGCTAACCCTCTAAATCAAGGCCACCTTTTCTCTGACTCTCAGTAAGGCAACAGCAGTCCCATCTTGGCTCACTTCCTTCCTGTAAGGTTTTTAGGGAGCCAAAGCAGAACACTGCCCAGGATCTCCTGTTGTTTCTTCTATCCTAAGGCCTTCCTTTGTTTCACTGTCCCCAGCTTTAGTAAACCTACTCTCAAAATCACCTGGACTCGTGTTGTGAAATCTTTCCTACACAAAGTCAAAAACCCACACTTCAGGCCGGCCTGAGGCACACCCACTCGGGCAGCCCCAGCAGGTAACAGTCTGAGCGGGGAAATGGCATGATCTGACTTAGATTTTTACTTTGTTTGGCTTTGCTGGTTTTTTTCTAATGATGTAAAATTTACTTTGCAAGAAATATACAACTACCAAGTGAACCAGTCAATGACTTTTGATTAATGTGTAAACCTTTGTACAGACCACCACTACCAAGATACAGAACACTTCCATCACCTTAGAAGTTCCCTCATGCCCTTCCCAGGAAATCCTCCTTCCTTAGGCAACCACACTTCTGGGTATCTATCATGTTAGATTAGTTCTGCCTATGCTTGTAAATGAAATTGTACAGTATATACTTCTGTATGCCTAGCTTCTTTCAGTCAACAGTATGAGAGACTTACTGGAATTAGGGTTTTTTTAAATTATTTTACTTATTTATTTTTAGAGAGAGGGGAAGGACGAGAGAAACAAAGGAAGAGAAACACTGATGTGTGAGAGATACATCAATTGTTTGTATCCCCCACACCTCCAACCAGGGACCTGGCCTGCAAGCCAGGCATGTGTCCTGACTAGGAATTGAACAGGGACATTTCAGTCTGCAGGACAACATCCAACCCACTAAACCACATTGGTCAGGGTTAGATTCAGCTTTTAAAATGATTACTCTGTACACTGTGTTGAAAACAGACTGCAGGATGTGGAGTGGAGGATTAGGGGTCAGTAACAGGAAGCTGAGAAACATCAGAAAGATTTTAAAATAAATGCAGGCAAGAGGAGTGAGTGGGGTTAAGATTGAATGTAGAGAAGAATGGCAACTGTGGAAGATTAGGATTCAGCAAAGAAGAGGAGAAAATCACCCCCAGGGTAGAGCTGCTGCATTGTGAGTCTGGGCTAACTAATGGATAACAACAAAAAACAAAAGGACTTCCCTGAAATCAATACTTACCCAGTTTTTCTTTACAATTAGATCTGAGATCAGGAGTCTGTACCCAAACAATAAATGCCTTAAGATGCATTCAACACAAAATTGAGAACAAATTCTAGAAAAGAATCAAAACTCAGAAGGAACACTACAGTCTCAGCTGATAGGAAACTGTATTCTGGCACAAAAGCTAAAGCTGTCTCCAAAAAAAATTCTGTTCAAAATCACTTACATCAATAATAGAACCACTTCTCACTGAAATGTGAACATGAGAGTTAAAAGTTCCATTCAAGAATGTTAAAATTGTAATAATCTTAGATAACAGGTTTAGAGACACTTAGACTCAGGCTCAAATTCTGGCTCCACCAAATTCTGGGTCCACTCCATTGCCCCACCCTTTCTCCTCCTCCCTACGTGATGTTATGCAAGTAATTTAACCTCAATTTTAAGTCTGGGTTTCCTAATCCATGTAGTGAGCCCTTGGAGCTGCAAATATTTCAGGAGGTAATATATACAAGAGGCTTATCTAGTACCTAGCATGTGGTAGGTAATGCTTGGAAGTAATTCAAGCAGCTATAGCATAGAGTAACCCACTTAGAAGAGAAGCAAAGAAAATAAAAATTTTAATACTATCTAGGAAAGAATTGCTCCATTGTGAAGTACTTTTCTAGACTACAAGGGATCTAAAAACTTTCAGTTAGGCTCTTATACTAAAAGTATTCTACATCTCAAAATCCTGTAATCAATGTATAGGAAATGAACAGCTAACTAAATGATGTGATTTGTGAGATACCAAGAAGGACCCTGATTAAAAAAAATTTTCCTTTGGTTTTTCAGTTTTCTAGTATTTAAAATCCCACTAATAGTATTTTGGCTTAAAGCTGTGTCTTCTCTTCAATTTCCCAAGTACCCATAGAAGGATAACATATTAACCCTTATCAAAGATTTAGATGTTACTCTGAATATATTTACCAGACCTCTTACTGAGTCTATATTCAGAAGAGGATTCAGGAACAGGAAACAGGAGGTTCTAAGAGTATGAGCGAAAGAGACCCAACCAAAGGAGAGGGCAGGGGAAAAGGAGACTCCATGTGGACTGCTCTTTACAAAACCAAGTTCATATTAAATCAAAAGTCTCCTCTCCTGTCTCTCTTTGTTCCCTGTCCACTCTGAAAAGAGATAGGCAAGCAGAAGGGCAGTGGGAGAAACACTATGCATCCTCCATTCCAGCAGCAATTAATTAGAGAGGCACCAAATGTGCAGACAGCCAACTAGGGTGCAGGAAGGAAAGGATGCAACTGCTCACTGCCTCCAGTCTAGACACAAGAGCATTCTCTGATGCGGTACTACAGTCAGTGAACACAGCAGCGGGCCTCAGATTCATGAGTAAGCAGTCCAATTTGATAGGGATGGTTAGAGCATGTGTTGGTTGAAAAGCTTAAAGTAGTTGTAGTCTCAAAATAAATCAACTCTACAAGATGAAAAGAGTTCTGGAGATTGGTTGTGCAAAAATGTGAATGTACTTAACAGTACTGAATTGTATACTTAAGAATATTTAAGATGATATATTACATGTATATTTTACCACAATAAAAAAAATCTCAACACTTTCTCCATCCGGGGACATGGGAGGAAAACAGAATAGAATCTTCTACCCTTCAGTGGGATAAAGAAGAAAACAAGTTGTTGGTCAACAAGCCCTCACATGGCATTTAGAGAGGTAACTAAAAACAAACCATTAAAGTTCGGAGGATATTACTTTTCAGACTCCAGTTGTTCTTTCTTCTGCTTTAGATCCTCTTCTGTTATCCCTCCCAAGTGTTTATAGTTGCTCTCAGCAATTTCCAGGAGATGTCTCAGTTCTACAATTTTCTTATAGGCTCTCACTGTGAGACAGAGGTCAATAGAAATGCAGTTTAGACAGGTGGTCACAGGGTTCCTGTTCTTCCTCTAAAGCCAGTGTCTGTGTGCTTTGGGGAAGCGGGTGGAGGGAGGCGGCATACACATAGAAGGATAAATATCAGCAACAGAACATTTCGATGAACAAACAATAAAAAAATTAAATGGAAGCTTCTTTTCCTGCTATTGGAGGATGTACCAGATTGTTATAACTATTAATACTATGAACAAGAAGGTTTAAAGACTAGCAATGTTTTCCTAGTGGACTAGTGGAATACTGCAGGACTATGCATAATCTATGGTATGTCAAAAATTTAGAAAAACTGAAATATGTTGGATTTATTTAAAATAAGTAAGAACTAACCCAACCCCCAAATTTTATTAGTCATATGTAATATCTATGTAAGAAGATACTAAGAGAAGGAGGTATGTTGAGAGCCACTTTTAGCTATTCTCCAACTATCAAACCTATGGATTTTCTTTCCTTTGTGGTAGTACTAAACAGCCTGGGGTGATTTTCTCCCCCAAGAGACATTTGACAACACCTGGGTACATTGTGGTTTTGAATTTGATGAATGGAGGGGAACAGGCTATTGGCATCTCCAGGATCAGGATGCTACTAAACATCTTAAAATATACAAGGAGACACCCCCCTCCCCCAACAAATAAGTATCTGGCTCAAAATGTCAATAGTGCAGAAGCTGAGAAAGCCTACTTACAGGACCAGGTCGGCAAATTTAAGTCTCTACTCCCTTATACTTAACACTCTGATTTCTCTCTCAACAGGCCAGAGCTACAGGTTTAAAACTGCATACATCAGAATCAACTGGGATGCCTTTTAAAGTGTACACACTTGAGCCCCGTAACAGACACATTCTGGTATCAGTACTTAGTAAAAGCTCCTCAGACAATTCTGATGGGCAGACAGGTTTGGCAACCACTAACTACTAGCAAACAAGCAGAGGGAGTTAAAAAATGTTACATATGGAAAGACAGAACTGTGGCTATTCACTTTATATACTAATTCTTTAATATTTAAAGGTCACACTTTAAAAAAACTGTTCTATGGGGTCATCAGAAGTAAGAACTAGGATTAATTGGGATAAGCTCCAGTAAGAAAGATTTTAACTCAACAAAAGAGAAACTTTCCCGCAAAAACTTTAAGAGCTACCATCTATCGTGGAATGCCTATGATGAGCAAGATACCACACCAAGTACCCTAAATATTTCACTCCTCACAAGAGTCCTGCCAAAAGATGGAAATAGGCTCTCTGAGCAACAGTGAGTGCCTTGTCACTGAAGGTGATTAAGTGGATGCTGGATGACATGTGACAGGAATGTTGAGTCCAGACTCAAACCTCAAAGAGTTACAGGGTGCTCTGATACTAGGGTCCTAAATACAATTCACTAAAGAATGTTCTAAATTGAGGCTCAGTTCCAATAACTCTGGGATGACAAGAAATCCAACCAGTTCCACGTAGGTGCTCTGGTAAAACCTAGTGTCCGAAGAACTGGTCATCTAGTCCTTTGAGTTTCACCCTGGAATAAAGTTAAATAGGGACAAAAAAAACAGCACATGACATCACATACCGTACCTTCCACTAGCTGCAAGCACCCAAGCTGGGCACCAGTGTGCTGTACTGTATGGTAAGGTATGAGAGCACATTTGTATCAGATACACCACAGTAGAAACCTGTTCTGGCCACATTCTTGGTCTTTCCTGAAACATCTTTTAAAAATTTTCTAATTCACTAGCAATGATTCCCTCACAAATATCTCTTACTAAAATAATTTCAGAATAAACTGATATTCTACAAATTGCTCATTTTCTAGAGTTCGGAGTCCTTATTAATTCTGAATGCAACCAACAAAAAAATCTAAGAGCAAACAACAAAATAAAAGTAGATAAATTGCAATTCATCAAAATTAAACATTTCCATGCTACAAAGGACATCAAGAAAGTTCAAAGACAACCACAGAATAGTAGAAAATATCTGAAAATCATATACAGGCAGGGGCAAAAGTAGGTGTGCAGCTGTAAACTCTGTTTTGCATACTCACAACTATAAACCTACTTTTACCCCACCCTGTATCTGATAAAAGACTTAAAGCTGAAGGTACTGTTACAACTCTATAATAATAAGATAAACAATTCAGTTTAAAATAGGCAAAGGAGACTACTAGTCAAGACGGCGGCATAGGCAGACATGGCTCACCTCTTCACACAACCACAGTAAAATTACAACTAAGATATAGAACAACCATCACCCAGATGTGACAGAAATCAAGTTGAATGACAGTCTGACAACTATGGAATTAAAGAAACCACATCCATCCAGACTGGTAGCGGGGGCACAGACGCAGAAGGGCTGGTTCCACACTTACGTGTGGTAGATACAAATTCAGGAGGGATATCTCAGGAGTGAAGAGTCCCAACCCCACACCAGCACCCTGAGCTCAGGTTCCAGTGCTGGGAAGATAAGTCCCCATAACTTCTGGCTGCAAAAACCAGTGGGGATTGAGTCAGTGGAAGAAGCTTCTGGAGGCCCAAGCAATTCCTCTTAAAGAATCCACACATAGACTCACCTACTCAGACTCAACTCCCTCTGGGCTCCAGTGCGGGGGTGGCAGCTTGAGAGGCACCACTAGTGTGCAGGGGGAGGCTGAGGTGTATGGCATCAAGGCAAGCAGAGGCCATTGTTCCTTTTCTGGGCCCTTACCCAACAGAGCCAGCAGACAAGTACCCTGTCTAGGATTCCAGCAACCTGTCTAACACTGTTTGACCCACCTTGGAATCCAGCTGAGACTCCACCCCACCCAATTTATGGACCCACCCAAACTGCTTTTTCCATATGAATGGCTGGCCTTGACTCATGCCTCAGAACTTCCTAAATCATCTCAAATAAGCAGCAGCTGGCCTCAGTGAGCCTCAAGCTCAGAACTAGCAGTCTAGATTCACAGGTTGGCTTCACCTAGAAATCCCCCCACCCAGCACAAGTAGCAGCCATTTCAGATTGCTTTACAGCTCAGGCAGGGTGGTTCAAGGCAAAACACAGGTGGGGGCTGATCTTGTTCTGTACCACCCTGGAAACCCCAGTCTCCAGTGCACCCAGTGAACAAGCTACAGACCACATCAGAGCACCACAACATTGCCCCTACACAGCTGATTCTCCACAGAGGACAGAGGTAGGTGGTCAGTGGTCACAGCCAGTCCTTGCAACTGAATGGCCTGGTAAATCCCTCCCATTGATCTGCCAACAGCAATCAAGGCTCAGCTACAAAAAGAAAGTGTATTCAGCCCACACAAAGGGTGCACCTTGAGTATTCAGCTTGAGTGATAGTGGGGAGGCTGTGCCACTGGAGCCTACAGGACACCTACTACATTAAACTACACTACCAATATAAGAAGTCAAAGCAGCTCTACCTAATATATAGAAACAAACACAGAGAGCTGCCAAAAAAAGGAGACAAAGAAACATGGCCCAAATGAAAGAACAGATCAAAACTCCAGAAAAAGAATAAAACGAAGTGGTGATAAGCAATCTATCAGATGCAGAGCTCAAAACACTGTTTATAAGGATGCTCAAGGAACTTAGTGAGGACCTCAGCAGCTTAAAAAATATCCAGTCAAAAATGAAGAATACACTAATTGAAATAGAACAGTTTACAGGAAAAAAACAGTAGAGTAGATAAAGTTGAGAATCAAATCAATGATTTGGAACATAAGGAAGCAAAAAACAACCAATTCATAATAATAAGAAAACAGAATCCAAAAATTGAGAATAGTATAAGCAGCCTGTGGGACAACTTTAAGCATCCAACATTGTCTTCATAGGGATGGAAGAAGGAAAAGAGAAAAGCAAGAAATTGGAAATCTGTTGGAAAAATTAATGAAAGAAAACTTTCCTAATTTGGTGAAGGAAATAGGCATGCAAGTCCAAGAAGCACAGACAGTCCCAAACAAGGTGGACTCAAAGAGGCTCACTCCAAGACACATCATAATTAAAATGCCAAAGGTTAAAGATAAAGAGATGGGAGGGGGGGATGTGGGAGAATGCATGAGAGGATTAAGAAGTACAAATAGGGCCCTAGCTGGTGTGGCTCAGTAAACTGAGTGCTGGCTGGCCTGTGAACCAAAGGGTCACCAATTAAATTCCCAGTCTAGAGTACAGGTCTGGGTTGTGGGCCAGGTCTCCATTACTGGGGATGCAAGAGACAACCACACATTGATGTTCCTCTCCCTCTCTTTCTCTAAAACTAAATAAATTAAATTTAAAAGTTTTTAAAAAGATTTTTTTAAAAGAAGTACAAAAATAGGTAGTTACAGAATGTAAAGTACAGTATAGGAAAGGGAGTAGCCAAAGAACTTACATGTCCCATGGACATGAACAAGGGTGAGAGGATTGCCTGAGGGAATAGGGGTTGCTGGGTGGTGGGGGGCAAAGGGAAAAAAATCAAGACAACTGTAATAGCATAATCAATAAAACATAGTTTTTAAAAAATTTCTTAAATAAAAATAGGCAAAGGATATAAATACACATTTCTCCAATAAGATATACAAGTGAGGTCATGAAAATATACTCAATATCATTAACTGGGGAAACACCAATCAAAATTACAAGATACCACTTCATACTCACTAAAGCAGCTATATTCGATAAGGGAAACAATAACAAACCCTGGAAAAGAATGTAGAGAAACTGGAACCCTCATATACTGCAGTTGGGAATGTAAAATAATACAGTCACTTTGGAAAAGAGTTTGGAAGTTCCTCAAAATTTTAAAAATAGAGTTATCAGATGACCCAGCAATTCTGACTCCTAGGTATACATCTAAGAGAAATGACAATATATATCCACAAAAAAATGTGCACACCAGTGTTCACAGCAGCAATATTCATAACAGTCAAATTGTGGAAACAACTCAAATGTTCATCAACTGACAAATGAATGGATATATAAAATAAGGTATATCCATACAAGAATATTATTTGGCAATAAACAGTAACGAAGTACTGATCCATGTCACAATGTGCATGAACCTTGAAAACATTGTGCCAGGTGAAAGAAGCCAGTCATAAAAGACCACTTATGGTATCATTCCACTCATGTGAAATGCCCAGAACAGACAACTCTGTAGAAACAGAAAGATTAGTGATAGCCTAGAGATAGGGTTTGGGGGAAAAGGAGGAGGTTGTAGAGGTAATGGGGAGTGACTACTAATGGTTGTGAGGTTTCATTTTGGGGTAATGTAAATCTTACAAAATTTATTGTGGTAATGGTTGCATAAATCTGTGAATATACTAAAAAACCATTAAAGTGTGAGCCTTAAATGGGTAAACTGAATGGTATGTAAATTATATCTCAATAAAGCTATTTAAAATAAAGCTGTCAAAGAACTCTGAAGGTATCATTAACTCTGAACCTCACTGTGAGGTAATCTAGGTGGCTCTTTCTTGGGAGACTTTCAACATCTTCAGATCTATCCATGGTTGCATTCATCAGAAAAGAGGCTTCCACCATCCCCTGGAGAATAAGGTTCTGCCTGACAGTATCCTGGGAGTTCTTAGAATTTTTTTTTAAATGTAGACATAAATTAGAAATTCTCCTCAGAGAATATACTTTTGGTACAACTAGTTTTTCCTGCCAGAATAACCGAAAACACTTTCCAGAAAGTGATGAAGCTCTGATGTCTGAATCAAATACCCAAGCTCTACTCACTTTACTACAGCTGCCTTTGTTCTGGTTAGCCTCAGTTCAAATAGATCCTTCTCATCTTTCCTGTAGGAAAGAGCTCCACTGAAATAGTTCTTCTCATCCACTCACATGAACCATGGCTCTCTGACCAAATATCATGAGAACTAAAATTAGAGTTTTGTGGCAAGAAAATATTCGTTCATGAGGCAGTGTGTGTGGTGACAAGGGTGCCATATAGTGAAATCCTAGAGTCTTCTAGTCACTGTGTGACTTTGAACAAGTAACTTAGCTTTTTTTGAACTTCAGGCTCTTTACCTACCAAATGAGGATATTATACTAAATAAGCATTTCTTGAGATAGAAAACAGAGATATCACCTGTCTCACTGGCTTATTGTGAATGATGTATGTGGAGATGTTCTGTAAATGCTGTAAAACACTACAGAAGTGTAAACAGTTACTATTAGGATTTTTGAGAATAAAAATTCTAAAGGAGAGTGATATGCCAATAACTGTGCTACCAGTAGAAATGCTATAGAAATTAAAATTTGCTACAATTACTAAACTTCAGTTTAGTTCCAGTATGTTCAATAATAAATATAACACTGAGATAAGCTGCTGTCCTGCTGACTCCTGGATACTCATTTGCATCAACCTATCACATGTCCATTTAAGAAACAGAAGCACTCCCACTTTTACTCACTAATTTGGTGTACTTTAATGTTTAACCATTTGTTACAGACAATGTTTGTATCTCCTCAATGTTAACATGTTGAAGCCCTAATCCCCAATAGGATAGTATTTGGAGATAGGATTTTTGGAAGGTAATAAGGTTAGATGAGGTCGTGAGGGTAGGGCGCTGGTCCAATGGGACTGGTGCCCTTACAGTGACACCAGAGAGCTTGCTCATGCTCTCTCCACCATGCGAAGATAGAAGTTGGCCAACTCCAGGGCAGAAAGTCCTCAGAAGAACAGACCCATTGGACTTTGACTAGGAATTTCAGCCTCCAAAACCATGAGAAAATAAATATCTGCTGTTTAAGCCACTTAGTCTTATGGCATTCCATGCCCACTAAGACACCATTTGATAAAATAAGATTGTTATTCATTTGTAATTATGAAAATTAAATCTTTGGGTGACTTCTGGCCAAGATGGAAGCATAGTTATACTTTGCCTCCTTGCACAACCAAAAGAAGGACAACAAATTTAAAAACAAAAAACCACCAGAACTGGCAGAAAATAGAACTGTATGGAAGTCCAACAACCAAGGAGTTAAAGAAGAAACATTCATCCAGACTGGAGGGTGGGGTGGAAATAGGAAGCTGTAGTGGAGAGAGCACACAGCAATGCAGTGGCTGACAGACTGGGTGGTCCCAAATTTGCATGCTGATAAACTGGTAGGAACAACTAGGGAGCAAGACAGACCATGCAACCCAGGGTTCTAGCACGGGGAAATAAAGCCTCAAAAACCTCTGGCTATAAAAATTCGTGGGGGTTGCAGTGGCCAGAGAAACTCCCACCCCCAAGGAGAGTTTATTGGAGTAGCCCACAGGATCCTAGAACATAAACAAACCCACTCAACCCAGAATCAACACCAGAAGGGCCCAATTTGCTGTAGGTAGAAGGGGAAGTGACTGAAGGTTGGTCCAGAGCCAAACAAGTGACATTGTTCCCTCTCTGACCCCTCCCCCACATATAGCCCCACAATGCAGCGATGTGGGTTGCCCCGCCCTGGCGAATACCTAAGGCTCTGCCCCTTATAACATAACTGGTACACCAAGACAAAGAAATGTAGCTCAAATTAAAGAACAGATTAAAGCTCCATGGCAAATACAACTAGGCAACCAAGAGATAGCCAACCTATCAGATGCACAGTTTAAAACACTTGTAATCAGGATGCTCACAGAAATGGCTAAATATGGTTGCAAAATAGAGGAAGAAGTAAAGTTATGCAAAGTGAAATAAAGAAAAATATACAGGGAACCAGCAGGAATAGGAAGGAAACTGGGACTCAAATCAACGATTTGGACCAGAAGGAAGGAATAAACATTCAACCAAAACAGAATAAAGAAGCAAGAATTTAAAAAAATGAGGAGAGGCTTAGGAACCTCAGTGACAACTTTAAACACTACAATATTCAAATCTTAGGGGTGCCAGAAGGAGAAGAGGAAGAGCAAGACATTGAAAACTTATTTGAACAAACAATAAAGGAGAACTTCCACAATCTGGCAGAGGAAATAAGACTTCCAGGAAGTCCAAGGAGCTCAGAGAGTCCCAAAGAAGTTGGACCCAAAGAGGAGCACACCAAGACACATCATAATTACATCACCCAAGATTAAAGATGAGAGAATCTTAAAAGCAGCAAACAAAAAGGAGGCAGTTATCTACAAAGGAGTACCCATAAGACTAGCAGCTGATTTCTCAAAAGAAACCTTACAGGCAAGAAGGGGCTATGTATTAGTCCCTGGAAAGAAGTATTCCAAGTCATGAAAGGCAAGATTACTCTATCCAGCAAAGCTATCCTTTAGAATGGAAGGGCAGATAAAGTGCTTCCCAGATAAGGTCAAATTTTAAAAGTTCATCATCACCAAGCCCTTATTACATGAAATGTTAAAGGGACTTATCTAAGAAAAAGAAGATAATCAAAACTATGAACAGTAAAATGACAACAAACTCACAACTATCAACATCAGAACCTAAATAACAAAAACAAAAGCAAACTAGAACAGGAACAGAATCACAGAAATGGAGATTACATGGAAGGTTATCAGCAGGGAGTGGGAGGGGGGAGAATGTGGGAAAAGGTACAGGGAATAGGAAGCATAAATGGTAGGTACAAAATAGAGAGGGGGAGGTTAAGAATAGTACAGGAAATGGAGAAGTCAAAGAACTTATTTGTACAACCCATGGACATGAGCTAAGGGAGTAGGGTGCAGGGAATGCTGCTGGGAGGGGCGATACAGGGCAGAGGGGAATAAAGGGGAAAAAAAGGACAACTGTAATGGCATAATCAATAAAATATACTTAAAAGCAAACAAAAAAAAGAAAATCAAATCTTTGGCATTTAAATCTGTATGTCTCTATAATGCAATCTATGAAACAAAAAAGTATTTTTATTAGTTACAAACTTTTATTTAGTTAAAAAAAGAGCAGATAATGAAGACTTTTATAGCTTTAGAAAAGTCAACATCAATTTAGGAAACAAGCAAATATAGAGAAATGATATCTGTTCACCAATGGAACCCTAGCACCTAGAACAGTGTCTGATACATAACCGAGTCCTTAATAAACATGTTTAATGGTGGGAGAGAAAGAATTGAAAAAGCACAATTTCAGTCATTTCTTTTAATACTACATTGAATAGGTTCAAAATGTTTTCTGAATTTCAAAAAGCAGGACTATTTGTGATACAGTGCCTAAAGTCCCTTAATCCAGGGCTGTGCACACAGTAGGTACTCAAATATATGTTAGATGAATGGAATGCCCTCCTTATCTATTTGTCTGTCTAAACCCTGGCCATGCTTTACGGAAAAGTCAAAATTCCACTTGTGAAAAGCCTTCTCTGCTACGCTGTAGTTCTGAGTGAAGAGTCCTTTTAAACTCGTTATCTAGTAGCACAGGCCAAGCAAGAATCTAAGAATCAGCCTTCATTACTCTCATTCTCTAACACCTCCTATTCAAATCTATCGGCAAATCCTATCAGCTCTCTGTTCTAAATACACCCAAATCTGATCATTTCTCACCATTTCCATCATTCTCAGCCTAGTCCAAGCCGTGATCAAATCTATCCTGAACAAGGTCACAGCCTCCTGATTTCCCTGCTTCTACTTTTGCCATGTAAAGGGAAATGGGCTTTCCACAACACAGAAACTTTAGAAGCAAAAACAGTCGAGGCCAACTGGACCCTGATTCAGCTTTCTCCACCACTGCCCTCCAGACAAATATGGTCTTAACTAACACTGAGTTTGGATCAAGAACCAAAAAAAGCCTGATGGACCATACTTGGCCATGTATAATGCACACCCATGTTTTTGGCCCAAATTTTCAGAAAAAAAATCTTTCATTTTAATTTTTTAATTCAATTATTTATTTACCTATATCTAGATACTTGTTTTTTGTATTGTAAAGGAACTTTAGCATTTAGTTTTGAATATATTATGGTACAAGAAATTTTACGTAAGAAATGATTATGAAACCCAAGTACAGATACAAGGAATTTTGGGTACTACTCATGTATAATACACATCCTTATTTTTCCCTCAAGAACTTGGGGGAAAAATGCATGCTATTCACAGAAAAATATGGGTATATAAATATTACCTTAAAGGAAAATAAACTGACGTTTATGTAAGCTCTTCTGGAATGGTGGTGAAAGCCTCTCGTATACAAGGCTGAAGCAAAACAACAATGGAGACTTCCAGCATCGTGGTAGCTGCAAGCCTACATGGGGGACTCCAGGAACCCAGGAACTCTGTGCAGATATTCCGCATCTTCTCTTGTACAATTCTAATTTAGTTTTGTTGGCAAATCTAAATTATGTCAGGAATTTCCTCTAACCCTGCATTAGCAGGTGAGTGTGTTCTCTTCCCACCTATTCAAAATGCATCTGAAATGCTATGCTCTCTCCCATCTCCCAGTCTACTTTCCAACCAACTACTAGAATGATGTTATTTTTTTAAGATTTTACTTATTCATTTTTAGAGAGAGGGGAAGGAAATGAGAAAGAGAAGGAGAGAAAAATCAACGTGTGAAACATTGATCGGTTGCTTCTTGCATCTGTCCCAACTGAGGAGCAGACCTGCAACCCAGGAACGTGCCCTGACCAATAATCAAACCGGCAACCTTTTGTTTTGCGAAACAACACTCAACAACCTGAGCCACACTGGTCAGGGCTAGAGTGATGTTATCTTTAAACACAAATCAGATCACACCAACCCCACCTCAAACCCACTGATAAAATCTAAACATAAAATCCTTATTAGGCTCTATTTGATCTCATTGAGTCCCTACTTATGTCTCCAACCAAATCTGTCACTACTCCAGTCACACTGAGCTCTATTCCACCTCACAGTGTTCCTCTTGCTTGAAACAGTCTCCTGAGATCTCCATGTGGCTCACTCTCATCAGTTAGG
The DNA here is from genome assembly GCF_004126475.2 of Phyllostomus discolor. Taxonomy (NCBI): domain Eukaryota; kingdom Metazoa; phylum Chordata; class Mammalia; order Chiroptera; family Phyllostomidae; genus Phyllostomus; species Phyllostomus discolor. The sequence goes on from NC_040908.2 coordinate 112,466,486, forward strand.
TCTCTTCTCAAATGTCACCCCCTTAAGAGAGGCCTCCTCTAATGGTTATCTTATCTATAGCAGCACCCTACTTCATTTTATTGTGTACCTTTTTTTTTATTAATTATCTGACACCACCACCATCACCAGAATGTAAGCTCTTGGTGGCAAGGAGGGGATTTTGTAGTTCACTGTTTCACCAATACCTGTAAAAGTATCTGGCACATAGTAGGCAATAAATATTTGCTGCCATTATTATCTGTAAAAATCATTTGCCAACTAACAAGGGAAACTCTTGAGATGTTTCTTCCTGTTTTCCTATGATCCACTTAAATAATGTTACCTTTCACATAACTTTTTCCTCCTTGAGGGAAAGAGATCATGTCTTACATTTTGAAATGTTCAATATCCCATAGCGCAAAAATTATTCTAGTTCTGGTTCCCTTCCAAAATCAAAGTAATTTTACTTTGTAGATGGTAAATGTCTTCAGGATAATTTTTAAATTTGTGGTTAAAAAATGCCACTTAAAGAATAAATCACAACAGAGTTGGCACACTTACTTCTGGCATCTGTTTTATCCGACTCATTAAGACATAAATCATCTTTGGCATCAGTGCTTCCCTCAACACCATGTCTTATAAAAAATTTCGTGTCATTTTCATCAATTTCATCCTCATCATCTACATCATATTTCTGTAGCCCCTCTAACAGCTTTACTGCTGCTAAATGGGCAAACCTGTAGAAAAAAAATCAACAATTAACGAGAAGCACAATTTTCTAATTGAAACTGCAGTTTGAACTTAATTTAGGGAATTACACTCTGTACATTACGCCGCCAGCCTACCCACCAGTAAAGGAGCAAAACTGTATCTGAAAATCAGGGTCAATTTGATGTTAGCTACATGGGAAACTCAAACAGTCACTGGACACTAAGGGCAAACAGTCACATTAAAGACAGATTCCATAACTTTTATTGGCAAAAACCCAACTGGGAGAGGAGACCCAAACAGATTTGCTAAATTGTACAGAAAGCCCAAAACCACCCTATTTGATCACCTGCATTTACTGTCTTTCTCTGATGACCAAGTTTAGACTGTAGAATTAGTTCTGGTTCCAGTTTTAAGGCTAACTATAGGTCTAGCCCCCTTAGTATTCATCATTCCTCAATCCAAAGCACTTAGCATAGCTTTAAATTTAATGGGAAAATAATGACTTTTCCCATCCATATCTTCTATTTTCTTTGATCTTTCCCACATCGCTATGAATCTTTTAGTAATATACCCTTGGTTTGGGAGTGGTTGTAAATTCGTGTAATCTGCATATTTTTCTACAGTTTTGCTAACTGAGATGTTTAATGCTTTCTCTTAGAAAATGGAGAATTACTCGCTAAACACAAAAATCCCAAATTCTATTTTTTCATACACTTACATAACCACAGTTTCCACTGAAACTGTGGATGCAATACTGGTGGTGGGAATGCAAGTTGCTACAATCACTTTGGAAGGTACTTTTGCAGTTTCTTGTAAAGTTCAAGATACCCATAGCATATGACCCAGCAATACTACCCCTAAGAATTTACCAAAGTGAACTGAAAATTTATATTCACACAAAAGCCTGTGTGTGAATATTTACAGCAGCTTTATTCATAATCACAAAAAAATGGACACAATCACTATCTCCTTCAACAAGTTAGTAGCTAAATTATAGAATATTCCATTGGAATTCTATATCCAATGGAATGCTACTCAGCAATAAGAAAGAAATGAACTATAATGCATATGAATTCTCAAAATAATTATGCTGAGTGAAAGAACCCAGATATATGAGTACAGACTGTATGGTTCCATTCATATAAAACTCTAGAAATGAAAACTGATCCATAGTGACAAAAAGCAGATCAGTGTTTGCCTGGGGGAGCCAGCAGTGAGAAGGAGAGAGATTACAAAAGAGCACAAGAAGATTGTGGGGGTTCATGAATACATTCACTATCTTGATTGTGATGGTTTCATGGGTATATGTATACACAGATCAGAATTCATTAATTTGTACTGTACAAGTATGTGTATACTTTATTGTATGCCAATTATACCTTGATAAAGGTATTTATAAAAATAAAGTGGGCTCAATTAATTATGAACCTAGGTACAATGAAAATACACTCCAAAGTTTCAAAGAAATTCCACAGACAAAATTTTAAGAAACATGAACTCACAAACAAAAATTGCATGTCAATTTAATGAATGATTAGGTTCTGCGTCCTTTCAAGACTCATTTGCATCTGTTAGACTACATTCCTACTTTATTGTTTTTAATTTATTGATTTTAGAGAGCAAGACTGATTTGTTGTTCCATTTACTTATGCACTCATTGGTCCATTCTTGTATGTGCCCTGACTTGGGATCGAACCTGCAACCTTGGCATATTAGTGTGATGCTCCAACCAACTGAGGTACCTGGCCAGGGTACGCACTCCTACTTGAGATTTAAGCAGTACTGAACCCACATGCAGTTCCTGAAACACACAAATGTTTTGTTATAGCTCTTTCTCCTTCAAGCGTCAGCATAAGTGTTGCTTTCTCCAAAAAAATAATTTTCCTTGACCTCTATATAAATTCTGTGCTCCTACAGTTTCCTTCATAACACTTAACATCATCTGTATTAATATTTCTCCCCCACAACTTTCAAATAGGAAGACTTGTGCAAGTCTCCTATGTTCTTACTATACCTTATATATGATGTAATACGATACAATGATTATAATCACTAGTTATGTTTACACAAAATGATTATAATTAATAATGATTATTACAATAATTATAATTTATCTCTCCACAAGACTCTAAGCTCCTATGAGGGCAAGAACTGTTTTTTCATCTTTGTAATCCTAACACTAACTGTAGCACTTGAAACATGATATGTTGATAAGTTGAAACATGATAAGTTGAATTTGTAAAAACCAACCAAATAAACAAAAGAATGGGCTTGACCTGACCTGAATGAGCTAGAGGCATTTGATAATAGGTGTTATATTTAATCCAAATGTAAATATCAAAATTTGTTTCAAAAGCTATGTGGCTCCTTTTGATTACCCCTTTTTAGCACACAGTATTTCTCAACAGGTACCAGCATTTGGTAATTATTCTGTGCTGTGTACCACTATTCTGAGTACTGTAGAACATATAGTACTTAACCATTCCTGGACCTAACTTCACTAAATATTAATGATAGTCACTAGTAATTGTGACAAACCCCTACATATTTCCAAATGCTCCCCCCACAAGGAAAGGGGACAATACTACCTCCCAGTTTAAAATCACGGTTTTAGAGAGAAGAGTTGATACATTGTCAAATGTCTATTCAACTTGAATATTGTCATTCCATCAGTATTTGAGTCCTATAATTCATTAAATCTTCAGAGATTTCTGAGCATAAAAGACTATATGCAAAACTTTAAAAACAAAACAAAAAGGGAACAAAAGAGATAAGGATACCTCTTAGCCACATCACTGGGTTTCTCCCCTGCTTTGTTGATAATATTTCTGTCTGCTCCCATTTTAATTATCCACTGCAAACACTCTATGTGGCCTTGTCCAGCAGCTGTAAAAAAAAAAAAAACCCACAAAAAAGAAAATACACAAAAAAGTTATTGTTATTAATAGCAATTTTCCAAATTTTGAATAGTACCATTAGAAAGTACTTTCATAAATACCGATCCTTGCAATAACCAATGAAAGTAAGTTGGATAGATATAATACCCTATATCATTTATTCATTAGTTAGACAAACATTTAATCCAGGATGTACTGTACTCATCCCCTACACAGGGAATTTTACATACAGATATAAAAGGTAAGGCTCAAAGAGGTTATTTACTTAACATCACACAGGTAGTAATAGATTTGAAGCAATAATCTAGTTTTTTCTAATACTTGTCCAGTGCTCACCAGCTGCTATTTTATTTATATAGCTGCTGATCAATCTTATATCGCACCAGAATGAGAATGCAATCTAGCCATAGAGACTCACATTGACTTTGAAAATCTTCTGCCATGTTATATTAATAGCTTATTCCTCTGACCCTCACAACTCAAAACTTACAGGTCCCTCACTGATTACCTAAACTGTTTACCACCTATTTCTAAATTTTGTCCTCAAAACACACGTACTCAATATTAATTTTCACCTCCACAACTCTGCTGATGTGCCTTCTTAGGTAGTGCCCATTACTCATATGTACTTATCTAACTTCTACCCACCCTTCTAGGTCCATCTCAAGACTCAGGGAAACTGGGAAAAAAACTTAATAGACTTAAAAGATCTAAATTTAAGTCTACTAAACAATCAGATTGGAGGACAGAACAAAATTTACCAAGCAGCTGGCATATACAGACCTGCAATATATATTTATAGAATTGATGAGTGAATGAATGAAGAAAAAAATGAATGAAACCTCAGCTCTGCTCTTACCAGTAGAATAATCTCAGTCAAAAAACCTGGTTCTACCCTAGCTAAGTGGCTCAGTTGATGGAGCGTCTTCCCATACACCAAAATGTTGCAGGTTTGACCCCTAGTCAGAGCACATACCTATTGAAGGTTGCAGGTTCAACACCCAGTCGGGGCATGGATGGGAGGCAACCAACCGATGTGTTCTGTCTTGCATCCATTTCTCTTCTCCTTCTCTCCCTCTCTCCTCCCTCCCCCTTTCTCTCAATAAAAAATCAATTTTAAGAAACAAGCATATCCTCAGGCAAAGATTTAAAAAAAAACTAGTTCTTCTGGACCTCAATTTCCTCACCTTTAAAAAAGATAATTTCATATTTATAAAGTAGTAGTGACTTACACTACTGCTATATAAAATTACAATAAGGATTAAGTATGACAATTTTGCACCCTATTAAATATCATATAAACATAAGGTATTATTTCCGAATTCCCCTGAACACTTCCTCAACAATTTAACCCTTAGTGACTTCTGTTCAATTTCTACTCCTGAATTTCTACTGCATGTATTGGGTTACCAAAAAGTTCATTTGCTTTTTTCTGTAAGACAGTTCTATAGCACTTAGTTGTCTTTAACTTCATTTGAAACAATTTGGTTAGATTGAAGTATGACAGCTGTCATATCAATGTGCATTTTTTTAAAAACATCAAAATTGGTGAATTTTGTTTAGCCATTTTAGTACTGAAGATTGAATGATATATGTAACATTTTTAGCATACTATGCTTTATTATTTCCAGAAAGTTAAAAATGCCACTGACATGCAAAAAAAGATTTGTGCAGTGTACGGAGAAGGTGCTGTGACTGATCAAATGTGTCAAAAGTGGTCTGCAAAGTTTCATGCTGGTGATTTCTCACTGGATGATTCTCCATAGTCAGGTAGATCAGTTGAAGTTGACAGCAATCAAATTGAGACATTAATTGAGGAGAATCAACATTATACCATGTGAGAGATAGCTCAAATATTGAAATCAATAAAGTTATTGGTGAAAATTAAAAATGTGTATTTTCTTTTATGGAAAAAAACCATATGGACTTTTTGGCCAACCCGATATTTTAACAACCAAATCCTTTTTGCCGTTTAGTGCATACTGACTTATACAAATCTCTAGTTGTTCATGGTGTAAGTATATAACTCCTTAACAGTAAGGCCTGGATCTCATACTGTGTCCATGGTGCAGGCACATAGTTGGTGCTGCATATATATGTGCCTCTGCAAAATAAATCAGAGTATGAACTTTTGGTATGATTTTGGTGCCTTAAAAAGTGAATCCACCTCCAATACTGAGAACAGAGAAGAAAATATACAAAGCCAGATCCAGTGACAAAGCACCATCACTACAGCCCTATGGCTCAGCTTACAAAATGTCTGCAAGGACTCCTGCCCTTCCTTTCTCTAATTGACTCAGAGCCATCTGCCAGACTCAGAGTTAGCTCCTGAGGAGCTCCTGGAGCTTCTCTTTCTCCTACAGCAAATCCAAACCAAATAATTCTACAGGATTACCCATACCTCTAGAAATAACCCCACTTTACACAAAACCAGCAACATCTCCTCTCTTTAATACTTACAAAATCATATTTATGTATCCGAAACAATGGTAAGTTTTATACAACAAAGTGAGTTTAACCCAACATTTCCATTTTATTACACAGGTAATATTTACAATGGGACTGGGGAGCTAAATAATTGTTCTATAAGGAAATACAATAAAAGAATTTTTATCCAAAATCCTTTTTGTATATTGATTAGAATATGTTAATTAATTTGATCAGTGTTTTATAAGAGAACAAGATAAAATTATGCAGTGGCTAGAAATTTTTAAGAGATAATTTGAAATAATTATGGCTTAAAAGTAAATGAAAGAGAAGTCATAGTGGATTTAGCAATCATTAAACAACTAACAGATACTGCAGTTTACTTACTGAATCAAAATTAAAATGAAAGAAAAAGAAGCAGATATACTGACAAAATGTGAGTTAAATTATAGAAAACATAAACTTTTATTTACCCAATATGATTTAAATATACAGATGTTCCCCCCAAAAATGATAATGTACACAGAAATGCCCCTTCCCCCTGCTGTAGTCACTCATCACCTCTTCACCACACCATGTGATCCACCCCAGCCTCGGGAGCCTTTAACAGACAGACTCACAAGAGAAGGGGTGAAAGGCAAACCCTTTTGGTTTCTTTTTTTTTTAATTACTCTATTGTTCAATTACAGTTGTCTGCATTTTCTCCCCACCACTCCCCCCAGCCAGCCAAACCCACCTCCCTTCTTTGCTTCCATCCCCACCTTGGTTTTGTCCATGTGTCCTTTATAGTAATTCCTGAAAACCCTTCTCCCCACTGTCCCCTTGGTGGTTTCTCATTTTCACCCTCTTGCCTTCTCACAATGGCTGTATCCCAAACACTCTGTTGCTGTACACCAATCTCTTTAGAATCATCTTCGAGATCCCTCATGCTCATCTCAGTTCAAGTGAAGAAATAAAAGACTGAGATAGGCTGAAAACCATCTGTCAATAACACCTACTTTATTGTTCCTCCAAAGACCCATTATATATACCATGAGCGAGCCTCTCTTTTACTCTCATAAATGACACCCCACATACACAGTAGGAATAAAAATCGGTTATACACAGGATATGAAATGGGGGCTTTGCTCCAGGGCAACACAGATATGGAATAGTACACACAAAAAAATTAAACTAGACCACCAACTTATACCGTACACCAGAATAAACTCAAAGTGGATAAAAGACTTAAATATAAGTTGCAATACCATAGAACTGCTAGAGAGAAATGTAGGCAGAACAATTTCAGATATCCCAAACAGCAATAATTTTGCTGATACATCCTGGCAAGGGATATAAAGGAAAGAATAAACATATGGGACTATATCAAATTAAAAAGCTTCTGCCTGGCTAAAGAAAACATCTTCAAAATGAAAAGGGAACCAACTGTATGAGAAAACATAGTTGCCAACAATACCTCGGACAAGGGTTCGATCTCCAAAATGTATAAAGAACTCATATGACTCAACACCAGGAAGATAAACAATCCAATTAAAAAATGGGCAAAGCACCTGAACAGACACTCCAAGGAAGACATACAGTAGGCCCAGAGACACATGAAAGGATGCTCAACATCACTAGCTATCAGAGAGATGCAAAATAAAACCACAGTGAGATACCACCTCACAAAGGTCAGAATGGCCATCATCAATAAATCAACAAACAACAAGTGCTGGAGAGGATGTGGAGAAAAGGGAACCCTAGTGCACTGTTGGGAATGCAGACTGGTCCAGCCACTCTAGAAAACAGTATGGAATTTCTTCAAAAAACTAAAAATGGAACTGCCTTTTGATCCAGCGATTCCACTGCTGAGATTATGCCCTAAGAATCCTGGAACACCAATTCAAAAGAACCTATGCTCCCCAGTATTCATAGCAGCACAATTTATAATAGCCAAGTGCTAGAAGCAGCCTAAGTGTCCATCAGTAAGTGAGTGGATCAAAAAATTGTGTTACATATACACAGTGGAATACTATGCAGCAGAAAGAAAAAAGGAACTCTTACCCTTCATGACAGCATGATGGAACTGAAGAGTACTATGCTAATAAGTGAAATAAGTCAGGCTGTGAAAGACAAATACCATGTGACCTCACCTGTAAGTGGAACCTAATGAATCCAACAAACAAATGAGCAAAATAGAACCAGAGGCATGGAAACAAGGAACAGACTGACAGGGACCAGAGGGGAGCAGGAAGGAGGATAAGAGAGGAAAGAAGGGAAGATCAGAGTTAAAGAACAAGTATAAATGACCCAGGGACATGGACAACAGGATGGGAATTGTCTGTGGGGGTGGAGGTGGTGGCCAGGGCAGGGGAGAGTAACAGGGGGAAATTGAGTCAACTGTAATAGAATAAAAAAATGAAAAAAATAAAATAATTTTAAAACCAATATTTTACACACATTTCCAGTCTCCACTCCATGTATAAATCCCATAGTAAAAAGCTTTAATGCCAAGCCAGTTAGCAGTAATCAATGAAGCGAAATCCTACAAGTATAGAGTAGTGTTTACCAAAGTGAGGACCTCTCTATGTGTAAAAGAAGCCCCCTTCACTTCCCCTTCTTCCTGCCCCAACCACCCTTTCTCCTATAAACTATTGGTTCATGTGGTGCTTAAGATTCTTAAAATATATTATGAATTAAACAAACTTTAATGATTAAGAACCTAACCAACAGAAACATAATCTGTGACTGGCTATAACATAATCAAAGTTATTTATGAAATACAGTCCAATTCAAACACATGAAGATTTTTATAAGAATTACCAGCTATCATATTATTTAAAAAACATAATATCACAAATGAAGCAAAATGGAAATTTCAAGTACAGTAGGTTAAAGATTTGGGTTTTGATTTTATAAATAAAAGAAAGACTGTCAAGGATAAATCCTAGAGATGTACTCCTGACACTGAGTTGACAAGCTGAAAAAGCCTGATTAAAAAGCAAAACAACTGATCAAAATTCTAGAATTCCACATAGAAGGAAACAGAGTACAGAGAAAAGTTGCAGACATCTTCAAAATGTGTTCAAATCATGTTAATTGATATTTCTAGGGAAGTAAAAACACTTTTGCAGAGTATAGGAGAAAAAGAAAATTCTGCTAGATCTTTTTCAAGAGATACAGTTTCTGTTAAAACATAAAATAAAATACATTTGTATTTTATTTGTGTATATATATACAAATATAATATATTTGTGTATATATATATACAAATATATATACATGCAACTATACATGCAACTATGCATGTGTAGGTCATTTTTAGTCAAAGAAAATGTTAGTCCTAAGAAACTTCTCTAGAAATGAATTTCACATCTTAACTACATGACAATATAAAAAGAGAATTTCTGTTGAAATTACCCTCAGATGTCATAATGTGTGAATGTCTGACATCATAAAAAAATCACAGTGAATTAAAAATTAAGTACTCTCTATATGATACATTTTCATGTGTTTCTGATGTATAATTATTTTTAAAAGTAAATAATTCAATAGCAATTGTGTCAGAATTGAAAATTAAGCAGGAATCATAACTCACCTTTATGCATAGGAGTTGATCCATTATTATCACGTTCATTAATATTGATTACTCCATCTTCTATTAATTTTTTAAGCATTTCCAAATCACCCTTAAAGGCAGCCATATGACCTGGAAATGCTAAAGCTATGAACAAAAAATTCAGAATTTCAGTAAATACGAGTTGTTCTTTTTTCCTGCCTTGAGCAGTCACACTTTCACATTTCAGTATTAGCTGAAGTACAAGAATGCTGTACCAGAATTAATTCAGTCAACTCAATGGCACGTATTAAAAAGAGAACCATAAAAGATTATTATTAATTGTGTAGCCCTTCTACCCTCAGGACCTCAAACATGCTAGGAGTAGTGGTATAACAGAACTACTCTTAGCCAGATTCACTTCTACCCATGTTCTACCACGAAACACAAGGAGATGGTCATTTTCAACCCTTTGCAAAAAGATGTATTTGGTCTTAAGTCTTACATTTGCACAAACCACTCCTTTCCTGTGTTTGCAAGGAAGTAAAGACAGCAAAAAAAAAAAAAAAAAAAAACCACAACAAAAAAACCCCTAAAAGCAGGTAAAGTATATGTGTGTATGTATACATATACAAATATATATACATGCAACTATACATGCAACATATACATGAGTAAATATAACCTGACCTAGCGCCTAGCACATAGTAAATACTTTATAAAGTGTTTTTAATAACTACATATATTGAACCCTTACTGAATGCCAGACACAGCTGTAAACACTTCTAAGGAATGCCTCATTTAACCCTCTTAATTCTGAGATACAGCTATTATCATTCTTATATATAAAAAGGGAAAAACCTAGAACAGCCAAAGACTATTTAAAAAGCTATAGACTTAACACTACCTGATTCTAAGTCTTACTATAAAGCTACAGTAATCAAGACATGTAGTAGTGGTAAGTAAAAAGGCATATCAATAAGACAGAATGCAAAGGCCAAAAAAACACCTATACGTATATGGTGACGGATTTTTGACAAAGCTGCTGAGAATTTGCAACAAGGAAAAGGAAGACTTTCCAAAATATGGTGCCAAGACAAGTGGCTATATTTTTCTTAAATTAAAATCAATACTTTATTTCACTCATTACATAAAATTTAACTTGATGTAGGTCAAAAATATGAATTAGAAAGCTAAACTGTAAACCACAGGAGAATATCTTGCTGACCTTGGGTGGGCAAATATTTCATAGATAGGACATGACCTGTGAAAAACATGACCTGTGAAAAAATTGCTAAATTGTACTTTATAAAAATTTACAATAAAACTTTTGCTCTTTGAAAGACACTACTAAAAAACAGTCAAGCTTCAGAGAGGGAGAAAATATTTGCAATACATATATCTAACAAAACATAAAGAAGTGTCAAAATTCAATAATTAGTAGACAAGCAACCCAATAAAAATATGGGCAAAAGAACTGAATGGACACTTTATCATAAAGAACATACGTGAATGACCACATGAAAGATGCCCAATATCATTAATTATCGGGAAAATGTAGATTAAAACCACAATAATGACACTACACATACATTAGGATGGCTAAAATAAAACAGACTGACTATATCTAATGTTGGGAATTCCATGGAGCAAAGAGAATTCTCATGCATATCTTGTGGGGATGTAAATGATATGATTACTTTGAAAAGCAGTTTGGAAACTTCTTTTATTTTATTTTTTAATGTATTTTATTGATTATGCTATTACAGTTGTCCCATTTCCTCCCTTCACTCCCCTCCACCTTCTCCCACCCACATCACCCCCTTTAGTTCATGTACATGTGTCATACTTATAAGTTCTTTAGCTTCTACATTTCTCATACTATTCTTACCCTCCCCCTATCTATTTTCAACCTACAATCTATGCTACTTATTCTCTGTACCTTTTCCCCCTCTCTCCTCCTCTCACTCCCCTGTTGCTAACCTTCCATGTGATCTGCATTTCTGTGGTTCTGTTCCTGTTCTAGTTGTTTGCTTTGTTTCTTTTGGTTTTGCTTTAGGTGTGGTTGTTAATAATTGTGATTTTGCTGTCCTTTTACTATACATGTTTTTTTAATCTTCTTTTCTTAGATAAGTCCCTTTAACATTTTATAAAATAAGGGCTTGGTGATGATGAACTCCTTCAACTTGAACTTATCTGAGAAGCACTTTATCTGCCCTTCCATTCTAAATGAAAGCTTTGCTGGATAGAGTAATCTGGAATATAGGTCCTTGTCTTTCATGACTTGGAATACTTCTTTCCAGCCCCTTCTTGCCTCTAAGGTCTCTTTTGAGAAATCAGCTGACAGTCTGATGGGAACTCCTCTGTAGGTTACTGTCCCCTTATCTCTTGCTGCTTCTAGATTTTCTCCTTCATTTTTACCTTCGCTAATGTAATTATGATGTGTCTTGGTGTGTTTCTTCTTGGGTCCAACTTCTTTGGGACTCTCTGAGCTTCTTGGACTTCCTGGAAGTCTATTTCCTTTGCCAGATTGGGGAAGTTCTCCTTTATTATTTGTTCAAATAACTTTTCCACTTGTTGTTTTTCCTCTTCCCCTTCTGGCACCCCTATAATTCAGATGTTGGAACGTTTGAAGATGTCCTGGGGGTTCCTAAGCTTCTCCTCATTTTTTTGAATTCTTATTTCTCCATTCTTTCCTGTTTGGTTGTTTCTTTCTTCCTTCTGGTCCACTCCATTGATTGGAGTCCCAGTTTCCTTCCCATCACTATTGGTTTCCTGTGCATTTTCCTTCATTTCTTTTATCATACCCTGCATTTGTTCATCTAATTTGAGACCAAAATCAACCAATTCTATGAGCTTCCTGATCACCAGTGTTTTGAACTGTGCATCTGATAGGTTGGCTATCTCTCGGTTGCTTAAAAGGATGAGTTCTGGGGCATTGATTTGTTCTTCTGTTTGAGCCATCTCTCTTTTTTTTTTGGTCTGGTTGCACCTATTATAGTGAGGGGTGGAGCCTTAGGTGTTCACCAGGGCTGGGCACCCCAGTCGCTAGAGTGTGACATTGTATGTGGGAGCGGGGTCAAGAGGGAACAATGGCGGTAGCTCCGTTCTCCATGGGACCTCAGTCCCTTCTCTCGGATCCTGGGTTGCGCGTTCTACCCTGCTCCGCAATCGCCACCTCAATGGGTCTGCCAGCTGCCACTTGTGTACTCAGGGTCCACCCGCTGAGATCTTGTGTGCCCCAGATGCCTTACGCTCCCCTGGTTGCCTTATGCGCCCAACTCTCTCTGCTCTCTGCACGTGGCCCGTGCCTGGCTGCTCGTCTCTGCCTCTCCTACCGGTCTGGATGTACGGGTCTATTTCAACTTCTTGGCTGTCTGACTTCCATTCAGATAAATTTTCTGTCAGTTCTGGATGTTATTCTGCCTCTAAATTGTTGCTGTTCCAATCTTGGTTGTTCATGGAGATACGGTGTGTCCACCTATGCCTCCATCCTGGGCAGAAGTCTCTGGAAACTTCTTAATGTTAAGCATACATCTACCATATGCCCTACTCCTATGTATTTACCAAGAGAAATGCAAACACATGTCTTAAGTAAATGTGCAGAGATGCTTTATTAATGGCCTCAAATTGGAAACAATCCAAATATTCATCCACAGATGAATGATAAGAAAGATATATATATATATATATGGTACATCCATATAGTAGAATACCATCCAGCAACAAAAAAAGAATTAACTACTAATATACATAACACAGATGAAACTCAAAATGGTTCCATTTAAAAATTCAAACTAGCCCTGGCCAGGTAGCTCAGTTGGTTAGAATGTTGTCCTGATACACCAAGGTTGTGGGTTCAATCTCCAGTTGGGGCACATATAAAAAGCAGCCAATGAATGCATAAGTAAGTGGAACAACAAACCAGTGTCATTCTCTCATTCTCTCTCTCTCTCTCTCTCTCTCTCTCTCCCCCCCCTTTCTACCCCTAGTTCCTACCATCTCATTAAAATCAATAAATAAAATTTTTAAAAATTTCAAACTAATCTATAGCAGCCATTTTTAACTGGTGTGCTGCTACAATTTTTAAAGCATACAATATCTGGTTATTTAGTCAGGGGCACTGACCTCTTCTCCCTTAGACTATCAAATAAAATAATGACAACAGCCAACACAACAATAGCTGTCCAGTGTTAATGAATCAAAATTATATCTATTCCCTTTGTCAAACTGGCAAAAAATGTTTTCTTTAGTTGTGCTGCAGCATTTTAGCAGCTTATGTGTGCCATGAGATGAAAAAGGCTGAAAATTGCTGATCTACAGTGACAGAAAATAAATCAGCAGTTATGTGGGGCCACAGTCAAAGGAGGGATGAACTTCAAGAGAGAATGAAAAAACTCTCGAGGTGATGGAAATGTTTTGTATGGTGACTGTAGTTTAATGAGTGTATACAACAGTCAAAACTCATTGAATTGCATACTTTAAATGAATACAGTTTATTGCATATAAATCACACATTAATAAAGTTATTTTTTTAAAAGCAAGGATATCATCAAAGTGAAAAAACAAACCACAATGTGAGAAAATACATCTATATCAGATAAAATTAATAAAGGATCAGTACTGAGACTATAGAAAGAACTCAAAGTATTTAGAAAAGGACAAAAACATAATTTTTTAAAAGGGAGAAAAGTTTAGGCAGGCAATTCATAGAAAACTAAAATAGCCAATGACTTCACAAAAAGATGTTCAACCTCACTAGAAGTCAGAAAACGCAAATCTAAACACAAATTACACCAATCATACCCTATCAATTGGCAAAAATTTTTAAGCACGACAACACTGAATATTGTTTCTCTAAATTCTTAGCAAACATAGCTGGTAAGAGTGTAAATTCTACAACCACATTGATGAAGACTGCAGCAATACCTATTTATACTGAAGATGGGCAAATCCCACAGAGCAAACCTAAACTAGAGTTTCCCAAGTATTTACCAAGGCAGAGCTCTTAACTCCTAGTCTTCAGAAAAGACAGGCAGTACACCTCAAAAATCCTCCTCCAATGCTCCCAGTGTGCCATACAAATATCATTTTCTGTGTGTGCTATGTGTAAAAAGGGTAAGGAAGCATTTCTCAAAGAATCTCTTGTACAGGCACATAAAAGGAGACATGGACAAGAATATTCATTATGCCCCATCTGGTGTGGCTCAGTGGACTGAGCACAGGCCTGTTAACCAAAGGGTCGACAGTTCGATTCCCAGTCAGGGCACACACCTGGGTTACAAGCCAGGTCCACAGTGCAATGTGCACAAGAGACAACCACATATTCATGTTTCTCTCCCTCTCTCCCTTCTTTCCCCTCTCTCTAGAATAAATAAAATCTTTTTTTTAAAAAAGAATATTCATTACCATATAGATTGTAATAGTGAAAAATTGTAAAAATGTAAATAGTAAAAAATGTAAATGGCAAATTGGAGAATGGATAATGCTTTGTATAAAATATAATATTATACAATCACTTAAAAAGAATAAACCATGAAACATTTATCAACCTATTCTCAAAAATATGTCATAGAATGTAAGTTACAGAAGGAAACATACTCTTTTTTATGCCATTTTTATAAAGTTTGAAAAGAAGTTTCAAAAAGTGATAGTTTTCTACTAAAATCCCTTTCCTTCATTAGTAATCAGATGAGGCTTCTCAGCTAGATGGTGAATTTTTCAGGCTTCCTTGTATCTACATATGGTTATGTAATAAAACTTGCCAATGGAAAGTTAGCAAAAGCAATGAGTGCAAATTAGACCTTGAAAATCTGTAGTCCTGGGCATATACTCTTGTTCCCTCCCAACCTCGCACTGGATTAGCAGCAACTACAGAGAATTCATTGGGAAGATAACAGGACCCTGGTGACTAAATAGAACAGATTTACTCTCTAACCCAAGCTGATATATAAAAGAAATAAACTTCTGTATCATTTAAACCACTGAATGTTAGGACTTCTTAGTTATAGCAGTTTGGTCTCTTACTCTAAAATTACACAAAACAATACTGCATATTTTTGTGAGTACATATATAATAAATATAAAACCACAGAATGGAATTACAAATACAATTCATCCTCTGAGGAGGAAAAAAGGGGAACGGATGGTATTAGGGGAGAGAGATCCAAAAGATTCAACTGTATTTATAATATTTTATTCTTAAATCCAATGATATGAAAATTGTTAATTATATTAATCTATATATATTTCTGCCTAAACTACTTCACAGTGAAGACAAGAGCCTGAGTAAACATATGGACAATGATATGTAACATTTTAACATAACCTTTAGCTTACAACTTCTTTTCCTTTTCCATTTATTCTCCATATTAAATGCTAAAATATTTCAAATTTATTACTTACTTTCCTGGTCTTTTGGATCATTTCCTTCATACTCAGCCCCCTGGATAAACTGTAAAATGTTCTGCTTATAGAACCTCTGGGCCAGATCCAGTACATTTTCTCCATTATCATTGAATGCTTTTAAAGCTTGTGTTGCACTGCTCATTCTACTGAGTAGAAACTTAAAACAGTGAAGGTGTCCTTCCATGGCTGCTAAGTGAACTATAAGTGAGAGAAATAAAAAGAATTTCATTTTTAAATTGACAATAATCATAAAAAAAGAAACAACACATTGGCTCTAACCCTCACAGGGAGAAGACTATCCTGCCCTATACAACAGAGGGATAACAGATCTTTTTCCAGCCTACGTATCCTTATCAGCCTGCTAGTCACAACGAAGCAGTACTGACTATGAGTATGGAAAGGCCAGATGAAGGTCACCAAACAGCTGGCCCCAGAAAATTTGCTTGAAAAGTGAAATCCCAATTATGCAGCTTACCCTTACATGAGAAAATGCTTGCAATGTAGGAGAGATAGATGACAGATAAATTTTAATATTTTTTTCAAAAAAGGGGGGAGAAATAAACTAAAAAAGTCACTAGGCAAATATGAATGATGTTATTTTTATCACTTTTTATGTATTTTGTCACTTTTCCATAAACATTGTTGTTACTACAAACAAGATGGCTGAATCAAAATTACTGACTAAGCACATACACTACCTTGTCATTTCTACTCTAAATCCCTGAAAATATTGAGCTATTTTTGGGGGCCCAGCATAACAGCTCCCACAAAGAAGGGTGGCAAGAAGAAGGACCATTCTGCCATCAGCGAAGTAGTGACCAGAGAGTACACCATCAACATCCACAAGCACACGCATGGAGTGGGCTTCAAGAAGCATGCCCCTCGGGCACTTAAAGAGATCCAGAAATTTGCCATGAAGGAGATGGGAACTCAGATGTGCGTACTGACACCAGGCTCAACAAAACCAATTGGGCCAAAGGAATAAGGAATGTCCCATACCATATCCAGGTGTGGTTGTTCAGAAAACGTAATGAGGATGGAGATTCACCAAACCAGCTCTAAACATTGGTCACCCATGTACCTGTCACCACTTTCAAAAATCTACAAACAGTTAATGTGGATGAGAACTAACTGCTGATTGTCAAATAAAGTTATAAAACTGCCTTTGAGGTTTGGTTTCCTGTTTCTGATGGCAGTGTAATATGTTTGTATATCTTAAAGTAGTTTCCAATTAGAGAATTATTTGGAAAGCTTAAAAAAAGGATATTTTGCCCTTGCTGGTATAGCTCAGTGGATTGACAGTGGGCCTGTAAACCCAAAGGTCACTAGTTCAATTCCCAGTCCAGAGCACATGTCTGAGTTGTGGGTCAGATCTCCAGTAGGGGAGCACATGAGAAGCAATCATACATTGATATTTCTCTTCCTCTCTTTCTCCCTCCCTTCCCCTCTCTGAAAATAAATAAATAGAATCTTTTTTTAAATATATTTTTTAAAGCCATAAAAGACTAGACAAATAAGAACACCATGAACAGACAAGAAATGTTAAGGAATCCCTGAAAGAAAATATACTGAATCAGAATGAGGGAGAGACATAATTCAAAATGGTTCTGGGGTCTTCCAAAATTAAAGACAATGATTATAAAAACAAGAGAGCCTTTAAGCTCTTGAGAAGTGACTATTTGGGAAATAGCCTAACCAATATATATAAATCTTGCCTCTAGAAAAGTAGGGTAGTGCCCAAGTGACCAATACACCAATAACTCAAGAGAAACAAGAAAGATAAGTTGCTGGCACATACTACTCTACACTTTCTCAGCTGAATCTTCTACTAAAAACTCCCCCCTGAAACTTCCAACTTCAAACTCCTCTAACTGCTTACTCATCATATACACTTACGTCTTAGAGGCATTTCTAACTCCACATGTCAAGAACTGAACTCCTGACCTGGCTGGTGTGGCTCAGTGGATTGAGTGCCAGACTGTGAACCAAAAGGTCATCAGTTCAATTCCCAATCAGGGCACACGCCTAGGTTGTAGGCCAGGTCTCCAGTTGGGGGCGTGTGAGAGGTAAGTGATCAATGTATCTCTCGCACATTAATGTTTTTCTCCCTCTCTTTCTCCCTCCCTTCCCCTCTCTCTAGAAATAAATAAATAAAATATTTTTTAAAAAGGAAACTGAACTTCTTATAATTCTTGCATACACTTTTCTTACATAGTTTCCCTACCTCTAGTGGAAACTCTCTCCTTTCCCTATAGTTAAGACCAGAAACCCTGGAGCCACCCTTGACCCCACTGTCACTCTCCACATGCAATCAATCAGTAAATCTAATTGGCTCTGTCTTTAAAAGATACACAGACTCCAATTACTTCTCACTATGTTTGCTACCTCTACTCTGGTCCACTCAAACAGTAGCCTAAATTATTGCATCAGTCTCCTAATTGCCCTATTTCTGCCCTTGCCACGCCTCCACACCCTCACTGCAATCTATTGTAAACATAATAGCCAAAATGATGCTCTTAACCATAGATCTCGTCATTCTTGTGTTCAAAATCTTTCAGTAGTTTGTTACCTCTCTGGTCTCATCATCCACTACTTTTCCCCTCACTGCTGTTCCAACCACACAGACTGTTACTACTTGCTATTACTCAAATATACCAGGCATACCACTGTCCCAGTTTTATACTTGGTGTGACCTCTCCCTGGAAAGTTTTTCCCCTAACAAAACCCCCAAGTATTGTTTCCTCATCTCCTTCAGGTCTTTACCTAATTGTCATCTCTTCAGTGAAGGCATCCCTGACCACCTTATTTTAAACTTCATCCCCTCTAACATTCTACACCTTTTTCTTATTTTATCCAAATACACATCACTATTTAATGTAATTTTGTTCTTTCATTTTGACTCTTATCTATCTCCCCCCTCACCACCACACAAAGGCAGGTACTTTTGTCTGTTTGATTTGTTGTGATATTCCCAGAGCCTAGGAGAGGGATTAACACATACTAGATGTTCAATAAATAAATGTTCAATTAATGATTTTTTAAGAGAGAGGTTTGAACATAAGCAGTCTAATACTGAGGGCACAATCTTAACCTCTACACAGCACTATTAAAAATATACTGCATATGTTTAAAGAAGTAAAAGTTGGATTTTTTTAAATAAGCAGGCATATTTATAAAATACTAAACAAAAATCAAATTGTCCGCTACCTTGTATTAAAGAAAAGTCAGTTCTGGGTGGATTGGAAATCTAAATGTGAAAGTAAAATAAAATTTCTAGAAGATAATGTAAAAGAACATGTTCATGACTGTAGAGTAGGGAAAGACGTTTTCAACAAGATTTAGAAAGCACTAGCCATGAAGAGCTTATTAAACTGGACTATCTTACATTAATACTTCTATTAATCAACAGCCCTGACTGGTGTGGCTCAGTGGATTGAGTACTGGCCTGCAAACCAAAGGATCAGAGGTTGGATTCCCAGTCAGAGAACATGCCTGGGTTGTGGGCCAGGTCCCCAATAAAGAGCGCACAAGAGGCAACCACACATTGATGTTTCTCTCCCTCTCTTTCTCCCTCCACTCCACTCTCTCTAAAATTAAATAAAGAAAATCTAAAAAAAAACCCTTCTATTAATCAAAAGACATCTTAAAAGAATGAAAAGGTAAGCCATAGAATGGAAAAGATATTTAAATGAAAAAGATATTTGCATTATATGTAAATGACCAAGAGCTTATATCTAGAATACATAAAGAATGCCTACAATTTGATGTTTTAAAAAACAACCAACAATAAAAGAGGTAAAAGATTTGAACTAGTATTTCACAAAAGAAAATAACCAAATGATCAGAAGCATATGAAATGATGTTCTATACATCTTTAGTCATCAGAGAAAATGCAAATTAAAACCACAAGATATTACTATATACCCAAAAGAATGACTAAAACTAAAAAAAAGAAAAAAAACAAGTATCTATGAGAAAGTGGAGTAACTCAAGAGAGGGGAAGGGAGGGAACCATCCCACAGTCACCTCTGGTAGGTGCCCTGACTGGGGACCGAACCCACAGCATAGGTATGTATCTGACCAGCAATGGAACCAGTGATCCTTTGCTTTGCAGGATGATACCCAAACAACTGAGCCACACCAGCCAGGGCTACCCACTTGTCTATTGATGAGCATTTGGGTTGCTTCCATATCTTAGCTATTGTAAATGATGCTGCAATAAGCATCAGGTGCATATATGTTCAAATTAGTGTTTTTGTTTTCTATGGTAAATACCCAGAATTAGAATTGCTGGGTCATAAGGAAGTTCCATTTTAAATTTTTTGATGAACCTTCATACTGTTTTACACAGTGGTGTGCCAATTTACAGTTTCACCAACAGTGTATGAGGGTTTCCTTTTCTCCACATCCTCGGCAACACTTGTTATTTGTTGACTTTTTGTAATAGCCATTCTAATAGGTATGACATAATATCTTATTTCCCTGATGATTAGTGATGTTGAACATCATTTCATATGTTAGCTGGCCATCTGTGTCTTCTTTGGAGAAATGTCTAGTCCAGTCTTCTGCCATTTTTAATTGGACTGTTTGATTTTTTGATGTTGAGTTACATGAGTTCCTTATATACTTTGGATATTAACCCCTTATCAGATGCATCATTTCCAAATATCTTCTCTCATTCAGTAGGTTGTCTTTTCATTTTGTTAATGGTTTCCTTCACTATGCAAAAGCTTTTTGGTTTGATGTATTCCCATTTGTTTATTTTTGCTTTTGTTCTTGCTAGGGGAGACATATCCCAAAAAACTATTTCTAAAATCAATGTCAAAGAGTTTACTGTCTATGTTTTCTATTAGCAAGTTTTATGGTATCAGGTCTTACATTTAAGACTTTACTGCACTACCCTGGTTGGTGTGGCTCAGTGGATTGAGCGCCAGCCTGAGAACCAAAGGGTCTCTGGTTCAATTCCCAGTCAGGGCACATGCTTGGGTTGCACATCAGGTCCCCAGTTGGGGGTGTGAGAGAGGCAACTGATTGAAGTTTCTCTCCTTCTCTTTCTCCCTCCCTTCCCCTCTCTCTAAAAATAAAATAAAATCTTAAAAAACAGACTTTAGTGCACTATCAGAAAGAGAAATTAAGAAAACAATCCCCATTTACAATAATTATTTAATTAATAGTTCAACTATCATTTTTAGTGACCCTCACTCCAATCTCACTGTGACCATCCCTTCTTATCAATTTCTATAGCACCTCTTAGAAGAAGACAGGGTGTTCAGAGTATGGATTTCAACAGGCCAGTTGATTGCAGGCTGCTCAACTGCAATTGGCAAATTAACTCAAATACAATAGTGTCCACTACTTATATTATTTTTTTAAGTAGTCTCTGGGGTGGAGATGTATGAAGTTAAAAAATAATAACACTAGACAGTAGATGAAGGAAACAGCTGGCTGGAAAAAAATCCAGAGACCCAAGATGGCAGAGGAGTAAGTGGAAGCTACACTAACCTCCTCCCAGGACCAACCTGAAACTACAGTTCAATTGTAGAGAACTCATCCTGAATTACCAACTGAACACTAGCTAGAGAGAAGACTTATAACCAAGGACAGACAGAAGATACCACTTCACCAAAATGAAACTGGTAGGGAGAACAGAGGAGGTGAGAGAGGGCTGGCTAGGCTCCCACAGGTGGCGGGCAAAAGTTCTGGAGGGATATTTCAGAGGCCAGGGGCAGGGTTCCCCCTGAGAAGTGTGAGATCTAAACCCCAAGTTGGGCTCCCCATCCTACAGCACCAGAGCCAGAAAGGAAATCAGATAACATCCAGCTGTGGAAAGAAGCAGGGTTTCTGTCTGCCAGGGAGACATGGCTGGAGACACAGAAAGACTCTTAAAGGGCAAATGCACAAAATTTTGTCTGCAGCCACTTACCCTAAGCTCAAGCAGAGGGAGGGCAAAGTGGACTAGAGATGCTTGAGGAGAGTCTGGAGTTGATAGCTCTGGGGAAAGAAATGAAGGAACAGCCACCGGGATACTTGTGCTGAGTGATTCCCCATACTGAAGGAGTCATCTTTCTTAAGCAGAGGACTTCCCTCCAAGTGGTATCAACAGAAGGGGAAGCAATAGCCCCACCTACAGGAATTACTCTGTTCCCCCACTGTGGTGCTTAAGTTGGGCTGCTGATTACAGCTTGAGGCTATATCAAGGATTAGTTTAACTAAGGTTGGTGGGGGGGGGCGGGCACTGCCAAGTAGAATTCATAGAAGCAGCCAAAATGGGAAGACAAAGGAACAGACCTCAAATGAAAGAACACAAGAATTCTCCAAAAGAAGAACTAAGTGAAATGGAGGCAAGCAATTTATCAGATAGAGTTTAGAATAATGATTATAAGAATACACAACAGCATGAAAAAAGACACAGAAACCATAGAAAAGGACCAGACAGAAATATAGAATTTAATATCTGAAATAAATAATACATTGGAAGGAATAAACAGTATAGCTAAAGCAAAGGATCACATCAGTGATTTAGAAGACAAGGTAGGAAAAAAACACCCAGGCAGAGCAGCAAAAAGAAAAAAGAACTTTAAAAAATGGTACAAAATAGAAAGGGGGAGGTTAAGAATAGTATAGGAAATGTAGAAGCCAAAGAACTTATAGACCCATGGACATGAACTAAGGTGTGGGACGGAAATGTGGGGTGGGAGGGAGTGTGCAGGGCAGAAGGAAACAAAGGGGGGATGGGACAACTGTAATAGCATAATCAATAAAATATATATTAAAAAAGAAAAATAAGAAAATTTAAAAATGAAGAGAACTTAAGAAATATTTTGGACAATATGAAGTATAACATCCACATCATGGGAATACCAAAAGGAGAAGAGAGCAAGCAAGGGATCAAGAACCCATCTGAAGAAGTAATGACCAAAAACTTCCCTAATCTGGTGAAGGAAAAAAGATACACAAGTCCAGGAAACTCACAGAGTCCCAAACAAATTGGACCTAAAGATGGCTATGATGAGACACAACATAATTAAAATGTCATGGCTTAAAGACAAGGAGAGAATTCTAAAAGACACAAGAGATAAGCAGGTAGTTACATACAAAGGAGCACCAATTAGACTGTCATTTGATTTCCCAACAGAAATATTTCAGGCCAGAAGGGAATAGCATGAAATAGTCAAGGTGATGAAAAGCAAGAACCTACAACAAAGGCTACTTTGCCCAGCAAGGCTATCATTTAAAATCAAAGGTGAAATAAGGAACTTCCCAGACAAGAAAAAGCTAAAGGAATTTGTTAACACCAAACCAGTACTACAACAAATATTAAAGGGCTTGCTTTAAGAAGAACAAGAAGAAAAGGAGAAAGGGAAAAAAAAACACAGGAAAAGGGACTAATAATAAAATGGCACTAAATACATATCTCTCACTAATCACCTTACATGTAAATGGCTTAAATGTTCCAACCAAGGGACATAGAGTAGATGAATGGATAAGAGAACAATACCCATATATATGCTGCCTCCAAAAAACCCATCTCAGATCTAAAGATACACACAGACTAAAAGTAAAGGGATAGAAAAAGATTATTTTATGCAAATGGAAAGGAAGAAAAAAGCTGGGGCAACAGTACTTATATCCAACAAAACAGACTTTAAAATCAAGGCTAAAGTAAGCCTTGATAAAGGGATACTACATAATGATAAAGGGAACAATCCAACAAGAGGATATAACCCTAGTAAACATTTACACACCGAACACAGAAGCAACTAAATACGTAAAGCAAATCTTGATGGACATAAAAAGAGGAACTGATAGAAATACAGTCATACTCAGGGATTTTAACACTCCATTGACTTCAATGGACAGATCTTCCAGACAGAAAATCAATAAGGAGACAGAGGCCTTAAATGACACACTAGATCAAATGGATTTAATCGATATCTTCAGAACATTTCACCCAAGCAGCAGAATATACATACTTTTCAAGTGCACATGGAACATTTGCTAGGACAGACCACATGTTAGGACACAAAACAAGTGTTAAAAAACTTAAGATTGAAATCATATCAAGCATCTTCTCTAACTATGATGCTATGAAACTAGAAATCAATCACAAGAAGAACACTGAAAAACACACAAAGACATAGAAGCTAAATAACATGTCATTAAACAATGAATGAATCAACAACAAGATCAAAAAATAAATCAAAAGACACAAATGAAACAAATGAAAATAAGAATACAACAATCCAAAATCTGTGGGACACAGGGAAAGCAATCCTAAGAGGGAAATTCATAGCATTACAGGCCTATCTCAAAAAACAAGAAAAAGCTCAAATAAACAATCTAATATCACACTTAAAGGAACTTGGAAAAAAAAAAAAAAAAAACAAATCCCAAAGTGAGTAGAAGGAAGGACATAATAAAGATCAGAGTAGAAATAAATGAAATAGCCTAAAAAAAGATATAAAAGATCAATGAACCCAAGAGCTGGTACTTTGAAAAGATACACAAGATTGACAAACCTTTAACCAGGCTCATCAAGAAAAAAAGAGAGAGAACTCAAATAAATAAAATCAGAAATAAAAGGGGAGGAATAACAAGTGACCCCAAAGAAATAAAAAAAAGTGAGAAAATACTATGAACAACTCTATGCCAACAAAGTGGACAACCTGGAAAAAATGGAAAATTCTAGGAACATACACTTCTAAAACCAAACCAGGACAAATTAGAGAATCTGAATAGACAGATTACACCAAGTGAAATTGAAGCAGTGATCAAAAATCTACCAACAAAAGCCATGGACTGGATGGCTTCACAGGTGAACTCTAACAAACATACCAAGAAGAACTGACATCTCTCCTTAAACTATTTCATAGAATTCAAGAGGAGGGAAGGCTCCCAAACTCATTTTAGAAGGCCAAAATTATCCTAATTCTAAAACCAGGTAAAGATACTACAAAAAAAACAAAATTATAGGCCCATATCCCTGATGAACAGTCACTAAACCTAACCAAAATATTAGCAAACTGAATACAGCAATGCATCAGAACGATCATACACTATGGTCAAGTGGGATTTATTCTAGGAATGCAAGGTTGGTATACAACATTCACAAATCAATTAATGTGATTCACCACATAAACAAAACCACATGATCATATCCATAGATGCAAAAAAAGCATTTGATAAACTCCAGCACCCATTTATGATAAAAACTCTTGGCAAAATGATAATAGAGGGAACATACCTAAACATAATAAAAGCCATTTATGAGAAACCCACTGCTACCATCACACTGAGCAAAAACTGCAAGCGTTCCCCTTAAGATCGGGAACAACAAAGGGATGTCCGCTTTCACCTCTTTGATGCAACATAGTCCTGGGAGTCCAGACCATAATAATCAGACAAGAAGAAGAAATAAAAGGCATCTAAACTGGAAAGGAAGAAGTGTCTTTATTTGCAGATGACATGATACTGTACATAAAGAACTCCAAAGATTCCACCAAAAAACTACTAGAACTGGTAAATGAATTCAGCAAAGTAGCAGGATATAAAGTTAATATTCAGAAATCAGTTGCATTTGTATATGTCAACAGCAA
Organism: Phyllostomus discolor; assembly: GCF_004126475.2. NCBI lineage: Eukaryota > Metazoa > Chordata > Mammalia > Chiroptera > Phyllostomidae > Phyllostomus > Phyllostomus discolor. Next base: position 112,492,039 of record NC_040908.2, read on the forward strand.
ACTAACAGAAAGGGAAATTAAGAAAACACTCTCATTCACAATTGCTTGAAAAAGAATAAAATACCTAGGAATAAACCTATCAAGGATGTAAAAGACATATACTCAGAAAATTACAAGACACTGAAGAAAGAAATTGAAAAAGATACAAATTAGTGGAAGCACATAACATGTTCATGGATAGGAAGAATTAACATCATTTAAATGCCCATACTACCCAAAGCAATCTACAGACTCAACGCAATTCCTATCAAGATTCCCATGACATATTTCACAGAACTAGAACAAATATTTCAAAAACTTACATGGAATCACAAAAGGCCCTGCATAGCAAGAGCAATCCTGAGAAAGAAGAACCAAGTTGGAGGAATCATGCTACCTAATATCAAACTATACTATAAGGCCATAGTAATCAAAACAGCATGGTGCACATACAATTGGCTAAAGATAGTTTACTCAATAAATCATGTTGGAAAAATTGGACAACTACATGCAGAAAAATGAAACTAGACCACCTTCTCACACCACACACAAGAATAAATTCAAAATGAATTAAATACTTAAATATTAGACCCAAAACCATAAAAATCATAGAAGAAAATGTAGGTAACAAAATCTCCGACATTGCTCATAGCAATATTGTATTGGATATAGCTCCCCAGGCAAGGAAAACAAAAATAAATAAACAAATGAGACTACATCAAACTAAAAGGGTTTTGCACAGCAACAGAAAACATCAACAAAATAAAATAAAACCCATAGAATGGGAGAGCATTTTCTCCAACACATCTGATAAGGGGTTAATATACAAAATTTATAAAGTACTTACAAAGCTCAACACCAAAAGAACAAACAATCCAATTAAAACATGTGCAAAAGACACTTCTCCAAAGAGGACATATTTGGCAAAAAGGATAGCCAATAGACTTATGAAAAGATGCTCAATGTCACTAATCATCAGAGAAATGAAAATTAAAACCACAATGAGGTCCCATCTCAGACTTGTCAGAGTAGCTATCATCAATAAATCAACAAACAAGCGCTGGTGAGGATGCAGAGAACGGGGAACCCTTTTGCATGGTTGGTGGGAACACAGACTGGTGCAACTACTGTGGAAAGCAGTATGGAGATGCCTCAACAAATTAAAAATGGATCTGCCTTTTGACCCAGCAATCCCACTTCTGGAAATATACCCAAAGAATCCAAAACACTAATTCGAAAGGACATAAGCACTCCTATGTTCATCACAGGTATGGAAGCAGCCCAAGTTTCCATCAGTAGATCAGTGAATAAAACAACTATGGGACATCTACACAATGGAATACTACTCAGCCTTAAAAAAGAAGAAAATTTTACCCTTTATGACAGTGTGGATGGACCTAGAGAACACTAGTTAAGTGAAATAAGCCAGTAAGACAAAAATATCATATAATTTCATTCATATGTGGAATCTAATGAACAAACTGAATAACAAGGAAAATAAAGACAGACAGCAGGGTGACAGCTAAGTGGTCAGGGGGAGATGAGGGAGTAGAGGGATGGAGCAAAAAGGACTCATGGACTTGGACAACAGTGTAGTGATTGTAGGGGCAGGGAGGTATAAGTGGACTAAATGTTAAAGGAAAAAAATCCGAATTTAATTTTGCCAATTTCTCTTTTGCCAATATAGCTCCAAAAAAAATCAATCACATGATAGGTACACAATATAGGAGTAATACAAGATTTAAAAAATGTTCATGTTAACATATTTACTACTTAAGTTCTGTGAAAGACTATTAGAATAATGACAGATTAAATTTCTTTAAAAATGATCAACATTTTTAAAGCTTACATTAATGAAAAAACAAAATTAGTTCCTCTTATGAATACCTGGAAGGTTTCCATTGTAGTCCACATCTTCTATGCCACATCCCCATTTAACCAGAAGTTGCAAACAGCCAAGCCGTCCATGAAAAGCTGCATAATGTACAGGTTTCCATTCTCTAACATCAGTTATGCTGGGATCCTAGAGGTAACATTCACAAAGACTAAGTTTCTTTCCATTTTGTAGGGGAAACACAAAGTCTAGCAACTTAACTCTGAAATAAGAATGGGTGGCTGTTCTCAAAATTATAAGGCAACACTAAATATAAAAGAAAACTTTACTGAAACCACTGATTTGAACATACAAGCCAATAACACACTTTTAAAAAGAACACAACTAGTCATATAAAAATAGGTTTAAGCCCTGGCTGATGTGGCTCAGTGGATTTAGTGCCGGCCTGCAAACCAACATCACCAGTTTGATTCCCAGTCAGAGCACATGCCAGGGTTGCAGGCCAGGTCCCCAGTGGGCAGTATGTGAGAGACAACCATACACTGATGTTTCTCTCCCTCTCTTTCTCCCTCCCTTCCCCTCTCTCTAAAAATAAGTAAATAAAATCATTAAAAAAATAGTTTTTAAAAAGACTAAGCCCTAGCTGGGTAGCTCAGTCGCTTAGAGAGCTATGTCAAGAGTATATGTCAAGGTTATGGGTTCAATCCCCAGTAAGGACACATACCACAACCAACCAATAAATGCATAAATAAGTGGAACAACAAACTGCTGTCAGTGTCTCTCTCTCTCTCTCTCTTTCCCCCCACCCATTTCTTCTCTCTCTGGAATCAATTTTAAAGAAGGAACTTTACTAGTCATTTTACTGGCCACAGGTTCCTGGATAATAAAATGAAAGGAGTGGATTCAAATGATCAAATCATATCTTTAAGAGTATAAAGAGTTAATGAAAAAAATACTAAGATTTTACACTTTTCACTACAGAAGTACCAACTCTTACCATAATGTCTTCAATATAGGTAGTTCTTTTCTTATAAGTTATTTTCTACAAACACTGAGTAATATTAAAAATAAATATCATAATCAAGTGTCTGGAGATATAAATCACTTGATAAGTTATTATATGAAATAAGAGCTACACACAGAAATTCAGAAAGATTTACAATCACGGGTGAACATATGTTTGGAAGCTTCAGAATCTGCCCAGTTAAACTCTGAACAACCCATAGCCTCTGAAATAATTTATACTACTAAACTGAGTGGGTTTGTTTTTAAGGTTTATCTAAATTATTGTTCCTATGTTTAGAGATAGAAAAGCTATAGAGTTCAAATTACTTCCCTAAGGGCCTGGCCTCTGTGGCTCAGTTGGTTGGAAAGTCATCCCATAGACTGAAAGGTGCTGGGTTTGATTCCTGGTCAGGGCACATACCTGGGCTGCAGGTTCAATCCCATGGGGGCACATACGAGAAGGCAACCAATCGATGTTTCTTTCTCTTCCTCTCTCTCTCTCTTTCTATCTCTCTATCTCTCTCCCCCCCCTTTCCTCTCTCTTTAAAGAGCAATGAAAAAACGTCTTTGGGTGAGGATACAAAAAATCATTTCCCTAAAGTCATGGAGAGTATTTAGAAAGTCAGGAAAAGATAATCAGACCACCAAATGCTATTTCACTTATTTGATTACATATTCTCATATATTAACAGGAATCCCTCACCACTCCACTGCGGAGCATTATTTGTAAAGTGAAAGAATGTCCATGTGTAGAAGCAAGGTGTACAGGAGTGCAACCACGATCATCCTGAGCAGCCAGATTTGCTCCATTGATTATAAGAGCCTAACAACAGAAAAATATGAATGAGTTCATATGAATATAGATATTAAATCATAAATGCAGATGGAGATTATTCAAAGGCAAGCAATTTATAAACTCAGTTAAATTATAACATATGCTCTTACATGTGTGCCACAGGAAAGTATGAGAAGTTCCTACCTAATCCAAAGAGAATGTTTGAAGACTTTTTTAACATTGCCTAAGCAACCTTTATAATACCTGATTTCACATTCTGATCTGAGCATTATATACAGTTTATAAGGCACACTTTTCGTGAGCATTGATTAATAACCACTGAGTTAAATACTTTAACCTAAGCTAATAAAAGTGAAATTTAAACTTGCATTATTTCAAAAGCACAATGTTTTATTAACTGGGTTTTGAATATAATAAAAGGATTTCATTATTAAAGTAATAGTTCTAAGCTCCAAATCAAACTTCTCACTGCATCTGAGAAGATTCCATCTGAATTTACAAGAGCCCAGTTTCTATGCATGGGTTATATCATATACACAGCATATCCCTCTATATGATGTCTGGAGTAATTGCTTCAAAAAATTATTAGTTAATATTTTTTTAGTTTTTTCCCATTGAGCATTTTTTTCCTTTTTAACCATCCCATATTTAGCAATATCTTAGAAAAAGTTTAGTCAGTCATCATTCCTATCAAGAGTTTTAGGAAGAATAATCTCCATGATTTGATCTGACTTACATTAACAAACTAGTTAAGACATCACAAACCATATATTAAGCACTTACTATGTTTTAAAAGTCACTACAAAGAATATGAAGACATATCAATTTAGGGAATTAGGCTTATGTAAAGACAAAGATAACCATACAGAGCCGTCCTTGATAAGCAAGAACTTAAACGTATACTACAAAAAAGTACCACACCAGCTCTAAGAAGGAAGAGGTCACTTTGAGAAAGAGAAGGATAATCAAGGCAGAGAGAATGGCTTGAATTATTGCTTCATTATTAGAGGAAGGAAAGTATCCAGTAAAGCTTCATTTGACCTCAATGTCCCCTAAAATTACCATTTCCACTTCCTACTTCTCAAATTAATACCTCAACTCCAAATCCACCTGCAAACTGAGTGTCACCCCCACCACTGCATAGAAATACAGCCAGCCTCCCCCTATAAGGAGCTCTTTAATTCAATGGCACTTCCTTAAGCTTTATTCCCTTTAGTTTTATCTTGTAACTGATACTCTGTCTAGTTCTTAAACTTCTTCCTTCACTTGCACAGCCTAATGGATCCTGGCTCTATCTCTCAGACTTCCTCCTGTGAATTCCTTACATTTTTTTCTCTGCTTCCTTCCATCCTTACTAGTAACATTCTTTAACTTTGAGACTCAGTACTCACTGTTCTCTATAGTTTATGATCTAAAATATTTGTCTCCAGTCCCCTTCCGACTGCCTGCACCTTCTGCACCTGAATGACCTACAGGCACCCTAAACTGCTAAATTGAACTCAATCTCTTCTCTCCCAAATCTCCCTGGACTTTCAGATATCCCTTTCTACAGTTTCATAATTATCTGTCATTCTGATTCAAAACTTTAAATTCTCACCATACTAGGTCTATGACTACTTCAGTAGATGTCAAATCACCTTCTCTCTTTCCCACTGCCATCACCTAATTTCACCCTCTATGGTCAGTGAGTACACCAAAAACCTCTAACTGGTCTATGAAGAACTGTGCATAACTGTGCACAGCCCTTAAAACAACCCAAACAGATAAACAACTTCAAAGATAAAAAGGTCTCTTGTCTTATCTCATTTGTTTAAGTGGATAGTTGATACTAAAATATCTAAGACGTAGAATCCCATAAGTTCTTATTTAGAACATATTGTGTTGGCCAAAAAAATCCATTTAGTTTTTCCATAAAATAAAAGATACATTTTTCATTTTCACCAATAACCTCATTGATTTGTATATTTTGAGTATGTTAGTGATCTCCTGCTATTGGCTTCTAGTAGGTAAAGGCCAGGGCTGCTGCTAAACATCTTCCAATGTCTAAGACAGCCCCAAAACAAAGAATTATTTGGCCATAAGGTCAATAGTGCCAAGAAACTTTGCAAACCACATCTGACATGTTCAATCAGTTATTCCACACACTGCACAATTTTTTTTTCACATTTCAGTGGTGTTCTTATCTTTCATGAAAGTATAATATGCCAAAAATATTGTGTATTTTCTTCCATCTTCAGTGTTAAAATGGCTGCAGAAAAATTCACCAATTTTGATAAGTTTTTTTAAATGCATGCTTATATGACAGCTGCCACAATGCAATCCAACAACAGTATTTCAAATGAAGTTAAAGATAACTAAGCACTACTAAAGCCATCATACAGAAAAATATAATGGACTTTTTGGCCAACCCAATAGAAGTGTGGTGATTGCAGGAGGGACGTATAGGGAGACTAAATGGTAATGAAAAAAATACAATAAAGATTATTAAAAAAAAATTTGGAACAAAGTCAAGGAAGAGGTGATAGATAAGGAAAGAGGTGCTTGTTTTGGAATTGGTGTCAGCTGAGAGAGAAGTTTCAGTTGCAGAACTGAGAGAGCATTGGAAATGTAAATTGCAAGAATTAGCAGGTAGACTGTGAGGAGGGTGAGGCCAAGATCTGGATGGAAGCCCAGAAAAGTATCTTAGTGAAAAGTGGGATATTCCAGGCAGCTGAAATTCACATGGACTTCTCAAAAGAACTGGCATTTATAAACATTCCCTCTAAGATATAGATTCCTTCTAGGGTTTTCTAATATTCCTAATAGAATCTCCCAAGATATAAAATAAATAATTATTATTTTAACATAACCTTGGATTTCTCCTTTATAGTTACATGAAGTGCATGTCTAAATAATCTCAAGGTTGGTATAAAATTACCATGGCCTTTTTTTTTTTTTTTTAAAGAAATCACTCCTCCCTGGCTGGTGTAGCTCAGTGGATTGAGCTTGGGCTGGGAACCACAGTGTCCCAGGTTCGATTCCCAGCCAGGGTACATGCCTGGGTTGCAGGCCATAACCCCCAGCAATCACACACTGAAGATTCTCTGTCTTTCTCTCTCTATCTCCCTCCCTTCTCTCTCTAAAAATAAATAAATAAAATCTTTAAAAAAAAAAAAGAAAGAAAGAAATCACTCTAGGTATCTGAAAATAAACATGTATTGGTGAATCAGCTATACTTACTTCCCCAAACAGAAATCTGTTTGGTTGGACCAAAGAGACACCTCACTCTTGCATTCTGTTGCTGGATCCTAAACAGAACTGTTATGTCTTGAATTCCTTCAGCTGTGCTCTCAGTTCAGCTTCTATGCCTGTGCCTTTTTTTTACTCTCTAGGCGACAACCATGCTCCACCCCTATCCCTCCTTTCTTTTCTTGCATCTCCAGGCAACTGACTCTCCTTTCAGTATTTTTTTTGGTGCAGATTTTACTTTCCTCTGAAGCACTTGCTCCAAGCCAGCTTTGAAGCCTGTGTCTGGGGCAAGGATTCCTTGCATTCTAAACAGCACAGAGAACATGAACATACTTAGCTGTCACCCTGATCAGATTGCATCCCTTTACATCAGCCCAGGCTTGATGGCAAAGGAACTAGGTCTTATCTCCTCAACAAGGTGGAAATCTGATGGTCAGTCCTGCAAAATATGGGAGGACAGGGCAGACAGTATGTCCACTGGCTTGTTAGGGTATGAGCAACATGGGGTATAACATGGAGGCTGCCACCTAGGCACTAGGGCCAGACAGTCTGAATTAAGGTCCAGCTTTACCACCCCTTAGCTGTGTGACCTTGGGCAAGTTCCTCAGTCTCTCTGTGCCTCAGTTTCCTCATTTAGAAAGTGGAAATTCTAATAATCCCTATGCCACAGAGTTGTTATGAGGAGTATGCTGTGTAGTAATAAGCAACTGTCATGACTCTAATCCCCAGACTGGTGATCTGAAGCTTTTTGAAGAAGGAGAGGAAGTATATAACTTCAGAGTATTAGGCCTTGATTAAAGAGAATGTCTAATTGGCCAATAAACATTATTTAAGGTGAAATGACTGTTTTCACTACCACTCCATTGAACACATTTTGTTTAACTTTCACCTGAATTCTTACTTTACCTGTATGTCCATGTCCATGTCCTAACACCCCAGAAGTTTTATGAGGCACAGTGTTAGTCCAGCTTCATAATACAATTAAGTAACTAAAAATTTTTGCAAAAAAAATTAGAAATAAATGCACACTGATATGACAGCTGTCACAATGCAATCCAACAAAATTGTTTCAAATGAAGTTGAAAACTAAACACTACTAGAGCCATCGTATCGAAAATACCTAACAGACTTTTTGGCCAACCCAATAGAAGTAAATCTACAGAATCAAATTATTAAAATAAAGTCAAATTATTAAAATAAGAGCAATAGCTTATCAGAACTATGCTGAAGTATTAAACTTACTAAATTTTTAAAAAGTAAACAAAGCTATTATTACCTGCATACATGCATCCTGACCCCTGATTGCAGCTATGTGAGCTGCTGTCCAACCTCTCGTAGTTGCTAGTGTAATATCAGCTCCATGCCAGAGGAGCCAATGAAGACACTAAATTAAGAAAACAATCATATTCACAAGTGATAAGGCAGATGTTTTGAACATTTTTATATCTTTTAAATTTAATCTGTTACTATGAAATACAGCAGCCAAAGAAGCATAAGAGAGTGAGGGAACAAGATATAAGAAAAACAAAAGCGCAGGTACAATGATATGGTAACCAGCATTTAGACATTTTTTAAAGATTTTTTTTATTTACTTACTTGACTTACTTACATCTTTATTTTTAGAGAGAAGGGAAGGGAGAAAGAGAGGGAGAAAAACATGGATCAGTTGCCTCTCGCAGGCCCCCAACCAGGGACCTGGCCTGCAACCTAGGCATGTAACCTGACCAGGAATCGAACCAGCAACCTTTCAGTTTGCAGTATGACTTCCAACCTACTGAGCCACACCAGTCAGGGCTTGGCTCTACCATTGGGTAAACAATAGGTAGCAGTGGGAACTGTGACAAACTGGAGACAACACTCCTCGACAATAAGGTGCTACTCAATTCCAGCCAGTCATCGCTGTGAGTAAAATGTTGATCCAAATCTAATATTTAACCAATACTATACAACCCAAACAAAACATGTGTGAGCCAAATTTACTCAGAGGCTGCTAGTTTGCAACCTCTGCCAAGGATCTTTCAAATGGGCCCAGAAGCTTCTGTAGCAAAGAAAACTTTGCTATTCTGATGATACCCTCTAAAAACATAGTGATTTATATTTTAAAAATGGTGGGAATCAAATGCATCTTTAAGATTTTTAAAAACTGCCCTGAGTCTCATTATAATATAGTACTTAGAGGTATGTGCCACATGTAGTATTACTGTTTTTATATACTGTATATACAGTATATATACTTTACTGTTCAAGTTTGTAGGTTCTACCTTCAGGAAGTTGTTTTTTTTTTAATTGATTATATCATTGCAATACACTAAAGTCAGTTATAGCCATATCATTTGTTGAAAAGGCTTACTTGCCCTGGCTGGTATAGCTCAGTGGATTGAGCGCAGGCTACAGACCAAAATGTCGCAGGTTCAATTCCCAGTCAAGGCACATGCCTGGGTTGTAGGCCACGGCCCCCAGGAACTGCACATTGATGTTTCTCTCTCTCTCTGTTTCTCCCTCCCTTCCCTCTCTAAAAATAAATAAATAAAATTTTAAAAAATAATAATAATAAAACAAAATTGTTTAAAAAAAGCTCAACTTCACTAATAAGCACAGTATATCATTCATTTACTCAACAAATATTTCTGGAGAGACTACTATATACTAAGCCTGTTCCGGTATTGGAGAATACTGTAAATATTCATGTATAGGTTTTTTATTTGTCCTGAATAAATATGTAGAAGTGAGATTGCTGGAACATAGGTAACCATATGTTTAACTTTCTAAGAAGCCACGAAACTGTTTTCTAAAGTGGCTGTATCATTTTATACTTCTACCAGCAATGTATGAGAGTTCTAGTTGTTCCATATCCTTGCCAATATTTCACAGTTATTTCTTGAGTATTTTTGTTTTTGTTTTGTCATTCTAATATGCATGTAGTAGCATCTCACTGGGTTTTAATTTGCATTTCCCTAATGCCTAATGGTGTTAAATATCTTTTCATGTGTTCAGTTGCCATCCATATTTTTGAGAAAGTGTCTATTGAAGTCATTTGTCATTTTTTTTAATTGGGTTTTTTGTTTCTTACTACTGAGCTGTAAGTCTCTCATTCTGATCACAAGTTCAGACATATGATTTGCAAAGATTTTTCTCCTAATTTTTCTTCTAGAAGTTTTATAAGGTTAAGTTTCAAACTTTTTTACACATAAATGTCCAATTGTGCCAGCACCATTTAATGAAAACAATATCTGTTCTCCATTAGATTACATTGAAAAATCAACTGACAAATAAGCAAGAATTCAGAAATGGCTAAGTGAGGAGCTTGGCAAATCCTCCCCAAGAAGCAATGATAAAACTGGACAAAGTTGTCAAAAACCAAGACCCTGGAAGACCCTGGAAATTGACCACAGGCAATATAACAAAATAAGGAGAATTTATTCAAGAAAATCTACTGAATCTCAGCAAGAACAGGAAAACTGAGACTACAGATATCCCTCTTCCCCACTGCATGGTGCAGAAGATCTACCTGTAGACAGGTAGATCCACAGGACAGCTCCATTGTCCTACTGGAAGGGTTGACTTAATTAGGAGCTAAACATGAAAAGTTCCATGCCCAGGCACGTTGTTAAAAACACTTCCACACCTCAGAGCAGCCTGAGAAAGCCAACATCAGAGCTAGCCTGAAGTCATGTTGCTGGTTGGGGCAAGCACAAAACTACAGACTACCCACAAAATTAATAGGAAAACCCAAGAAATGAGATGGTCAAAGTGGGCCTTACTAAGATTCCATTTAATCCTTGTAATCTAAAAGGCTGTGTGCATGTACAAGGCTGCTCAGACTCAAGAAAAGACTGAAGAGGAACTAAGTTAGCTACACATCCCTGGCTAACCACGAAGAATTACAAACACATTTTTCTAAAAAAAAAAAAAAAAAAAAGATGTCCAGCCAATTTTTAAATTGCTTGGATTGTGAAAACATTCGCCAAGCCACACAGAGACTCATCAGTAAAAGAAGAAATACTTACTGGCTCAAGGTATTTAAGCATGTGCTCTCATAAGTCACTGGCTAACCACTAAACTATGCTGACCCAGGGGTGAACCCCAGAAAGCCAGGCTTTAAAAAAAAACAACAAGAATTAAAAGAAACAACAATTGAGCAGTGGCTACATGCTGTGAGGAAACCAGACTCCACCTAATTAGTCCAGGCAAGTAAACAAATGCAAGTACACAGCAGCAACCACCGTGGGCAGGGGAGAGGAAGTAGGATCAAACTCCAGGGTTGCTACAATATATAATCTGAAATGTCCAGGGTTTTTCTTTTTTAAGATTTTACTTATTTATTTACTTTTAGAGATGGGAAGGGAGGGAGAGAGTAAGAGAAACATCAACCAGTAGCCTGTTGTACACCCCCAACTGGGGACCTGGCCCACAACCCAGGCATGTACCCTAACTGGGAATCAAACCAATGACCTTTTAGTTCTCCATGAGCCACACCAGCCAGGGCTTAAACGTCCAAGTGTGTTGGAAGATGGGATTGGAGATACAAGTCTACCATATTAAATAGCTTGAACTGTGTCCTATACAGGGTGAGTGTTAAGTAATGTCAGATTTTAGTTTTAGAGTGGTAAGTTTATATACAGAATATGAACTAGAAGTAGACAAGGCAAAAAAGAGAAAACTAATTAGATCTAAGGCAGTGGCTATGAGGACAAAGAAGAAAAATCGAAAACCAAAGATGGAATAGAACCAACTGACCTAGTGATCAGTTCTTACTGCATCAATGTGGACCATGAAGGGCACCTTCACCTAGAGAAATGTTGATAATGTGTAATGCTTCTGAAAAAAATTAAGACAACTCAAAGATACTTTTTAAATGATCACATTTGGTGCTTCTCAGATTTCTGAGAAAATTGCTTTGCACCTTATATTACAATAATCATGACAGACAATATTGTTTTACAACAGTCCTGTGGGGGTTTTCTGTTGTTGTTGTTGTTGTTACTAAACAAATATTCCAGATAAGTGATTTTCAACCAGTGTGCTGCAAGAATTTTAAAAATATGCAATACCTGGCTATTTAGTCAGAGGCAGATTAGACCTCTTTTCCCTTAGATTGTCAAATTTAAAGTGACAACAGCCAACACAACAATAGCTGTCTGGTGTGAATGAATCAAAATTATGTTTTTGGTCAGATTGGCAAAAAATATATTCTTTGGTGTGCTGCAGAATTTTAGTAATTAGTTTATGTGTGCCATGAGATGAAAGGTTGAAAACCACTGTTTTAGATGGCGAAAAAAAATGAAACAACTCAATAATGATTCAAAGTCCATTAGCCTTGAAAACTAAGAAAGGGATAGAAATGAATAATAGTTTAGCTTTACAGCAATTGAATTTGAGATGCTAGTCAGATATGCATGAGTTGTTGATCAAGCACCCAATACATAAGCCAGAATTCAGGAGAGAAAGCAAATCCATGAATTATTATGTAGAAGTGATAAAGCCAAGGAAATTAAAAAAAAAAAAACTGCCTGGAGAGAGAGAGAAGGCAAAAGCATAAAAATACCTATATTTATAGAATAGGCAGGGTAGGTTAACCAAAGAAGCCTAAGTAAGAGTAATCAGAGAAGCTGAAAGGATATCAGAAAAGAGATTAAATAAATAGTATATCAATTAGTCCTATACTACTAGAATATGGCAGAGTAAAATCATCAAAAAAAGAAAAAGAAAAAGAGGAAGAAAACCCCATCTTTGATGAAACTAGGAGACATCTGAAACTCAAATCACAAAACAGATGGGAAAGCTGCCAAAGTACAGATTAAGTGCAGGGGGCGGGGGAGCAAAAAAAAGAAAAAGACTGCATAGTGAATAGACCTACTGCGGCAGGCTGGGGAAATGTAGTAGCTAAAATAAGTTCCCCCCACACAGCCTTGAATCTTGAGAAAAAAATCTCAGTTATCTTTGTACACAGCCCAAGAATAAGAAATTTTGCATAAAAAATTTACTAGGCACTGCTTGTACTAGCTAAAACTTGAAACCAACTGAATATCCATCCATTGAAAAATGAATAAATTCTGATATTAGTCTAAGAATAAACTGTCACAACATGGCTGAAAGAAATAAAGTAGAGGCCTTGGCTGGTGTGGCTCAGTGGATTGAGTGTCAGCCTGTGACCCAAAAGATCACCAGTTGGATTCCCTGTCAGGGCACATGCCTGGATTTCAGGACAGGTTCCCAGTTCAGGGCATGTGAGAGACAACCTATCAATATATCTCTTGCACATCCATGTTTCTCTCCCTCCCTCCCCTCTCTCTAAAAATAAATAAAGTCTTTCAAAAAATAAACTACATTACATATATTTAACCACATGTATCAAGCTGCGGAATGATACATGTCATTTATATAAAACATGTCATTTAAGACAATGATATAAGCATATGCAATAACAGCATAAAACAAAGATGGGAATAATAAACACCAAATTCAGGGTAATAGTTATCTCTGGAGTTGGAAGAAGAGAAATGGTGCCTAGGAGGGGTGCACAGGGACTTCAAATGTATCTATAATGCTCCATTTGTTTTCCAAAAATCAGAAGCAATTACAGCAAAAATGTTTGGACTTAAGAAAACTAGGTATTCACTATATTACCCACTCTAAGTTACCCTTTATGTTTGCCTTTGGAACCCAGCCACCACACTGTGAGGAAGCACAAACCAGCCCAGGTGGAGAACTTCTACCAGTAGGCCCATGTGGAGGAGAATTAAGGTACCCAGCCTAAAGCCAACATCTACCACCAGACATCTGCGTGAATAAGACCTCAGAAGGTTCTAGCCCCAGCTTTTCAATCTGTAGCTAAACCCCAGATATCATGGAGCAGAACAAGCTGTCCCTGGGATCCAAATTCCTGGTTCACTCCTGAGCATAAATAAATGGTTATTTTATCCCACTAAGTTTTGGTTTAATTTGTTACAAAGCTCAGGTTCACTCCTGAGTATAAATAAATGGTTATTTTATCCCACTAAGTTTTGGGTTAATTTGTTACAAAGCTCAGGCTCACTCCTGAGCATAAATAAATGGTTATTTTATCCCACTAAGTTTTGGTTTAATTTGTGACCAAAACACCCATTAGACTGAAATGAAAAAGAAAATATTTGCAGTGCTTCATGTAGGACCTCAGTCCTGTTGGTTAAATTTGCAAAACTGCTGTAAATTTAACCTAGTTTTATTTAGCTTCTTACCTCCAAACTTCCAGAATGTGCTGCCCAATGTAAAGGGGTAAATTTATGGATGATGTCAACTTCATTAATGTTGGTTCCACGTTCTACTATTTCTGAAAGCTGCTTTACATCTCCAGCTCTTACTGCATCATGTATGCTACCAAAATGCACTTTCCTCCTGGCGCCTACTGAAAAATTGAATTGTCTAAATTATATTACAATATAAAAAAATACTGAAGCAATAAGTCAAAAGAAAGAAAAAAATGGCTTTGATTTTCCAAATAATTTACTATAGACATAATTGTGATTAACATGTTGATCTGACTTCCGTTTCAGTTCTAACATGTAACGAGCATGGAGAACTGGTGAACAAACTGAAAACTAATGACTTTTCTTGGACTGATCAGAGAACTGAGGTCTCAGGAAAGACAGGCAAATACAGAGAAACACATTAAAGTTCAGCTTACCTGGAGCAGGAACCATTGGAGCCATAAAGAGCTAGAAGCACTTAAATGGGGAGTTGTTGAGGGATTTTAAACAGAAGAATAATAATTATCAGATGTGTAATGCTGGGTGTATAGGACTGGCTGTGGTTAGGGGATTGACTATGAAGTAAAATTTCAACACTAGAGATTCAGGGAGACCATGTAAGAAAATAGGTATGGTAGTCTACAGCAGAAAGGTTGATACCTGCAACCAAGAGAATGGCATTAGGAACAGAATATTCAACAAATACTATGAAAACAGGTTAAACAGAAATTGGATGTGAATAGTGGACAAAATAAGGGAAGAGTATGCAAGGAATCTGGCTTAGTTCCCTGGTGTGGTGCCATTGAGACAGTGAATGCTAAAGGACAGAGAAGGCATATGGATACAAAATTATGTTTTAAGCATGTTCTCCAGGTGCTCAAGCAACAGTTTCAGAAAGGACTTTAACATATGAGTCTGCAGCCCAGAGGCGTGATGTGAGATTCAGACTTCAGTGTTAGATGTGTCTCAGTATTAGGTAGGTTTTTCTGATACCCATCCTCACCTCCTACTGGAACTAATGGCACTCTACTCTTCTTTATAATACTCATCACATTAGTCATTATTTGTTCAGTATTTATCTTCCCCAGTAGAAGGTAAGGAATATGCTTATCTTCTTTAATGATATATCCTTAAGACACAGTGCATTTTATCCAATTCATAAGTATTTACTAGATGGCTGAATGAATAACATAATTTGGGGGTCCTCAGTAGGACTGAAGTACAGTACATAACATGGAAAAAAGCACCAGTGATGGCAGCGTCCAGGGAAAAAAAGCAACATTTAAGGAGAGGATGAAGGAAAGTCAGCAAAGAAAAGGGAGAGTCAACAGAGTGGAAGGAAGAAAACTAGGTAAGTTTAATGTCATCTCCACAGGGTAAATGCTTCAGAAAAATCAAGGAAGAACTTAAAAGCGTTCTTAAGATTTAACGACAGTGGACATCAATGGGTAAAAAGACTGAGGAATGTGCAGATGGAAAGAAAGGCAGTAAAGCTAAAATAAAGGAGATTGGGGAAAAGGTGAACAGCTTTGAGACCACTGAAAATAGGTCACTTAGGGGAAATGAGGAGTGACAGCTGAGAAAGGCAACTGCCAGAAAGCGATAAGGTTGCTGGGGGCAGAAGTGAGAAAAGTAGTGTGGCAGAGACAAGGGCCATGGAAGTAACAGGACTCACACGGCGTTGTGTTCTCCGCAGAGGAGGTGGAAGGGCCTGACCCGGGCACCCCAGGCATGGTGCGATCCCACGGACTCCGGGGAGGAGAAGAGTCCAGGCCCCTGCTGCCACGACGGTCTTCACTGGCTGTCACCCATGAGCCACTGCAGCGGCCGCCTTCGTCTTCGCTAGGACCAGGGCCGCCGTCCTTCCTTGCTCCCTCCCAGGAGCCCCTGCAGCGGAACCCTCCGTCTTCACTTTCCTTCTCCCAGAAACCACTGAGGCGGCGGCAGGAGTCTTGGCTGCCGCTCACCCGGGAGGAGTCGCTGGCCGCGTAGCCGCGGTCTTCACTTACTCCCTCCCAGGAACTACTAAAGCTGGGGCCGCCATCGACACTCCCTCCTCCCCAAGAGCCACTGAGGCGGCGGCTGCGGTCTTCACTGCCTCTCTCCCCCGGGTCGCTGGTTCCGGGGCCGCGGACTTCCTTGACCCCCTCCCAGGTACCACTGAGATGGAGGCCGCAGTCTTCTCTGACGGTTCCTCCAGAGTCACTAGACTGGTGGCCGCCCACTTCACGGAAACGGACGTCGCTGCTGCCAAATCCGCGGTCTCCTCTCACTCTCTCCCAAGAGCTGCTGTGACCATGGCCACCATCTCTCCTAACTGTCTCCGGAGAACCAGCGCGGCGGTGGCCCAGGTCTTCACTGACCCTTCTGGAGTTACTGATGGAAAAGATAACGTCCTCACTTACGCTTCCCGTAGAGACGCTGCAGCGACGGTCATCATCTTCAAGGGTTCTTTCCCTGTCTTCGCTGAAACTGAACTCCTGATCTTCGCTACCTCTTTCCTTTGACCAGCCGCCGCGATGGCTGGGTCGGCCGTTTATCCTCCACACACGAGGGCCAGTTGTGGCGGCCGCCGTCTTCGGCTGCTATTCCCTGCGAGTCGCTGTGGCGGCGACCGCCGGACACGGGTACGCTCCCCTTGGAGTAACTTTACAGCGTTCTGACTCCCGCCATCTGCTTGGAGCGCCCACAGAGCCGTCGCCTTGGAAACGAAAACTTCCGGCGTGCTCTGGTCACTTCCAGTTCCTTACGGCTTGCGTCACTTCCGTCTTCCCTTCCTTCACCTTTTTCCAGGCTTCCCTTCAGGAGGAGTCGGATCCTGGTACATACCGGTTTTTCGGTGAAATTCCTCTCGGTCTCACACCCAGGCTTATCTAGGCCCTGTCTTTAAAACTGCCAGGCCTGGATCGCACCCTTCATGGCTCAGCGCTCAGGTGGAGGCTCCAGGATTGCGGTCTGCGTAGGTGACCTGTGTGGCGCGTGCCGGGCGGGGCCTTTCGTCCTTGACAAACCTAGTGTAATTGTTTAAGTGCTGGTTGGGACGTTGAAGAAAGGCTATTCTTAACCCTAACTTCTCACAAGTGTGGCAAAAGACCTACAGGGAAGTTAGCAGCTGCAGCCGCTCTCACTATTGAGTGCTTACTATTGCCTGGCCCTTTGATAATCGCTTGGTACTTAATTCTCACAATAATTTTGTAAGGTAGGTGTTATCCCTATTTTACAGGTAAGGACATTCAAAATATCAGTTATTTGCTGAGGCCAAACAGGCAAGTTGTAGAACCAGTGCAAAAAAAGCAAAACAAAAAACCACAGGTCATTTATCAAGAGATTGCTCCAGGTCTTCTGACTTAGAATCCAAGGTTCCTTCCACTGTAACTGTAAAATGTTTACTTTGAACAGTTTGGCCCAGATCTTTTTCTTCAGCCCTATTGCTTAACGTGTATTCTTCCATTAACTATTATAAATGTATGGGTCAAATGTGTGCAAACGTGCTAGCAGCTGAGAATACAGAAATTAAAATTGTCCTCCAACATCATCACCCACCTTGATTCTCATCCTGGTTTTTTTTCCCTCCATTAGTATTGCCTTTCCACGGGTGGGGTTTTGTAGTTGCTATAATTGCTACTTTTTTTTTTAGCTACAAAACTTTTAAATTTTATTTTTCAATTACAGTTGACACTCTTATTTTGTGTTGGTTTCTGGTGTACAGCATAGTGTTAGGCAGTCATATACTTTACAAGGTGATCCCCCTAATATTTAAGAACCCACCTGGCATCATACATAGTTATCACAATATTGACTATATTCCCTGTGCTATACTTTACATCCCCGTGACAGTTTTGTAACTACCAATCTGCACTTCTCAATCCCTTTACCTTTTTCACCTAGTCCCTTAACCTCCTGACCTCTGCTTTGCCATAGGTTTTGTGCTCTGAACATATTTGGAAAATTCCCCTGACCATATTTTTCCTCTCTTGAAATACAGTAAATTGCCTTTCTTTAACTTCCACAGCATCTTGTAATATTAATAACTGCCATTTGTTGAGTTCATATGATGAGTCTGGCACTATAGTAAGTGCTTTATATTAGTTTTATTTAATCCTTACTATAACCTTCCAGGATAGTATTACCGTTGCTTTACACAGATAAAGCACCAAAGTTAATTGTCTGAGGGCACACAACTAGTTAGTTGGAAGTACCTGAATCAGGGTTTCTACTTAGATCTTTGATTTTGCTGCACATACTCTACAAAGTCTCTGAATTCCTGCAACCTTTTTATTAGACCACTTATCACATTGTATTATAATTACCTGTTTAACAGTTGATTTTCACCCCTACCCTTCATGGACTCTGAGCTTTTGGAAGGTAGGTACTGTTTTCTTTCTTCATTTTGGAGTTCCTGATATCTAGAATATATACTTCAAGGAGAAAGCTTACTAACTGCTGTGTGGGTAAGTGGGGAGGCTGATTGGTCGATTGTCTGGTGGATGAACTGATAGACTGAAAGTAAAGGATTTTACACGTACGAGAGATTTGGGGATTAGTCATCCCAATTACCTCATTTTTAGAAATGGGGCAATTGAGACATTTTACCAGATATCTGTTGAATTACTAGTATGGGACAGTTTCTATGTTAAGTGATTTGAAAATAGTTTCAAACTTAATCAGTATTATTATTTCTGTTTTTACAGATGAAGAAACAGCGCAGATTTGGCCAAGACCACATAACTAGGAGGTGGGGGACTGGAACCCACTATGATTGACTCCAAATTAATATAGTGCTGTAGCCACTTACATAATAATGGTAATGGGTTCATTTTTTGCTTTGTTGTATGGATAAACTCACTGAGGGAATGAGGCAGCACATCCTTAAAGGGTGTACACATGGCAGGAAAGAACAAAAAAGGAAACAAACAGCAGAAAAAGTAAAATCTCCCAAAAGAGATTAAAAAGGATTTAAAAATAAAAGCAGAAATAAATGAAATGGAAAATAAATTGATCACAATAATAATTGGTACTTGAAAAGAACAATAAATAGACACTTAGCAAATCTGAGGAAGAAAAGGAAAGAAAACAATTTGGAAACAAAAGGAACATATTACACAGATAGGAGGATCTTTGAAAATCAGAAATGATTTAATGTAAACTTACGCTAATAGTCCTGAAAATTGACTTGCATCATTTTCTAAGAAAGCATAAATTTCAAAAAACTGGCCTAAGGGTTAGAAAACCTTAATAAACTGATAATCATAAAAGAATGACCTATGTATGCCTGACAAAAGGCACCAGGAACAAAATAAAGAAGAATACTTCCCAACTATGACAGTACTAATAGATGCTAAATAAGGAGAGCTTTGAAAGAAGTGTCTCTCAGTCTCACTTATCAATGTGATTGCAAAAATCCTAAGGAAACTATGAAGCCAGCAGTGCATTTAGAGAATGTCGTAACTAAGTTGGGGTTATCCTACCAGTACAAGGATGGGTTACCATTAGACAGTATAGCAGTGAAAATATCCTAATTTAATAAATGAGAAAAACTATATGATCTTAAGTCATACTGAAAAGTCACTTGAAAAATTAGCATCTATTACTGATTCAAAAGTTAAGTTCATATTAACATAAAAAGAACCTTTAACTGAATGAACAAATAAACAGCACACTTAATGTTATAGTCCGTGTTATCTGCAGTCATTCCTGTGAGTCTGCACTGGTCTGCAAATTTTGGTCCCAGTGTAATAATAAGCAAGATAAATAAGGTATGATTGAACAGGAAATTAAGATGTGATATTGTTTACCTGGAAAGCCTAAAGCAACTGTAAAATATTAAATATTAGAATAAAAAGTTCAGTAAGATGGTAAGCTTGATAGCAGCATACGGAAGATTTCCCACTAATGAGAATCAATTTTTAAATGTAAAAAAAGATCTTGTTCACATCAGCAGCAACAGTGGTGGAAAATTCTAGGAACAAATTTATCAAGAAGTAAGCAAAATCTACCAGAAAACCATAGAACTTTATTTATGGATGTTACAAAAGATTCAAATAGATGGAAAGATGCTGTGTCCCTGTGTGAGGAGGCTCAGTACTGTAGGTTGGATTCTCCTGAGGCCATAAATTGGTTGCATTTCAAGTAACTTCTAATGTAATTTTTAGTGGAAATTGTCAAGATAATTTCAGATTTGTCTGGAAAATTTAATGTGCAGGATTAAATAAAACATTTCTGAAAAAGGACAATTAATGAGGACTTAACCCTGATACATACTAGAACTATAAAGCTAGAGTATTTAGAACAGGGTGGTGTAGGAAAAGGACTAGACAGATTAGTGGAACAAAACTATTAACAGAATCCAGAAATTAGCCCATTTGTTTATTACAGAGGTTTTATCAAATGGAGAAATGGCTCTTCAGTATTTTCACATACAATTTCAAAAGAATTAAAGATATTAGCAAAGTGTTAGAAGACAATACAGAAAATTTGTTTAATCTTAGGAAGACCTTTCTAAGCAAGACAAGCCCCAGAGACCACAAAAGGAAAAAAATAGTATAATAAACATTTAAAAGGTTACAAGCTATGTTACTAGAAGATCAGACACTTATTCTAAAAATTTAAGTCAAAACACAAAATAATGAGCAAAAACAAAATACCAAGAGGAAATTAACAAAAGGAAGGATATTCACAGGCTGAGCAGCACAATGATGAAAACTAGGGACGTTAAGTGTTGAAAGAGGTTGTCTAAACAAAGCACTCTGAAGTCTGCTGGTGAAAGACTAAAGTGGTGTGACCCATGAAGGACAATTTCGCACTACCTGTCAAAATTCTAAATACTGTGCTTGAACCAGCAGCTTTCAAGTTATAAAATCTTCAAACTAACTGGCTGAAGTGAATGTACTAGGATAGTCATTGCAACAATTTGTAACTAAATAGTTATGAATTTGAATATCTGTCAGTGAAAGAATGGCTCAAGTATGTTACATTCGTATAGGAAATGCATAGCGGTAGACATACAGATCTACATGCATTAATCAACATGGAAAGGTTTGTAAGATACGGTAAATGAAAAAAGGCAAAACTACGTGTGTGTGTGTGTGTATATATATATATATATATATATGTGATCTCATTTAATTTCTGAAAATAGGTGAAAATTTTTTCTAACTTTGGGAAGGATCTATGCCAAATTGTTAACTCAGTGGTTACTTTATACAAGAAGAAAGGACATGAAAGACTATTTTCTATACTTGTATTTGATCTCTGAAATTTAATTCTTCTTAAGTAAAAATACAGAAGTGCAGAAAGACATGCATTGTCACATAAAGCAAAAGATAATTTTAAGGAGTATGTGACCCAGGAGAGATTAAGAGGCTAAGAAAAGCACATTGGTTTTGGCAAGGAGTCCTTGATAATACTCAGCAATTTTAATGTAGTCGTCAAGATGTAAAACCCAGGTTGCACAGGATTTTAAGGTAAGTAAGGGACTGACATGAAGTTTCTCAAGTGAAAAACGTGTCAGAACACACTGAAGTGGGCATCTCAGCATTCTAAGGAAATGGAACCCTTTGTAAGCAGGAAAATTATGGTTCCAATTAGGAAAAATGGCTAGTCCTCCTCTTCCACCTCCACCTTAGGTTTTCCAAAGTGAGGTAATGAATCAGTTTGTCCCAAAAATCCCTCATAAATCAGTTCTTTGCAGCTATTTCCAGAAAAGGAAGCAGGGCCAACCCCGAATTAAAACTTGAACAAAGAGGTTTTTGGTAACCATCTCCATACTCCTTCCTGCCTGTCTACATTCATGCTTTCCAGGCATTCTCGCTTTCCTTTTGGTGCACACCTGCAAATCCTAAGGGACACCACTGGTGCTTTTTGGCTTTTTGTCCTTCCCTGCCTGCCCAATGAAATGTCGGTTATTGCACGGATCTGACCTCATTAGGAGAAAACTTTCAAGTTCTGCAGGAGGTCAGGCCTTGATAATAGCCTGGTTTTCCATTTCTATCTCCAGACTACCTTTTTAGCTAAATCTTTTCACTTGTGGGCATGGTTAAATGCCTTGATATTTTGCTGAACATTTTGTATAAACCTTTCAGAGCATTTATTGGGCACTAAAACTGTATGTAAAGAAATCCAGGAAAATAGAATCTAAAATTCTTTTAGTTTAAGCTAGTGTATGAGAATCTTAGTTTTATTTTTCTCCCTAAAGCATACTTTGTTTTTAGCTGAATAACAGATTACTGTATAGTATTTTCCAGAACATGAAAGTTTTAAGTAGGTAAATTATGTTGACAATGTGAAGGGTGTAATGAACTTTGCAGTTTTCAGGAAATACACTATTCCTTTTGTTCTCATGAATTCATTCAAATGGTAACATTCACCTTCCATAAGGTTTCTAGCTTTCCTTGCCACACTTTCCAGTATAGATGACTGTTTCTAGTTCCCAGTTGCTATGTGTTGGCATGTTGGCTACTGCTGTTCCATCTTCTGTGGCTCAAGTTAAATGTTTGATTTCTAAATCAGTTAATGAGATTTGGCTGTTCATTATAATGAAGTGTGGAACTTTATTAATATAACTGGCTTACTAGTTTCAAGTGTATCTATGGAGCATCTTAAATATGAGTTGTCTCTGAATGACAATCTACTAAACAACTTGAGATAGGAATCTGTTCTTAACATTCACTGTCATTCTAGTGCACAGCCCTGGTTAAATTTTGCACAGGTAAGGGGTGCAGGGGGAGAGACATCTAAATCACTACCTGACATCTAGCCCCCTACCTCAAAGAAAAAGTAGGAATTGAATTCTTAATTCCAGGTGGTCCAGTATCTGTGGTCATTTCAGTACTGTCCCTCCAACTAATTCCTCTGGTGCTATGGAGTCTCTTTCCAGCTCCAAGTGACGAGTCATGTCTCTCTTTAAGCTAACTTAGCATGCTAACGTCTCCTGTTTACCTCATTCTAACCACAAGTCTCTTCGGTCAAATTTAAGGTTAGCTCTTAACTATTTTGTCACCTATCACTCACTACTTCAGTAGTGTTCTCTCACCTTCCTATAAATGTTCCCCAGGCACCTCTTCCACTATACAGGTATTAGTAGTTTTGAATGTCTTGTCACATACTTTTTAAGCATTTGATAAAAACTGATGGCCTCCAAAAGTCACAGCAGAAAACTACATTTTTGGATTTGGATTCCAGCATTTCTTCATGACTGTCACATACATTCAAAGGTTCAGCTATCACATGGTGTTTGTAACTCCAGTACAGTGGACACTTAGTTTTTTACTAGACCTCTCTATAGCATTTGAAAATCTCTTTAAATAAAATTTTATTCACTTGATTCTATTAAAAAAAGAAGCCAAGATGCAGATAGGATATTACCTGTTTAAAATTTCTAGTGGTTGCCATGACATGACCAACGGTACATAAACTGTTCTGAGTTACTGGGTTTTAACCATATAAAAATTTTTGAAAACACATGGTTTACATTTGTTCATTCTCCATAGATACCCCCCTTCCTACAAAAGTGGACTCCAGTCCTAGTTATCTCCCAAAACTTAGCTTAGCCATCTCCAGGTAGTTTGGTGTGCCTATTTCTATCCTAGCATTTATCTTAGGGAACTATTTTAAATTGTAGAAATTTAGCAGCCAGGTTCATATTTTAGTTCTACAACTTTCTAAGTTGTTACCATTTACAATGTAGGATTATTTGTAAGCACCAGAGAAAATACATGTAAAATGTTTGTCGATGCCTACCACACAGTATTCAACAAACTGATTTTCGTTGTTATGTATGTCTAGCTCCTCCAAAAGATGGCAGAAAAGATTAATGTTGCATCTCTGAGTGCCTGACTCATTAAGTATCACTTCATGTTTTAAAGCTGATGAAAGAAGTCACAGTCTGAAACCATTTAAGAAATAAAGAGACACAAACAAAGTTTCTTCATCCTATTTATTACATGTATGAGATATTAACATGGTATTCATCTAGTTCAGTCAAAACCAACAAAGGATAAAAGTTAACCATGTTTCAAATGAACATTCTTACAGATCCCCCTGTAACTTAAAATAGAAGTATGTTCACTGCATTAAATTATGACAAATTTGAAGTGTCATTTAAAAAGAAATCACCTTTAGTACTTAAACATATTTAATTGTTTGATGGCATCATTGTCCAAGTTCAAGAATAAAAGTTGCTTCATTAGATGCTCTTCAAAAATGGACATCTGGATGGTTCTCTAAAGCTGGAGATAGATATATATGCAAATATGTCCTGTTTTGTTTTTTAAAATATTTCAAATCTGGCTTTTCTATTTGAGAAAAGTCCTGCAATGCTCTCTCACAACCCCCTTTTGAAGAATAAAACTAACTTAAGACTTTGCCTCCTTAATGATGGGAGCTACTAGGAAAAAAATCTTATGTTGAAGTTGCTGTTTAATTCCATTTTCACCCAGTAAAAAGTACAGAAACACTGTCTTTATTTGATGGTGTGCATAAATATTACACTCCATGGATAGCAAAAATATTTTTATTTATAATTTACAGTTTCACAAGTGAAAATCGTACATTTTTACACATACAATTTCATTTTGTTAAATTTGCACACATCTACAGAACTTTCACACAACAAGCACCTGAAACTGTGCAGGCAGTAGGAAATGCAAATACTAAAATGTATTTATTAACCAAATGATAGCTGAAGGCCCTGCCTCAGCTACACAATTTATATAGATATGACTATATATACATAAATTCTTCACCTTCTAGATCCAACAGCAGCTTTTTTAAAAAAGAAAAACATACCTTTCTCATTTTATTTTAAACTGACTCAACTGGATCATTTTCTGTTTTAATTTCAGTGGGTGTTGCCATGCTTTCCTCTGTACACGCTGGTGGGGTATCGATTTGTTCTTCCTTAACTTTGGGACTTTCAGAGGGTTCCTGCAATTCATTTTTGACAATGTTCAACATAATGTTCAAAGGGTTTTCAACTGGTGTCTTGCTGGGAGATGGTGTACAATCAAATGAAGATGTCTACAAAATGAAAAGTCCTATAAGTAATGACTAAAGCTCAAACGTTATCATATTAAATGACAGTCTGTAAGACCCTTATATGGACAAAGAAACAAACATGTTTGTTTCCCTACAAAACATGGCATAAAAACAGACTATTAAGTATTTAACATGTACTCAGCAATGAGCTAAGAAAAGCAGCAACCAGTAAAAGGCCAAAAGAGGTTGATTAGATATGCTTCTATAGTTAACCCCACACAGATGGTAACCCCCTACAAATACTGGGTTTTTTTGTGACTCCTAATTTTAAACACTCAGAGGATTTCTAAAAGCTCCATAAACCCTCAAAACATCCTACAAAGCCTAGTCTTCTGATGACCCACATGTATCTACCAAACTGCCTCTTAAACCCGCGAAACAAATATTCTTTGAAAGGCAATGTATTCCACTGTTTGGTTTTTTAAAAGTGGTCGTTATACAAAAAAAAAATTGAATTTCTAAGAGAAACACATTGATACCTTTTTCAGATTTCATGTGTGATCATTTAAAAATTATTCCTATATTACATGGATGAGTGAAGTATGTTAAGATAAAAAGTAGTAAATGCTACCCACAACTCTAGAAACCTATTCCCATCATCCTTCTCTTTCGGTTTCCCTCACATTTTTCTATGACTAGTGCTGTAGTCAAAGACATCATCAATAATGAAGTGAATGGAATGCAAGGAATAATGCAGAAATTTCAAAATTTACATCAGATTGTAACTAGCACCAATATTTAATGAACCTAAATGCTGTATAAAAACAAAATCAGCTCAGTATCTCAAAATAACAATATTGCTCTGATGCAAAAAATAAAACTTATTAATGTAATAAGATCGGTAACCAAAAAGAACTTACATTTTGATAATCTTCATAACATGATGGATGATAAATCTGAAGCAAAAAGAAAAAAAGTAGGTATTCACATGTATATTCATTTCTAGTGGCTATTCTAATAAGATTTTCTTTTCTAAATCAAACCAGAAGATAACTATCTTAGAAAAGGAAACAAAATCATTTGGTCACAAATATGGATAAAAAATTTTTATCCTGATTTCTCTTTAAACTTAGCTTGCTACATTTAAGTAGATAACACGGTAGGTTTTGAAGACATTAACAGTTTTGATGATGAAATAAAAATTTAGAATCAAAACTGGTTAGGCAGAAAGACTAAATTCCTAAGACCTAGTCCTGTGTTTATCATTAACTAGTTATGCAACCTCTTACATAAAATGAGTACAGAACCAGAAGATTGCTAAGATCCCTTCCAACTCAAACACAGAAAAACCTTTTGTATTAGAACCGACAGCATTTCTGTCAATGTGGTAAGTTACCCCTACAAAAACCAAAAGCAATCTTAAAACTTACAAAAAAACTGAAAATTACCTTTCCATCTACTCTAATAGCATTTTTTAAATGCCATTCCTCCTCTTCTTCATCCCAGTATTGTTCAAATTGTTCTTGACAGATTTCACAACTCTAAAATAGAATTGTATAAAGTGAAATTTACTAATACAATACATTAAGTAAAAACATATAAACATTAAATGGGCAAAGGAAACTTGAGCTTTCTGAACGTTTAAACAATGTTCCCTATGTAATACTGATACAAAATAAGTTCTAAGAATTTTGCATTCTTCCATGCAAAAACAGGTAACATTTCACTACTGTTGTTCACTGATACAATAACTCCAGTGGTTATAAAACCCAAAGCTAGATCACAGAGTACAACTGATGAGTAAAGCTTATAAGAAATGTTTTTTTAAAAAATTGCTTTTTGGCCTTCTGGCTAAGTGAAGAAATCATAAAATCATTGAAAGAGGGATGTAAATAAAGTGATATGTTTATGATCATTTACTTAAGCAACATGACCAGAGGTAGAATATTTAGCATTCTCTTACCTCAACTGCTCCAGCTGGCCCTGCAGGTACACTCTGGAACTCCTTTTCCTTAGCAGCTTCCTGAGTTTTGAGCACAACTTCTTCATGCACCTTTTCAAAAAACTGGCTCTTTGCACGTTCTTCCAAATCAGCTATTTCCTCAAATTCTATCCAGTCCTTAAAAGAAGTTGATTTAAGAAGAATATTTTCATTGTTCCTAAACTTTTACTGAGTTATCTTCAATATGATGTTATTTAAAGGGTTCAGTCTTCTACAATATACTTTAATATTACTCATAATTATGCCTTCTCTTTGAGGCCCATAACTAATAGACAACATAAGGCAACTAATTACAATTAAGACCTTAATATTAAGTTTCCATTACCTCTATAGTTACAGCTACTAATTTATACATGATAAACATTAGTATAATATAGTATAATATTTTTTAAAAATCAGTCACAGCAACTTGGAATTTTAGGCCTATAAGAAATCTGTGTCCTACTCTAAAGTCAAGAAAAAGCAAATACATACTGTTCTAATTTCTTTTATTTAAAAAACCTCCTATATACTAGGGGTCAAATATTTAAAAAATTCTAAAGTTAGAGTCTCAGCACTTATTTAAACTAACATACTTTTAAAATTATAAAATTTAAAGGGTAAAAGACAATTCAGAGACATATGAGTTACGTACTGTTAAACTGTAGTACCAACGTCTATGAGTGACTTTTCTGCTAACATCTTTTTCAGTTCTGTTTTGCCGATAATGCCAGTCCAAGTGATCTGCATATACATCTGTCTGTGATGTTGTAAATCTCATTCCACAAGAGTAACACTGAATACCAGTGTACAGTCGATTTATAACACTATCATAACGTCTATTTTGAAAAAAAGAAATAATCTTTAGCTTTGATAACTTGGCTTAAAGAACTTTAAAAAAGGCAATTACAAATATTTGTTTTCTGTATTTTAATAATGGTGAAGCCATTATTATGTGATGAAATAATATTTCATCCAAGAGCTAGCTGGTGAAACCCAAAGATCAATATTATTATTGTCTAATGTATATTAGTGACCCCCTTTTTCCTTAACTTTGGTAAATTTTGGCACATGCAGTCTATCCTATTAACAGACCTGGCCCAGCTACTTACTTCCTTTTGGTTAAAAACAGAATGACCATGCACTAACTAATAAAGCAACAGTTGGCCTGTTCTTAAGACTAGTGTCAATATCAAGGTGGACACAGCAGGTGGATATGGCAGAATAATCAGATTTCACCTCTCCAGATCTTTGAAGCTCCTAGTAACTCAACCACTCTACCCTGATCTAAAGAATACTGAAAAGAGGTACAGGAGAAATAATAATTGCATAGATTACTAAAAAGAAAAATTAGAAAACTAATGGGAAACAAGTCACCAAATCCTTTTTTAAAATTCTGGGCTCCCTATTTGGAAATAAATTGTGTAAGACCAGGCAAACCCACAAGCAGGGCAGTGGGAAACTCCAAACAATTTTTAAATAGTTGAATAAAGCAAAGGACAGTACACTAGTACTTTGTATACCAGCAAATAAAATACTTAAGAGTTGTATTAATATTGAATGATTTCATGAAAAACTGATTATATAACTATATGGGAGAAAGTTGACAGAACAGTAAAGGAGATAACTAAATCTTCACATTCAAAAAGTCAAGATTTCGCCCTGGCTGGTGTGGCTTGGTGTATTGACTGCTGGCCTGCAAACAAAGGGTCACCAGTTCGATTCCCAGTCAGGGGACATGCCTGGGTTGAGGGCGAAGTCCCCAGTAGGAGAATATGAAAGGCAACCACACATTGATGTTTCTATCCCTTACTTTCTCTCTTCCTTCCCATCCCTCTAAAAATAAATAAAATCTTTTGACAAAAGAAAAATCAAGATTTCTAAATATGATAAATTAAATGTTATATATCAGAAAAATACAGCGTTAGGCAAAGTCAGGTTTACAGTTGTTCACATGGAAAATAGTACTGTAACTAACTAATAATACAAGAATAAACTCTTGGTGCTTAACATACTAACAACTGTAAACTTCTTTTCGCACCACCATGTATGTATCTTTTAAAAATCCAAAAGTAAATGCCAGGAACCATAGAAAAAAAAGAGTTAAAAAATGGTTGCTTCTGGGTGAAGAGTAGTACTAGGGAAAAGGGATGCCATCTTTTATTATTTATTATAAGCAAGCCTATATAAGCCTTTCATTACAAAACTTTATATGAAAGTATTAATTTAAAAATACTGATTTTAAAAGTGAAAAACATTAGCTATTCTATTTTTAAATCAAGTACTCATAAAGACAAAATGAATTGATAAAGTAGCTTTGGATGTTTTTTATAAATATAATATAGGTAATAAAACTTTATGAAAAGATATGGGACAAAGAGTAACACTGTTATCAAAGTGGGAATTGTAGGTAATTTTATTTTCTTGATTTCATTTGTACTTTCTATTGTCCACAATAAACATGCATTACTGATAAAGTGGAAATTGATTTTTTTAAAAAACTTTTGAAATATTAGACTACAAAAATCTAATTTCTTTATCACGAAAGTGTAAGAATATCAATAAAGAAAAAATAATGAGGATTGAGGGAAGAATAAAATAAAAATGGAAATGAGTGATCATCAATACCTAATATTTAAACTCCCTGTATTTGTTGTTCCAAGCACAGATATGAAAAAAACAAAAAAAAAAACAACAACAGACATTTGTGATAGCCTTCAGGCCTAAATATTTGTGCAGCAGACATATTTTAAAAGAAGATTTAAATAGGCTTCCTAAATGTTTATGTTATGCATAGTTTACAACATTAAATAAAGAAACCAGGCTCCCTAAATTTTAAAAACAGTAAGAGGGGTAAAATTAGTAACACTAATAATACTGTCCACTGTTGATAAAAAGTCACTGTCCTTTTTATCTTAGAAAATTAGGAAGAAAATTAATGATTACATACTGTTTCAATTCTTCAATTGTAAAATTGGTAAGATCTGGAACATCTTGATCTTCATTTTGATCTTCCTCCTCTTCAGTGGAAGGCTGCGCAGCAACTTCATTTACTTCTTCAATTGACAAAAATATATACCAATTTCTCAATACCAGTCTCCATTTATTATTTATAGAGGAATACTACATGCTTATAAGCAATAGAGAAGCCCATCTTGTCTATTCAGTGTTTGTAATCTTATATTTATTTACTGGCCAAGAAACCTAATACAATTCTTTCTTTTGATAAAATATTAGGTCTTTAAAAGTCAATTTCACAAAACTAGTTCATCAATACTCAAATTATTTTTAAAAACTAATATAGATTAACTAGTAAAAAGTCTGCACATTATCTGCATCAGGAATGTTAGTCTGAAAACAATGTCCACTACAAAAATACTTCCACCTTAGAAAACTTAAGAATTATTATAAACCAATTCTTTTAGATTTTCAAAAATAAAGAGTGTATCTAAGAATTCAATTATTGTAAGTCAGAACTTTTATCATAACTTAACATTGTATCATATCATACATCTTTGTAACTTAATGGAGCTTTGTGTAGATGAATGAAGTACAGAAACATACTTACGTGTTGTAGCTGAATCAGGCTGGGACAATTTGAGAATTCCTGTTTTAAGCAGTTTTGAAAATAATTCATTTACATCCACCTGACTGAGATGATTGTCAGGGTATGCCTTAGGAAGGGCTCCTTTAAAGAAAAATAACACTCTTCAAATGAAACTAGAACTTAAAGGTATAAATTATACTAAGCATTTTCAAAGTTTTCTTCAAGATGTCTATCAAACAATAAATTTTACAGACTCTTGTTAAGAATAACTATAAATTATCTCGAAACCTCCTAAAATGAACTTTTTATCTTAATATACTTTAGGATAAATACTAAAAACATTAATACTTTATATTCATACTCCCTTCTATGCAATGCAACACACCACCCTTTATTTCCAACCATCTAATTTTCTCATCTTCTAACCATACTGGGGGAAAAAAATACCCAGAGCCTAAGCAAAAGTACTTCTCCCCACTGCCATGACTACCCAGGAAAACTAATGCAGGAAGATGAGCCATGTGGTTCAGAGTATACCTGCCCTCTGCCCTTTGCTGAATTATTACCCTTGCAAAGCAGCCCAGGCTCTTGTTAAACAGGTATGAGGCTTATTAAAGCTTCAATAATTTAAATAAATAACAATCTTCTCCTTAAGCTCACTGATTAGGAATCAATCCAATTATGTACCTTGTTAAGCACTGATCTAATTATGATCCTCTCACTCAACTATAAAAATATTTTAATGTATTTGTATGTCACCATCATGCATCTCATTACACCTCTAGAAAAAGTTGTGAACTACTAAAAATTCCTCTTTGTGAGAAGAAATTCAATTTGCATCCACCCTGCTCCTAACCACTGCATATTCTTCACACTTAGCACAATGCTTGGACACAATAGGCTTAATTAATGTCTACTGAAATGAAATGTCTGAATACATATATGAATGAATAAATCAACCCTGATAGTTAATAACAATAGCATTTCACACACTAGTTTAACATTTACATTTCATTAGAATTAGCTATCTATATGTCTTAGAGTGGTAAACAGCCATTCACATGCCTGCAGATGGCCAAGTTCGGTGATCAAGAGCATGAACTATAGAACCAGACTCCCTGGGATTCTAACTAAAAATCTCACATTCTAGTTGTGTGACATGATCACATTGCTTATATGTGCCCCAGTTTCCTTCACCTGTAAAAGGGTAGTAATAGTAATTGTTCCTATCTAAGGCTGTCATGAGAACTAAATGAATTAATAATTATAATGCACTGAGGTGTCTGGCATTATATACACTGTTTGTTAAAAAAAAAAAAAACTGCACACCAATTGCACATGAAATTCTCCACTCAACAAGAAAATCTGACCTCCAAAGAAATGTACATTAATATAGCACTTTACAAGTTACAAAGTACTTTTGCATATACAATCTCATTTGATTCTCTTATAAAAAATTTTCTAGACAAATAATACCTTTTATTAAATTCTGTCTACAGAGGAAGAAACTGAAGCCCAGAGAGCATATTTGCTTACATCCTGCCTATCCATGAAATAGCAAAGTGGATATTCTAAGCCTGGTCTTATGACTTTAGATTCCAAATTCCTTCCTTCCCTTTCGTTATGACACCCCCCCCCCCAAAAAAACACCACATGCACTAAAAATATTAATTAATCTGCTCTGGCTAGTGTAGCTCAGTGGATTAAGCACTGGTCTGTGAACAAAGGGTCACTGGTTCGATTCCCAGTCAGGGCACATGCCTGGGTTGCGGCCAGGTCCCCAGTAGGGGGCGTGTTAGAGGCAACCACACATTGATGTTTCTCTTCTTCTCTTCCTCTCTCCCTTCCCATCTAAAAATAAATAAAATCTTTTTTAAGAAAAACGAACTAATCCTAATAGTCAACCTAGAAATTAAAAACAAAAAGCTTTAAATTAATTGAATAAATTTCTTATGATGACAGTTTAAGATCTAATGCATAAATAAACTAGAACTTGGATAGGACTTTCCTAGCTATGTCAGAAGTTTTAGACAACTCCCTAAATTTGGAAACTGAATACTGCTATACTAGAGTATGTTTCTGAAGATTCAAAAATAAAGCAAGTATCACTATGACTTGGTGGGCTGGTTTTCAATACATTAACTCTGCAGTTATTTTATAAACCACCATAATTTACACTTCCTATTTTTCACATATTAAAACTAAAATTCATTTTAAAGCCCTTGCATTCAATATTGTTACTGTATTCATAACAATATTGTTATGCTTCACCACACAGTAACAAAGGCACTTCACTTATCAGGGAGCTAGCTAGGGAATCACAGAAGTTTTTTCTACTCTTTTAACATGTTGGATATAATTATTATTTGAGTGTCCATAAAAAACACATGAACAGATCAACTTTATAAGGCAATGTACCCTGTATTTACTTAATGGTTATTGGATTATCACACACATACACACAAAACAAAAACTCAAAATATCAAATAACTGAGATTTCTGAGGTTTGTCATTTATTTCATTTCAGCACAAGTATTACACTCCTATCCCACTTTCCAGCTTGCACCCAATAGGTTTCACTCCTCTTATTTTTAATGGATCTCTAGTTGTAAACAGAAACAATGTGAATACACATCAACAATGTAAACCCAGAAAGAAAACAAAACATTCCAGCCAGATTAATTTTCTCAAAATCACATATGCCCTCTCAACATTGTCATTTTTTTAAAATCTGTAAGGTAGCTATTCAAAAAAAACAGTATTTGTCTTTTGAAAAACAAAAAGTTCAGAAAGTACATACCTGAAGGATTCTGAACAAATGCTCCAAGATTTTGTGGATGAACTGGTAAAAATTGTTGTCCTTGGCCAAACGATACTGGCTGAGCAACACCAGTCAGAACCTTTAAGAGAAACCTTAGTTTTATAAACATCCTTTCCATATTTTAAGTAAGACTTTAACATCCTAACCACATACAAATAGTCACAGATATCATTAAGGTTTGGTTTCTACAATAAAGATTTACAAGTATAACCTGACTGGTCCCTTCAATTGTAGACTTGCTACAAAAATGAACAATTAATACCCTCCTGAATCTGTTTCATAAAATTATAAAGAACTGAGATTGGATGTGAAGTCTCTTTGAAAAATTTAAGATATCACTTTAAGACATCACAATGCAAACATAAGATAGCCACCAACTAGCTGTGTAACCTTACACAAATCACTTTACCTTGCTAGTGCTTTCTCTTATAAATAGAAGAACGAACATCCAGAGATGTGACCTGTGCCAAAAGCTTGTTTTAATTAGCAATCTGAACTCCTTTGTGATCATCTTGCTTGGCCATTATACTTTAGGTTACAAAGTAGATTGTAAAAGACATCAAGGGAATGTTGCAAAGTAAAATAGTCATGAAAAAAGTACTGTATAGGCATACAGATACTGTACTTGTACTCCAGAGTGAGGTTAAGACTTCTAAATGTTGCTGGTATGTAAACAAATATCCATTCATAAACCTTGTTCAGTATCCATGTGAACTTTCAGTGGTATATATACATAATAAAGAACAAAAAACCATAATGGGGAGGATCCACATGTGTGAACGCAAGAGGTATAGAGCAAATATCTGTACCTCACAGCAGAATTTTACTGTGAACCTAAAGCTCCTCTAAAAAATAAAGTCTACTAAAAAAAAAAAAAAAGTGTGTGAGAGAAAGAGGGGACACAGGGGTGGGGGTGGGGGGAGATTTCTCCTAGATACTGAAAGAGTGAAAATCCATTTTGGATTGAAATTGCAAATTTCAGCCCCAAGACTTTCTTTCCACTTCCCTAGTTTGAAATACATTAAAAATATTCCAATCTGTAGAATAAACTATCTCCTGAAAACCTTCCTCAAACTCTAGAATCATTAAAAATGGTTATTTCCACGAAACATAATTTTGCTGTAACTGCAAAAGACTTACCTGTTGAGATCCCTGAATATTTCCTACAGTTATCGGAGCAGGTAAATTACCAAAATTTCCAAATTGAGAACTCTGAAGATTTTTTTCATCAAAATAGTGTCCAGACGCTCTGTTAAGGGGATTGGAGAAACTCTGGTTTCCAGGGCCATGTGGTCCATTAAAATTTGGTCCTTGAGGTGAATCAAATATTTGTTCATGTCTTTGGAACTGCAGTCCTTGGGATGGGGCATTAAAAGCATTGCCAGGTGGATCGTTATATGGACCAGTCTGGTTGAAAGAAACTGATTCAAGCCTTTGTGAAGGATGATTGTCAAATCGTGCTCCTTGAAGACCAAGGGGAATATCAAACCTTGATGCTTGCTGGTGTTGTGGACCATCAAATCTTTGAGGAACACCATCAAATCTTGGTTGAACCTGCTGTCCAGGTGGTCCATCAAATCTCTGTGGGCCTGGCTGACCAGTCCTTTCAAATCTAGGACCTGGTTGACCATGTAGTCCATCAAATCTTGGTAAGAGTGATGGCTGCCCGGGCTGCCCATCAAACCTTAAAGCATGACAACCATCAAATCTTGGACCACCTTGACCCAGAGGCCCTTCAATTCTCAGGCCACCTCCTGGCACAGGACCCTCAAACCTCATTCCACCTCCTTGTTGGACTAAAGGTCCCTCAAACCTGATCCCTACTCCTGGTTGACCATGTGGACCCTCAAACCTAAGGTTCCCACCAAGTTGATTATGTTGTCCTTCAAACCTCAGACCAGCTACTGACTGACCATGGGGGCCATCAAACCTCATCCCAACTCCCTGCTGTAGCAAAGGGCCCTCAAATCTGATCCCACCTGCTGGCTGACCATGGGGTCCATCAAACCTAATTGCAGGTCCTGATGGACCATGACCCCCCTCAAATCTAAGTCCACCTATAGGCTGACCTCGGGGATTATCAAATCTAAGTCCACCCACAGGTTGACCATGAGGTCCCTCAAACCTTAGACCACCCACAGGTTGACCCCGGTGTCCCTCAAACCTGAGACCACCCACAGGCTGGCCCCCTGGTCCTTCAAATCTTAGACTACCTGCAGATCCCTCAAACCTCAGACCAGGGGAACCTTCAAACCGAAAACCACCTCCACCTCCTTGACCAATTGGCCCCTCAAACCGCAAAGGTGTCCCTACTGGTCCTGGAGGACCTTCAAATCTCAAAGGACACCCGCCTCCTAGCTGACTTTGTGGTCCTTCAAATCTCAAAGGGCCACCTCCCCCCATCTGTCCAGGTGACCCATCAAACCGAAGAGAACCTGGTGTAGGAGGTCCATCAATTCTAGGGCTTAATTTATTAGGTCCTTCAAAAATCATCTTGGTTGGGCCATCTCTGGTTACTGATGGCCTACTAGGTCCATCAAATAATGGTCTGTCTTCAGCTAAAGCTGTAAGTCGCTGATTTGTATCAAGGCCGGCAAATCGTGATGCTGGGCTATCTACAAATGGTTTATCTGAATCGTCATATCTAGGTCGCTTAAGTGGAAAACGATCATTGAATGGTGATCTCTGCTCTTCTCGTACACCTTTTAAAAAGAAAAAAAAATTATTTTCTCTGAATCTGAATTTATATAAAATTATCTTACAGACTTTCTATATTCATGTAAATGTTTATCCAAAAATATCCATAACTATCTCACTTAGAGGGGAGGAAAAAAGACAGCACCAAACAACAGGTAAAAGGATGCCCTCCAGAGTCAGACACATCTGGGTAAAAAAGATCCCCCTTCTGTCAACTTACTAATTACTTGACTTTGAGACCAAGTTATTTAACCTCTCTGGTCCTATTTCCTATCTGTAAAATGGGGTAATATATATTTCATTGGGTTATTGTGAGGATTAAATTAAGATTACATATGTAAAGAACCTAGTAAAGTACCTGACACAGAACTGCTTTTTTAAGTATTAGCTCTCTTCCCTTCTGTGAGGGAAAAACAAATCAAAACAGAAAAAGGTTGTCTGAACGGTCACAAAAATCCATCCCCTTAGCTTGTTCATTTTCCCTTCACTGCTGTGTGATTCAATAGGCATAATCTGATTTAACTTTCTACCTTTAGCAGAGACTTGCTCGTCATGTCTTCTCCGGCCCTCATGGGGTGAAAGATTCTCAGCATAAGTACGACTCCCAGATATAGGAGAAAGACGTCTTGCTCTTTCACTAAATTGTTCTTTTCTGTCAAACTGTGCTCCACTATTCCTACTTGCATGTTTACTTTTGGATGGCTCACATTCTATTCCAGACAACAAGGCATCAGTCAAAGGGTAGTCAAAAATATCAGGATCTAAGAGATCAAGTCTTGGAAATGAATGCTGAACCTGTGTCCTTTTCAGTTTTGCTTTATGTTCATAGTAGGTTAATTCAGCATCAGATAAGAGAGGTTTCTTTTTTAATCCACCTTTATTTTCTTCTGTAGGACTATCGCGTACATTGCATCTATGTTTACCTTCTTGATACTGAAATAGCTGTCGAATTTGATGCACAACAAGAAGGAACTCATCCTGTGTAATTTCACCAGATGCTAAACGTTCACTCGTCTGCATGGGGTAATAAAAGGAAACCAAGTATTTTAAATATAAACAGTACTTACAAAAATACTTAGACAAAGGGAATAATGATTACATGGGATCATGATAACTACCTTTTGAAGTAATTCTCTTTTGCTTGCAAGAGTTAACTCTTTAGGAATCTGAAGATTGGCATCTACACTTAATCGATGCTGCTGCTTTGGGGCTCGAGGTGACAAGATTCCTTTAGTGCTTGGCCAGGTTTCCCTATGTCTTGAATGAGGAGATTTACTATGTTCATCACCCTGTTGTATGCTGTAAACCATAAAAGCAGTTATGTTATTTCATAAACTTTTCTTAATACTCAGGACCATACTTAGGAATCCTTTTCAAAGGATCTGGTTAAAGTGAATATAAGTCATCATAAAAGCTAATTAAATGATTAAAAGCACAAATTTGCAGTTAGGAAAATCAGATATAAACTCAAAATTCTTCCTTGTCCTAGATGTGCAGCCTTTGGTAGATTAACCTTTCTAAACTTCACTATCCTTATCTGTAAAATAGGAATAATAATGATATTCAACCTATAATGGGGGTTTAAAAATTAAATGGAAAAATAAGGCACCAATTTTAGCACCCAGTGAACATTATCCAATTTTTAAGTTAGCACTATATTTTAAAATGTACGTATTATTCTACTTGATTAAAAAATGTGAACATCCTACCTTTTATTTTCTTCCCAACCAGATTTCCATCTTTTGGTAGACTTGGAACTTTGCCAATTTTCTACATTCTCTTTTGGTTCAGTGCCTGATTTTGTAGAATGCTGATTTGCAGCTTCTTGTGGTCGGTCCTCTTCAGTCTTTTTCATTCGTCTTGGATCTCGAATATCCTGTTTAGTACTTCTCTTAGCGTTTCTTTCTTCCCTGGAAGGTGGCATAAATTCTTCTATATGTGACTGCTTACATCCCGGTTGGCGCATCTTTCCAGGTTTGGGTGTCAAGGTTGGAGACATACTCCTTTGCCTTCGTTTGGGTGACCGCCTGTCTCTTCTCTTAGGAGAATGTATAATTGGTGATCGAGACTTGGGTGATCGCGATCTTGATCGCTTTCTAGTACTTGATCTCCCTGGTTTTGTTCCCTGTTTCTCCAATTCATCTGTTATTGTATCCTGTTTTTGTACAATGCCATTAACAATTTTATTTCTACTTCCAACCAGTCTGTGTTCAGATGATTTCATATGCTCATCTTTATCCTTTTTTTCTGTAGTTTTTCTCTTCTCTTTTATATCATCATCTTTGCTATCAGTCTTATCCTGAAGGTGTTTTTTTAATCTTGGATCTCTCTTGCTCATATCAGACACCCTTGGGCATTCAGATTCTTGATTTTTCAAGTCTTTTGTGTGGGATAGTTTGTTTTTCAAAGGTGATGGTGATTTAGATTTAGATTTAGATTTAGAATCTAATTGGTCAAGTTCTTTCTTGGTTTTTTCACCTGATTTACTTTTTTCTTGTTTGGATGAATTTAGTTTTTCAGAGGGTATAGTTTTACTTGTCTTAATATCAGATTGGTTTAATGGGTTCATCAGGAATTCTTTTCTGTGACTTTGATCTTTTCCATGTGAAGAATGTTGACTCATCCTATTAAGACGGGGATCCCGGTTTGTTCCTTTCAAATCCTGAATTTGTAAGGATGGACCTGGACGACCTTTCTCAGGTTGCATAGGAACCTGATGGGGAGTTTTAACTGCCATAGGAGGAATTTGTGAAACATGTAGTTTGGATGGTGCAGATCCAGGACCTAAGTTGGATGTCTCCTGCTGAACACTAAGAGAAACTGCCTGAAATACAAAGTAAATGTTCATGTTAATACTGTAAAATGTGCAGACTATTTATTAAGAAATTGAAACCTAAAGAATATGCTTATTCAATACATCCATTTATTCACTGTTTTTACATTGTATACTTCTAATGTTTACATGGAGATTAAAGTGAAAAGAGAAAATTCATATACTTACATGGCCTCTTACTTCTTACTAAGTACTTTACTTTGAGGTTTTATAGTATAATCTCTGGGTAAACTGGAAAAAATATTCACTTCCCAATTATTCAGGATTCTGAACCAGACTGATGCTAAGAAACTGCTAAATAAATCACTGCACTCCAGATTCACAAGAGTCAATTATCCCAGCTAAATTGTTATAAAATTCACTTCCTCCAAAAGTGGCACTGATAATAAACTTATAAAACTCCTCATTCTCAAATAAGTGCCAAGTAAAGTAACTTAGTATAATGTCATTGGTGCATATAAACATGTAGTCTTCCTGGACTCCTTAATTTTGTAATGGCTTTTTTTGATGGCTTCTAGGAACCTGATTTCTGCTCATGAAGCATAAGCTCATAAAAGATTCAAAACTGTAAAAACATTCACTACATACCTACCATATTGGTCTGATATTAACTCCACGTGATATAATTGTTAACAAACTCAGGTGTTATCGTAGAAGATTGCAATCCAATAAAAAGTATTTGAGGACCCTGGCTGGGCACCTCAGTTGGTTAGAGTGTCATCCTAATATACCAAAACTGCCCAGGTGAGGGCACATACACGAATCAAGCAATGAATGCATAAATGAGTGGGACAACAAATCAATGTTTCTCTCTCTCTCCCCCTTCCTCTCTCTCTTTCTAAAGTCAATAAATAAAAAATTTTTGCCCTGGCTAGCATAGCTCAGTGGATTGAGCACGGGCTGCGAACCAAAGTGTCGCAGGTTCAATTCACAGTCAGGGCACACGCCTGGGTTGCAGGCCATGGCCCCCAGCAACCGCACATTGATGTTTCTCTCTCTCTCTTTCTCCCTCCCTTCCCTCTCTAAAGATAAATAAATAAAATCTTTAAAAAAATTTTTTTAAATAAGGTACTTGAAAGAAAACAGTGTTGTTTATATTCAAGTCAGTTTTATAAGGATATGAAAATTTCCTAACAAAATAACCATAATTTGTTAAATAAAAATGGGAAAACACACTATTAATAAAAGTAATGTTAATAAAATTCAAATATAAAATTAGTTCTCTATCAAAAGACATGTTTAAAACATTTAAAGTGAAAATTTCCTCTACTTACCAATTGTGCTTTAGCTTGCTCTAGTTCAAGCTCCAGCTTTTTCTGCTGAAGTTCTAATAACTGTTTTTGTTTTGCCAGTAACTGTTGCCTTATTAGTTGTTCTTGGGTAAGATTCTTTTGTATATCAGGTACAATTGGAGGAGTGGAGATGCTAGGGGAACTGACCACTGTGCCAGGTGTTGAAGGCTCTTCAGGCTATAAGAGAAAATTATTATTTAAAAAACTATGTATCTCAACTAAAAAGGGAGCTAAGAGGGAATTAAAAATTACCAGCTTATCTCAATATCCTTTATAATTTTAAATAGCCAATCATGTTTAAAAGAACACAGAAAAACTGTTCAGGAACTTAAAATCAAAATAAACATACTATGTTAACACCTAACAAGAATATATTTTTAAATGCACTGTGAACCTGAAGGGAAAAAAATTTAAACTGTTGCAGCACAGGATATTCTTGGTATTTCGGGCAAGAAATTTTAG
The DNA here is from genome assembly GCF_004126475.2 of Phyllostomus discolor. Lineage (NCBI taxonomy): Eukaryota > Metazoa > Chordata > Mammalia > Chiroptera > Phyllostomidae > Phyllostomus > Phyllostomus discolor. The sequence goes on from NC_040908.2 coordinate 112,532,714, forward strand.
GAAACTCAAAACTTGACAGTTAAAAGTATTAGTTATATACCATTTACGTAAAACTTACCGATTTATTTAAAAATTTAGGATTCACATGGATGCTAGATGTATTCACATTGGGGGGTAGAGGTTTAATAGGCCAAGCAGGATCTAACGAATTGACTCTGACATCCAGGGCATAAAGTTTCTTCAATGGGAATATTTCATCCCATGTGGAACGTAACTTAAATAAACTTTTTCTAGTATTTTCATCCACCTAAAACAACAGAACAATTCTATGGCTTGTTAAGTTACTATAGAATGTTTTAAATATTAAGTATAAGGCTAAATCAATCCCTGTTGTACTTCACATATAGCATTCATACTGCTCACTCATGAATATATGCAACAGTAAAACTTTTATATTTGGTTTGTAAATGTAAAATAAATTTCTCCCTCAAAAAAAAAATAGAAAAAGTCATCATCTAGCCTTCATGAAAACAAACCACTAGGCAAGTCTTTGTACTTTCAAGAGTGCAATTCTACAAGAAGCTTGGCTTTGAGATTACTGAGACAAAGATACAGACCGCAGATGCTCACGTCCTTCAAAAAAAAACCTCCAAGTACCTTCTGGCCAGAGTGCAGATGTGGCAAAATCAGACAAATGAACAAATTACTAACAGACTTTCTTGAACTTGCTTGTCACCAAATAGGAGAGGCTCATTGAAAACAAAAAGTACCAAGTGCCTACAAAACAATTTACCTGAGCAAGGCTTAAATTTCTTGATTTACTTACATGGTAGTACAAAGTTAAAATTAAGACAAAACTGTATCACTAATCAATCTTCTGCAATACAATATGGTTGATCCCTAAAAACAAGATACTTGTGGTGTGGAAGGCACCTTAATTATTAAAATTCAAAATCTTTATCCACTGATTAGCTTTAGTTTTATATAACTACTCATGCTTATGGTAGATACAACAAATGTTTTCAAAATTAGCCATCAGAGAAACCTAGTACTTAGGAAAACTGAGTTAGGTATTTAACTTTAGGATAATAAAGCCTTGACTATACCTATGTCTTTAATAATTGTATTTATTACAAGGTCATTTTCATCAACTCTAGTGTTAAGGCGTAGTTAGATTCAGTAAAGTTATTCTACCAAACACAAAAATGAATTTGAACATACTAAAACTGAAACCCAGAGGATAGTTTAGCTCTCCAAGTTCTATAATGCAAAGTGAACCTCTCCTTAAGGCTACAGGCTCAGGTAAGAAGTATTTAGCAAAGGTTACACTTTAACAACCTCCGTAACACAATCTGAAACACAGTTTTCCAAATTTCTTCTGCATATACTTACTTAGTATTTCTTTTCTCTAGGAACTTAAAGGAAAAAAAAAACTACTCAAGCAACAACTACATTTTCTGTTATAACAAACAAGTAAAATCTAATGAAGAGTTCTTTCAAGCTAATCCAAATTCTCCAAGTCTAACAACTATAGGTTCTCTGTAAACATGAGTACATCTAAAATATAAGAACTACAATTTTTTATGTTAGGAAAGAGTCTCTAAACTTTACTATTTTATAAACGCTCTTTTACTATGTGTGCAAGATAAAGCCTGACTTAATTCAGCAAGTCTCTGGTCCTCCTCAACATAATGTCTGAATTTACCAAACTACCAGATACAACGTTATCAAAGGAATGTTCCATCTCTGGCTATAGAAACAAATAATCCTTTCTTTGAACACTAAGGGAATAAAAAGTATTTCCAATATAACCTAAGGCAATTAACAAGTCCACTATCCACATATGCCTAGAACATTAATATAAAACATACTTGAACAGAGTTAACAAGAGAAAACATTTCCAGAAAAAAAAAAATCACATAAATTTCAGGCATCAATCACAGGTCTAAAGACACTGGTGGATTACACTTTTTTTCCAAATAGAAATAGCTAACACCCTAACACCAAGAATGTAAACAATGGAATTTGAAATACTCTTGATAGTTTCAGATCTTTTCACTCACCTAAAAGCAGTCCATTCGTAAATGGGTAATGTAAAACCCCTAAAATCTGCATTAAATATCTAACACAAAACACTAACTTTAGCATGGTATTTGATAAATGTCCAAGAGAATAAAACATTTTACCACCCAAGAAAACCCAACACAAAGGCAAGTATTTATTTAATCAGGAACACTTTTAAAAATTCAAATGTTTCTAAATGCAATATATACCTTTTCAAACACACAAATAAATGTTGCAACTAGATTTTTAGTAAAGGCAGTGAGATACTCTCGTCCAACGTTTTTCACGATAGAATCCATAAGGTACATAACAGGAAGCTTCTCTGAGGAAGGAGCCTGAATAAAAAGAAACTGAGAAGTTTAGTATAATGAATTACCACCAAAAAAGTACTTTTAAAAGTGAGTTTTTAAACCTATAATACAGACCTCTTTTTGCTGGTAATTTTAAATATTAACGTTTATGAAACATTTGTGTTCAATTACTCATCTTACAGTGATCTTTAGTTGAGCATACAAAATAAGCTCAAAATCACCATTAAGTAAAACCTTAATCTCTAGTAAGCTCATTTAATGCTCAATGGAGTTTGAGGTTCATATTGTAAAGACCCATTTTAAGTGACCAAAAATAAGGGGGGCTATTTTCTGCAATTCAAGTATAAGCTTTGTGATCCACATTAACTTATGATGGTGTACCTAGACTCAATGAAGTTTTCAGACTTCTGGCAGAAACCCTAGTTTCCATAAGCATATTTTATATGTTAAAGTCTATGAAGCTTTTGTTACCTGTAAAATCATTAGGATTACTTATCTATAATCCAATGTACAAAGAAGTTAAGTATACTTCACACATGAAGTTAATGGCAAAAAAAACACCTTTAAACTTGCAGGAAGGTGCAAGTTATTACTGATACAAGAAAAACTGGATGGAGCAGCCGCTGAGTCATGTAAATCAGGTTGAACTTGACTCTGGAAGGCAGGATTTGTCCTGAAGATTTTCTTCACAGCATGGACTCTCCGTCGAAATATTTTCCTCTGACGTGCACAAACCAGAGGTTCTAAATTTGTGCAGAGCCAGTATGGTGATGCGGATACAGGTGGCCCTTTCCAAAGTAAACAAACGTTGCCCCAGTTCAATTGCAATGCCTACCCATCACTGGCTTTTAGAAGGCACAGCAAGTTTCCAGAAAGCATCAGCAGGTTCACAGACTTGCTGAGCAGCATTAAGACACACCACAAACACTAAGTGTTAAATCCAACTCCACTGGAGCAACCATGATTTAAAAAAAAAATCACCCCCATTTACCCACCCCATGTGTATAGGAATCTTAACTCTGAACAACACCCATAGCTACCTGTAGCTAGGGTAGGCTCACAGTTCTGCAGTACACAAGTCCATCATTTCACAAAACCAATTGCCCATACAAGTGTGTAGAGGAGTGCTCGTTTCCGATAACCTTTACTACAACCAAAGGTGGCTAAGGAAACTTGAAAAACCTTGTATTAAAATTTTCTTTTGCAATGCTATCTAATAAAAGGGTTTCACAAGGCCACGGCATGTGGGTAAATTAAGAATCAACATGTCAAATGCTTTGTTGCTGTGTCTTTATCTTACCATGTCATGTTTTACACCATTTTAGTTATTGTGGTATTTATGAAAATAACAGGCTTTCTATAAAGCCAAAATCTGTTCAGTAGTCTAGTTTTTTATTGCAAAGTGAATCCTGTATGTAACATTTTTTCACAATTACTGCCTCATGTAGTCAATTTAGGTGTGAATCTTTAAGTTTAGTAATGCTGAGATGCTAGAGAGTAAGGACACAAACATTCACCTCCAGAAACACAAAACCAAGCCAGTTTGCTACCAAATGACAGAAAATCCCTCCCCTCACCCTCAACCCCAACCCTGATTAAGGTATTCCCCCCAAGTGACTTTTACATCTTTTCCTCAATCTGGCTTTACAAAAATAACCAGGAAACGTGTGCCAAAAAATTTCAGCTCTTTTATCAGCAAATAGTCCACCTATTTTCACCACTGTGTATCCATACACAAACACAAGTTTTAATGTGATCACTATATTCAGCATTTACTTTTCACTTCTCGAAGATCTTCTGGATCCATTATAAACCCAGCAAAAAAAAAAAAAAAAGTTTGAGTGACAATCTGAGCTACTAAACATTAAGCTCTGTGGAATATTAGTAATCCCCACCCCCCAAAACTAGGTAATTAGATTTTTTAGATTTTAAAAATCAATGTTATTTTTTAAAGCGTAAGTGGTTTCTTTTTTTTTAAAGGCATTCAATGTCAAGTTAAGCCTTCAACGAGGCAAAAACTAAGTTTTCATGTCCAACATGTTTGTGGTATCAATAAAAAAGATGTTGAGTATGAGGAATGCTTTCTTTTTAAATCTCATACTTTAAAAAAATAGCTGTTTCACAGACATTCACAGGAAAAGGAGAATGAAGGCTTGTATTTTAGCTGTCAGACTGAACATGACAAACTTGTTGGGCCCTTAAAAAAAAAAAACTTTTTGTCCTCTTTAAATTAAGGTATGAAAGGACCACCTGAAACCGTGTATCTTGTGAACGGATTTACCCAAGAGTGGATGGAACCTAAAGAATGAACCCAAGTCACTTAAAGACTTTTGTTTAAAACACACAACCACGTAGATAAAAATAAGTCTTGGAAGCAGATTCTACACCTTACAAAGGTAAATAAAAAAAGACAAATACATATTTTATATGTTTTATTCACAAATTTTATAATACCAGTCACACAGTTCAAAACCATTTATTAGTCAGACCACTCAGTTTTACACTAGACAGAAACCGCCTCTAAACAATATATTGGTGGTTGTTGTTAAAGTGGCCTTTTAAAAGGGGTTCACTCTGCTAAAAGGAGGCTCATCCTGATAATTTCAATCACTAACAACTAAAAAAACTAAACCGTGAGTACAAGCTTGAAAAATAACTTAAAACGTAGTGCTGGAAAGCTATTAAAATTCATTATGATAACCAAGTTAACAGTAACTTAAGTGACATATCACTCCCACATGAATCCACGTAAGAGGAGGACTACAGGGAAATATAGGGTGGCAGAGGACCACTTCTGTCAAGGGGTGAAGAAAAAGCACGTCTTCACTATCAGGGAAGGGAGGAAAAAAGAGAGAAGGAAGAGGAGGGACTGAACTTTTCAAAAAAACTACAAGTACTTGTTACCCAATGGGCCAGTTCTCCACCTACAGGTTGGATAAGATCTCCTCCCCCCACCCATACCCCACCCTCAACCCCAATTTCCCATTTTGGGGGACAAATAAAGCACTCCGATAGGAGAATAAAAGTTGTATCTAGCCGCCCCCACCCCAAAATGGGGCTGACGGGTGTGAGCAGCTGCCTGGCTGGCAGGCAATGGATTCTTCTCTCTTCCCTTTTGCATCATGTGCTTTTCAGGCGCCATGTTGGGCTCCTAACAAGCGGCTGCTCCACTCGGGGCCAATTCCCTATTCCCACCCACCAACAGCTCGCTCCCAGGTCCCCCTTCACCTCCTTCCAACCCACAGATTAATTACCCAAAAGAATACTGTGGGGAAGTGGGAGAAGAACCGCTCCCCACCTTCCCAGGGGCTTAGAAGGGTTTTAACTCTTAGTTCCCCACAACACAAACTGCCTTTAAGTCTCCCCCCTCCCCAAAGGGCTCTATTCAAAGCGTGTGTCGGGATGTACAATGAGGTGGCCTAAATAGGGAGTTGGTAAGCGGAAGTGGGACTCCACCCTTTATCCCCCCCACTCCCTCCCCCCCAGAGAGGCCCACGCTCGAAGCCTGGGCCAAAGACCGAGCCAGAGTTGGGGGAGAGGGTTGGAGAGGAAGAACTCTGTCCCCCTTCGGATAGAAGCGAGACCTGGGATGAGGCTGACACTAAAATCAGGGAGTATTAGAAGAATAGGAGGCTGCGGGGTGTATAAAAACCTTGGCGGTTTGGGCCTCGATGAGAGAGACGATCTCCTTGGCGAAGGGCAGGTTCTCCTCGGCTAGAATGGTCAGCATATTGATGTGCGGTTTGCTATTGAAGGTCAGGTCTTCGAGTGACGACTGATAATCCCGACAGGCGTCCTCCCGGGCCCCCGCAGTACCGGCCTCGGCCGGCGTCTGCTCTGACATTGCGCCGCGGCCCCCCTCCGAGATCCGCCGCAGCTGAAGCTGAAGCCGCTCTCGACACCCCGCCTCCCTTCCGACTCCTCTTCCTCTCCCCGGGTCTCTCGCGGCTCCGGCTTCACCACATGCTGACCGCGGAGGGGGGGTTAGGGGACGACACAAAGGGGACCTCGGGTATGAAACGCCGCCCTCTCACGGGTGATCTCCGTCCACTTCCAGTCGCCACAGAGGCCGCTTTCTCCAAACACAAAATGGCGCCGGCACTGGCGGCTACAGCTCCGAAAATGTCTGTGTTCCCAACCGCTGCGTCGTGCGAAATGAGCTAGGGGAGGGGAAATGTGCGGTAAAAGGGCGGGGCCGTTGGACAAAAACAGACGGGATTGGCTCTCCTGGTAACGTCACAAACCCCTCCTCCGGCTGTACTGCAGAACGTCTGGGTAGCGTCTCCTCCGCGCCCCTACCCGTGCTTTCGCAACACCTAAGGCTCGAAGATACCTTGGAAAAGACGGCTTTTCTCATTGGCTCGTTCGTAGGGACTGTTCGGTCGTTTGTTACCATAACAACCCATTCAGAGAGGCCAGTAGGCCTGGCGGAGGCTGTTCTCCAGGCCCAACCCAGCCTGTTTAAAGGGGAAAGCTCAGCTGTCCCTGTCTTGGTCCCTTCCTTTGCAAGCCCCTAGCCACTGATCGACTCCGTCAATCATCCTTCTTCCCGCCTCCCTTGGCGACCTAGGGGGTCCAAGGGAGCGGAGAGTTTAGCCCCTCCCCATTCCTTTCACCACTTGTGTCTCAGGTACCCCGAGATCCTGGGTGCGTCCAGCTACTGAAACCGACTGTTCCTCCCGAAACTGAAAAGGGGAGAAAAACGGCGGATTTATCCATAACCTCTGGAGGAGTCGCTGGAGAGTAGACTCCAGCACGCTTCCTACGTCCACCAAAAAAAAAAAAAAAAAAAGAAAGACACTTAGACTAGCTTTCTTGAGTTGAATCCCTAGGAAAATGTATTTATTGAGAGGTTGTGTGTGTGAAAGGCTCTTCCCCAGGAATTAGTAGATCTTTGGAAAGCCCACTCAGATCTCTGGGTTGTATTTTTGAAAACAGCCACACCCAGCCCGGATCGTGTCTGTCAATCTTAGACACTTCGAAACAGCCTTAGAATACGCTATTTGGGGCACGTAGGAAAGATACTCATATTTCATCTCTGAAGTTCTTTTCCCAAGCTTTTACAATCCAATTTGGAGGCTGAAAATGATACTGTAAAAACACAAAGGGTTCAAATAGTCCCACCCGGGACCTGCAGCATAACACAAACTGAAAGGCTATTTTTTTTTTTAATGAGTAGAGATAGTAACCTAAATCTAGGCTAAAAAATAAAAATAAAAAAAGAAAGAAAAGGAAAGGAAAGGAAAAGTAATAATTAGATAAAATTTGCTTCAATTAGGCTACCAGGCTCTGCAGAGATACTTTGTTGTTCCCCGAGTAACTGTTCTTAAGAAATAAATGAAGCAATTTCTTTATTTGTTACATATAACATAGGATTTGTATTTCTTTTTGTTTGGTTTTGTTTTATTTGAGGTTTCTTGCAGCTATATTGAAATATAACTGATATCTAATAAACTGCACATAAAGTATACAAGAAGATTATTTTGATACATGTATCTTTCATCTTAACGTCATACTACATATATGAATGAGAAATAAAGCCAGGGAGGATAGCTTGCCTTTTCTCATGTGAAGCTAAGAAATATTGATGGATACTATTTATTGATCTCAATAATTTCGTACCTTTGTTGGTAGTTAATAAGCAGTTAAAATCTTGGAACTTTCTGAATTCCTGTTTTCTGGAGTGAGATAGATGTCTGGGGTGAGATAGTTCTCTAACAATTTTCCTTATAATTTTAAAGGTGAATTTAGTTATTAAACTTTGAGTTATAAAACATATCTGCCTGTCATTTTTAATATTATTTTAACAACCAAGTGCACTTCTAAAAACAAAAGTTTTCAAAGCTCTGATTTGGCTTCTATTTGTAATCCTCCAAAGGTTACACAGAGTAAACAATATATGCTTAGCATATAAATCAACAAATCTATGTACCCACAAAGGACGTGGAAAACTCAAGAGCGAGGTAGTAATCTTATTTGAATCATATGCTATACTACAAGAATATTTTTCTTTATATACTCAGAACAGGTAGCAAACTAAGATAATCCGTATTTTTAAATATACAAATAAATGCATGAAACTTCTCCCATGATTATTTCAGTGCCAATTCTTTCACCAAAATATGCACCTAATGCCCTCTATGCACCAACATTAAGTCTCATTTACCAGCCCAGCTCTGTTATTTGTAGTGGTGAACCTGATAGGCCCTTGGGCCAGCCTTCGTGAAATTTAAAGCCCAATTATAATTATAATCTCATGGAGTAATATGAAAAAGTACTATACCTGACTAGGAAACAGTAGGTATTCCAGAACTATTTTCAAAAATTAAACCCATCGATTATTGTGTTTCTGAAAAATACAAAACCTTTCCATTATTTTGAGGAAATAACTACACTTCTCCCTTGGTTCACAGAGTGTTTGCAAGGGAATAGTTGATTTCTGAAAAAACAAAACAAACAAAAAACAAAAATTCTCATCTAGGCAATCATTTACCCTTCTGATGTAAATTTTTAATGTCGTTGGAAAGACTAAAATGTGTATACTAAACATAGAAACTAAAAAGGAAATAAGGAAACAAGAATTAAAAAGCAATCCTTTTGATAAGTTATGTAAGTTTCTAATCACTGGGTTGTACACCTGAAACAAATATAATATTGTACATCAACTACAATAAAAAAATATGTACAACCGACCCTAATGAAATAGCAAAAATTAAAAAATGACTTCTTCAGTTATTGTTTTACAAACAAAGCAATCCTTTTGAAAACAGGTAGTTAACTAGCACTGCTGGCAGTTGGAATTTCCCCTTTTATATGTGAATCCAGTGTGTGTAAATAATGTGCAAGAATAGTGTTTACATCATTCTTCCACATATGTAATACATATGTCTTACATATGTAATACACCTATTACATATGTAAAATATATGTATATACAGGGTGGGGCAAAAGTAGGTTTACAATTGTATGTGAGTTTACTCTTGCACTCTTATTTATTAATTATTGTATTTCAATATGATAACTAAAACTACTTTTTCTCCACCTTGTATATTTACATTATATATAATAAATGTATATATAGTATTTATATTGTGCATAATATGTTATTTTATGTATATATAATAGATAATATATATTCTTATTATAAACATGAACAATGTTAACCATTTAAATATTCTTTATTGTTTACACATTTTTTAAAAATTCATTTTTAGAGAGAGGGGAAGAGAGGGGTAAAGAGAGGAAGAGAAACATAGATCTGTTGCTTCCCACATGGCCCCAACTGGGAATCTGGCCTGCAACCAAGGCATGTGTACTGACTGGGAATTGGACTGGTGACCTTTCAGATAGCAGGCTGGTACTCAATCCACTGAGCCACACCAGCCAGGGCTACCCACATTTTATAACTCAAATATAAGTATGCTAAAGAATTCAAATACAAGTATAAATTTCTTTTTCCTTCACAATTTTATAGACAGAAGATCCATTCTTACCATAGACCTCAGCAACCTCAGCACACAATTATTTTTCTTATTAAGTCAAGACCTTTTACCTTTTCATTTAAAGGAAGAACTTTACAGATTCTCTTTGGCATAGCCAATTGCCAGCATCATTACTCTTGAGCTTTGGGGATATTTTTAAGTAAAATAAGGGTTACATGAACACTATCAGTCCTTTGTTGAATTAGGTTAGGTAATAAAAAATAAAAGTATCTCTGATTCTATTTTGTTAGTTTAGTTTGTTAGATTCAGAATGATAGATACAGAGAACAGACTGACAGCTGTCAGAGGGGAGGAGGGTTGGTAGGCTGGGTGAAAAAGGTGAAGGAATTAAGTAAAAAGACAACAGCAAAAAAATAAAACTCATAGACACAGACAACAGTATGGTGATTGCCAGAGGAAAAGGGAGGTGGGGGAAGGTAGAAGAGGGTAAAAGGGAATAAATGGTGACAGAAGGTGACTTTGGGTAGTGAACACACAAAACAATATACAGATAGCATATTATAGAATTGTACTCTTGAAACCTTTATAATTCTTATTAACCATTGTCACCCCAATAAATTCAATAAATCTTTTTAACAAGTATTTCTGATTATTTGAAGTGAATATATTATTTTTTAAATACAACAATCATCAGCCTTGGAATATATTTAGCAGCCTGACATTCATTCTTCACGTCAAAGAACTTAGAGGCCCAGTTTCCTACTCTCTCTATTCTACAGCCAGAGCCATCAAGATCCTCCAGTTTTTAAAGATCTGCTGAAAAAACAAACCCTTCCATGGGTTCCCACTGCAACCAGGATCAAGTCTGTAATCCTACAAGGTCCCACTTACTCTGGTCCTTGTCTATCCCTGAACCCCAGGAAGCCAGTCTGCCCTGATTCTCTATATTCCAGCCACATAAGCCCAGCTCCAAGCCTCCACCTTTACTAGGGCTGTAGCAATGCCATTCCCTCTGCTTTTATTGTTCACCTCAGCTTCCCTCCCAGCATACACACGTCTACTGTCACTTTCCAAAAGAGGCCTTCTCACTCTCGACACTGGGTTAAGGACTCCTGGTTTTCATCTTTGAAAAAGCTTAGCAGAAATCATATCTCTTTGTCATAAGGTTGTTTAGGCATTCTTAGCCATTCCCCTTTAAGGTATATTTGGGTTGTGTACAATGTTAATTATCATAGACAATGACTCAATTAACACCCTTCTATATTATCAATATACTACAACAGATGCTGTCAGTGCCCCGTGGATATTCCCTTGGCCCTCACTGTTTCTTTACCCTCAGGATCTCTTTCTACTTCGAGCACCTGTGACTTGACCTTAGCCTTCCCAGTAGGAGGAGAGAGCTTGGTCCATGCATGGGCATGGCATTAACCGAGCAGATCACCATCCTGTGATGGATGGGAATTTGTGAATTCCTACTGCAACTTCCTTGGGTAAGACACCTTTAAGGCAAATTCTATATAACTGCTGAGAAGGATTGAGCCCCAGTTGCCCACAGTTGTAATCTGTTAATTAATCTTTCACTCTGTATTGACTTCACTGCCCTTCCCTGTCTGATTTCCTCACTTCCTTATTGATTCTGGGGTCGCTGTTCCAATTAACCACTTATTCTCATATCCTTATCTCATGGACTGTTTTGGGAATAACATAACCCAAAATATTATCACATATTTGCTTACTTAGATTTATTTGATAATTACTAAAGTAGAATTAAGAGTTAAACGTTTTAAATTTTTATCTCTAATGCCAAATGACTCTCCAAAATGTTGGTGTAAGGAATGCCTATTTAGCAAAGAGCATTTAAATTTTTGAATATTTTAAACATATAACTTATTTTGTTTCATATCAGATGTGAGACACACTGCTAGCAGTGAGCACCTGTTTTTCCAATTATACTAGGGTCTTTTGATAGCTTGTCAAGAGAGCAGGGGCTTTGGATCAGGTAAACAAACCCAGATCCCACACCTTATTGATTAACTTACTTGTTAATCTTACTTGTTAACTATGTGACTGTAACAGGTCATTTTCTTTATGTGTAAAACAAGCAACGATAATAATAGTAATTTCACAGATTACTTGAGGATTAAATGAGATGATACATTAAAAAAACTTAATATAGTGCTTTGGCAAATACTATTAAGAGCCCAATAAATGGTAATTATTTTTACCATAAAGAACGATGGCATTCATATTTATGTCCTATGGTATTAAGCACACTATCTGCAACCAAGAAAGTGCTTAAATGTTCATTGAATTACCTAAACTACACTAGGAAAGAAAGAAGCAAAGTGTTTTGAAAACTAGAAAATACTCTAGAAACGTGGTGCTACCAATTCCCCACCTAACAACCCATGACTAGTCTAAAGCCTCACCTTTTTTCAGAGAATAGTTGGCTAAATGGCTGTTACCCTTCCTGTTCTTATCAAAATCAATATTTGGGGGCCTTTTTACACTTTACCCTCCAAGCTCTTTCTTTAAGTCCATTCTAATTGGAGATTACTGGAGTGTGAACTCCAGTTTCTGTGCCCGTTCTGATTGTAGCTGCCCCACTGAGCTCTCAGGAGCCCCTGCTTCAGTATGGAGTCCTCCTGCCTACCCTCCTGAGTCAGATGCTGTTAGGCCCTAGTTTTGTGCCACAGGCAGTTAGATTGGGGTCAAAAGGGTAGAGTTTTGATCTTGACTTTTTAAGACGGTCCAAATTTCAAATATTCAGATAACCAAAGCTGATTTTTGTGAATTGTTATACTTTTTATATAAATTTCCTATCATCAAATTACTCATTCCTTTAGATTTTTATTGAATACTTGTATGAAATAAGCAAGTTACAATACTGAACAAGATAGACTTGATCCTCATCCTCACAGAGCTTATAATCTTATGATTACATAAATCACTAGATATGGGTTAATTTTTATGCTTTGCATGATTTTCATATAAATAAATTCACAAATTGGGAAAAAGTTTCCAAAGTTCATGACCATATTTTTCATTTTAAAGAAAAATTTTATTGTTTTTTACATTACCATTTCCTTATAGCCCCTCCCCCCTGCAATCACCACATTGTTGTCCATGTCCATGAGTCCTTTTTCTTTTTGCTCAATCCCTCCACCCCAACCTCATCCCCTACAATAGCTCTCATCCTGCTTTCTCTCTATGAGTCTGTCTCTATTTTGCTTGTTAGTTCAGTTTGTTCATTAGATTCCACATATGAGTGAAATCATATATGGTATTTGTCTTTCCCTGACTGGCTTATTTCACTTAGTATAATGTTCTCCAGGTCGATCCATACTGTCACGAGGGTAACATTTTCTTTTTTCTGTGGCTGAGTAGTATTCTACTGTGTAAATGTCCCATAGTTATTTTATCCACTCATTTACTGATGGACCCTTGGGCTGCTTTCGTATCTTGGAGATTATAAATAATGCTGCAGTGAACATAGGGGTGCTTATGTTCTTTCAAAACAGTGTTTTGGGTTTCTTTGGATATATTCCCAGAAGTGGGATTGCTGGATCAAAAGTCAGATCCATTTTTAATTTTTTGAGGAAATTTATACTATTTTCCACAGTGGCTGCACCAGTCTGAATTAAATCATAACAGCTTCAGAGGAAGATATTCTCATCTCCATTTTAAGAAGATCTGAGACTCAGAGAGGCTAAATGTCTTGCCAAAATCTACCACTAACAAACGCCATTGCTAAAATTAGATCCCAGTGTTGTCTAATTTTCCAACCTAAGCTCTTTCTCTAAGTCCATTCTATCCCAAATCAAGGAAACAACTATTAAGCCAAATAAGTATTAGTGAATATTATATTTATTTGTTGAATATTCAATAATACGTTATGTGGCATGGGTGGGTTACAAAAGAACACAGTTCTTAAATTCAAGGGGCTTAAATCTGTGACACAAAGTAACATGAACTAAACTAAGTAAGTCCAAGTCTAGTGAGTTCCCACAACATATACATAAATTTGGTCTTGAGTGGTTCAAAACAGTTTCGTAGAAAATACATAAGATGCCCTAAACTCTCCCAGGCATGTGTATTTTTCATGCCATTAATTGATATCTCTGATCACATTGTATTCAGTGAGTTTTCTTGCCTTGCTTCTGTCCAAGAATGTGAGCTCCATGAGGTCAGGAGCCACATTCTCATTTCATTCACCTTTGTGTCTCCACACTCCAACACAGTGCCTACCACATCACAGATGCTAGGAGTCTGAGAAAAGTTGAATTAAATTGAGATGGGTTCTTGAGACTTGGGTATGGAAGGATGATTTAATATTAATAAGGAAAGAGCACAACAGATGAGGGCAATAATGAGGGCAAAAGTGAGGAAGTAAGATGAAATATGGCGACTGTGGTAGAAATAATCTGAACAGAGCAGAAGTTTGAAAAACTGAATGTCACAGCTGTTTCAGTGTTCATGAGGCCACCTATGACTTGGAAAGGGGGATTTTTTAATCCCAAAACTAACCTGAGATTATAGACCCTATAAGGGAAAATGGGAAAATGTAGTTACGACCATCATGAAAACAGAAGCGGTGGAAGCCCTGGAGAAACTTGCAAAATCCACATGATTTCCCAGCAAGAGCTGGGACCCAGACACCCCGAAGCAGCCAGCCCAGAGGAATCACACTACAGCAATTACATCATCAGTGTTGCTAGCTGGCATTCCAGGGCTGAGTTAATGATCCCATGTTTTCATCTGATCAAAGTATAAGTCTAGGTGAGGCCCATGAAAACAGCTCTGAGCATGAAGGGTAGCCAGTAAAAGGTTCTTCTGTCATTCTAATCTTCCCCCTGCCTCTTCTTCCACCCTTCCCACTAGATTGTTAAGGACTCCTCTCACTGGCTGAGTTGCACAGTTCTTTAGCCAACTAGAGCAAATCAAGAAGAGACTCAAAGGACAAGAGAAAAACAGTCAGTGTTACACTGTCTCACACTGTAAAGGCTCAATTTTGAGAAGCTGAGGGGAGGGGTCTTCTACATTTTAGAGCCATTTAGCACAGGTTTCAAGTACAAGAAGACCTCAGACCCTGGCTGCTATTTTGTGTTAGGTTCATAGATGGTAAGCAAAGGTCTTGTCATAAATATTAATCCTAAATGAAGCATATGCAATCCTAGAGCTACCTGCACCAGAGGGAGAAGATTGATTCAAGACAAGCAGCCTCAAAATATGGAAGCTGTCCCAGCTTACAGAGGCTCTTCAAGGTCTAAAAATAAAGAGAAAGACCTAAACTACAGCATGGATATATCTTTGCACCTAGAGGACTGGGAAGAAAACATTCTAGGATTGTTTTAAAAAGGCTAAACTCCTTACTTGGGTAATTTGTTTGCTCTTGCCTAAAACTTACCAGTTTATTTACAAAGCACTTTCACCCCAAATCATTGACTTGATCACAACAACCATGTGAGATCATTATATCCCAGTTTACAGTTGAGGGTTTAGATGTTCAAAGAGATTAAAAATATTTAAAGAGGTCACCTAGGAGGCAGTTCCAGGATTGGGACCAGGTTGCCCCTTGCCTGGTCCCACAAGGTATTTTTTCCACTAAACTAGTAATTCAAAAGTGACTTTATGGTTTTTACTCTTACTCGAAGAATTAAAATACAGCCTCAGCTCTTTCATCTTGCTAATAACCCAGAAACCATATACTGAGTCTCATTATGGAATGGGCTTTAGGCTGGATGACGGGAAGACAGCGATAAATAAATAAGTTATAGACTTGACCCTCAAGGCCCCAGAGTCTAGCTGAGGAGGCAGACATGTAAACAATTAATGTATTGCAGTGTGGTAAGTCTATAATTCAACTAAGAATTGAAAATAGAGTTGAATAAAGAAAGATCGACACTACTTGGAGTGACTGGAGAATAGTGTCCCATAAAAAGTGATGATTAAGTTAAAACTTGAGATACAAGTAGGAGTGTGCTTCATGAACAAGGGGAAAACCCATTCTGAATAGAACAAACAGCTCATGCAAAGGCAGGGAGGTGTGAAACAAAAAGACTACAATGTAATCATCATATGTTAATGAGTACAAGATGCACTTCCAGGTGTAGCTCCTTCAGTCAGCAGTGTCCCCCTTTGCAGTTTGCATCAGATACCTCATTCATTCATTTTCTCATTCTTTAGCAAATATTTATTGAGCCTCTACTAATGGTGAATTCTGTTCTAAGTGCTGGAGATACAACAAAATGAGCACAATCCCTGCCCTTAAGGAGCCTCCATTCTAATGGGAGGAAGCAGGCAACAAAAAAATAATGTGTTGGGGGGTGATAAGGTTATGTAAACAGGAAGTAGCTACCATAGCATAAAGCCTCAGTGACAAAAATACATTATTTAGGATTTGTTTGGCTGCACATAACAGAAAAACCCAATATAATAAAGACTTGCACAATATAGAGTTTATTTCTCATGCAAGTGGACAATCGTATCTGCAAACAGGTAGTCCAGGGGCTTTCATAGTAAGTTATCAGTTGTCAGAGACCTAGGCCCCTTCTCACATTCTATTCCACCATCTCTAGGGTGTGGCTCTAAGTCTCGTGTTCCAAGACAGACGCTGGAGCTCCAGAAATCACATCATTGTCTAGACAGCAGGATGGAGGAATAGAAAAGGGTAGACCCTGTTCCTATTGAAGAGATATAAGAAGGACTATATATCATTTCTATTGCTGTGGCCCTGCCTAGCTACAAGAAAACTTGAAAAAAACAGATTTTTAGCTGTGTAGCAATGAACTCAGGTAAAAATGAGCATTCTGCTTCCAAATAAGGGGAAAATAAATATTAGGAAGTATAATAGTCAAGATTGGAAACAATTGGTCCTCTGACAGCTAAGGAATGTTTATTTACAGATTTATAAAAGTGAAGATCAGCCCTGGCCATGTCGCTCAGTTGGTTAGAGTGTCGTCCTGACAGGCCAAGGCATATCAACCACTGAATGCCTAAATAAGTGGAACAATAAACAGATGTTTTTCTCTCTGTGTCTTTCTCTTCCTGTCTTTCTCTCTCTCTCTCCCTCCCTCTCTCTCTAAAAATCAGTTTAAAAAAAATTAGCCCTGGCTGGTGTGGCTCAGTGGATTGAGCATCAGCCTCCAAACCGAAAGGTCGCCCATTCAATTCCCAGTCAGGGTCCATGCCTGGGTTGTGGGCCAGGTCCCCAGTTGCGGTCATGTGAGAGGCAACTGGCAAGCTGATCAATGTTTCTCTCCCACAATGATGTTTCTCTCCCTCTCTGTCTCCCCCACTTCCCCTCTCTCTAAAAATAAATAAATACAATCTTTTAAAAATAAAATAAAATTTAAAGTGAACATCAGGGTCCCATAAGGCCAGTAGTGCTATAATCAACCCAAGGTCCAAAGGACAAGGGGAGAGAAGGGTTCCAGAATCTAGAACAAAAGAGGTGTGTGTAGACTTGGTGCCTTCAATAGGAACTGTGACTTTGGTTGAGGGACTCAGGCAGCCAGAAGTGGCGCCACAGGGAGGAAGCCTGGAGAATACACACCCTCCCTCCTTTCCTGCCCTGCCCCCACTCTTAGGTCAGGGCATTCCTTTATTCTAACCTAACTGAAAGCTGGAAGGGACCGAAGCCCTAGGCATGGAGTGGGGAAAGAAAGTGAAGAGTAGATCTACAGGACAAATAGGAAATAAAAAACACAAGAGGAGGTGGCACTCTCATCCACAGGGTCAAGTCTAGAAGCACCAGACCCCCTTTCCACCTTGAGTTTTGCATCCAGTCCTAATTCTCTCTCACAGGTCTTCTCCTCCTCCTCTATTCTCTCTCTTATAAGCCTTAGGCCCCCTCCCTGCCTGCTCCGAGTTATGCTATTTTGCCTCTTCTTGATTATGGTTCTATCCAACAGACAACCCGTTCGTTAGTTCACTTTCAACCTCTTGATCTATAACTTGTGAATTGATGAAGGAAATCTTAACTAAAACTAGAGTCAGGAAGGCCAATAGAGGGAACTTCATGCTTTCCTACTCCCACTGTTAATTACCCCAAGCAGGAAGACCATGCCAATTACAGCCTCGGTTATTTCAGTTACAGACTCCAACAGGAAGAGAGGCACCTTGCACTCACAAACAGGAAGTGCAGATATCACTCTGAGGAGGAGAAAAGGATTTTCTCTCACCCAGCAACAAGCCTAGCCAATAGAAACGCTGCAGCTTAGTCAATGAGAAGTCATTGTCACCTGAACTCTTTCCTCCAATGACCTTTCAATTGTCTCTTGCTGATGACTCCATGTTCCACCCTTCTCTCTATAAAAGCCTTCCATCTTGTATAACCCCTGGAGTATATAACCTCTCTACTTGCTAGATGAGATGCCACTCAATTCATTAATTACTTAATAATTTCAATTAGATCTTTACAGGGTATGCTCCCATAGCAACCTATTTCTATCCAAAGAGTAGATCTAGTTCAAGCTTCATAAAAAGTCACAAAATCCGAAATGCCGAGAGTTCATCAATAATAATGCAAATTCAGTTTGCATTATTGGATCAGTACTCTATAAACACAGGTAACTTCAGAATTTTTATTACCCATTTTGCACCTACCATTTTATTCCTAATTTGCTATTAATTGGAGTGTTCTGCTGGTCTTTTTCTTTGAGCTAGTATTCCAGGGGTCTGCTAATAATAAAAAACATAAGTACTTCCTCAAGCTTAATAATCACTATCTTGTTGCTCTCTGTTGAAGATACTGATAATTAAATAAATAAACTCCGGGAACAGGGCTGTCTACCCAGACACAAGTATCTGATTTTTGAAAGAACATCAAAGCAAATAGGGTAACCACAAATCGTAGGAGAAAAAAGTTTGATGTTAAGCAAGGACTGAATATTTCTGAGAGTTTCCTTTTTTGTGGTTATTTTTTGTGGGCAGTCTATGCTCTGTCAGCTAGTCTCCCCACCAAACTTGTTTATTTTTCCTAAAAACAATAAAGTAATTTTTAAACCATTTAAACTAATCCTGAGATCATAATTAGTGTTTCTATAGAGAAACCACCATTAAAACTTTTGTGTTAATTTACTTAGAACAGAATTAGTGGAATTAGTTTCAATATAGTCCCACCACTTTTTGTGTGACTTCAGGCAAGTTATTTCAACAGCTAAGACTCAGGTTCCTTATCTGTAAATTAGAGATAAAAACACCTTCCTCTCTGGAGGTTTTCAGGATTAAGTGAGACAAAGTTTGTAAAGCTGGTCTCGCAATGCTTAGCATTTAGTGGGCACTGAAGAAATGCCTGTTTTTTTCCCCTCCATCCTTCTTGAGACTATCATTTGATGTAAAATTCTGTAATTACAACACATCGACTTCCAAGCAGATCTGGAAAGATAAGACTTTGAAGTCCTGGAAATAATTATTGGCAGATAATATTAAATTTAAACTTTTCATTGTTATATGTCAATTATGCTTCCAAAAAAATCCCCAGACATTCCTTTTCTTGATTAGCATAGTACCTGGCAATAAATGATGCTCAATAAATATCTGTTGAATGAATGAATACATAATTAATAAAATTCTTCCTTCTCTGAAGCCCTATATCATGTTATTTGTGTTTATGTCTCATTTTATAATATAAACTTTATTTTTAAATTTTTTATTTTTAGAGAGAGAGGAAGGGAGAGAGACAGAGAGGGAAGAGAAACATCGATTGGTTGCTTCTCGTTCAAGCCCTGCCTGGGTCCCAACCCCCTAGACTGGGGACTGAACCCTCAGCACAGGCATGTGTCCTGACTGGAATCAAACTGCGGATGTTTTGCTTGGTGAAATGATTCTCAACCAACTGAACCATGCCAGTCAGGGCTAAACTTTATTTTTCTGAGGAGTTTTAGGTTCACAGAAAAATTGGGAGGAGGGTGCAGAGGGCCTCACATGGGTATAGGTTCTCTCATTATCAACATCTACCACCAGATTAGTATGCTTGTTACAATTAGTGCACCTACATTGACAGATCATTATTATCCAAAGGTCACCGCTTACATTAGGGTTCACACTTGGTGTTGTACATACTGTGGGTTTGGACAAATGTATAATGACATGTGTCCACCATTACAGTATCATATGAAGTAGTTTCACTGTCCTAAAGTCCTCTATGAGTCATCTACTCATCCCTTCTCTCCCTTTAACAACTGATCATTTTATGTCTCCGTAGTTTTGCCTTTTCTGGAATCATATAGTTGAAGTCACATAGTAGGTGGCTTTTCAAACTGGTTTCTTTCATTTAGTAATATGCATTTCAGATTCCTCCATGCCTTTTCACAGATTGATAGCTCATTTCTTTCTGGTACTGAATAACATTCCACTGCCTGGATGTACCACAGTTCATTTATCCATTCACCTACTGAAGGATGTCTTGGTTGTTTCCAAGTTTTAGCAGTCATGAATAGAACTTCCATAAACACTCCTGCGCAGGGTTTAGTGAGGACATAAATTTTCAACTCCTTTGAGTAAATACCAAAAAGCACGATTGCTGGATTGTATGGTGAAAGTATGTTTAGTTCTTTATGAAATTACTGAACTGTACCATTTTGTATTCTTACCATCAGTGGAGTTCCTGTCGCTTTGGCCATTTTACTAGGTGTGCATTTTACTGATGACATATGATGTAGAGTGTCTTTTCATATGCTTTCTGTTTTTCTTTTGACACATCATTTCACATTTTATTTTAGTAGTATCTGTGTGCTTGCTTTATCCTTGCTGCTAGCTTCACCCTATGACCTTCCCCTGCCTAAGGATACTTCAACTTACTACATAGTATTAGAAACCATTTGTCCACATTTTACCAGGATTGTTTTAATTTTATTCTTCTCCATAAAAGTAACAAAGCTTATTTTTCCACTACTATAAGAATTTTCACATACATTCCCAAATCAAAATAATATCAATAGTAACAATAATAACAAAATATTGTATCAGGTGTGTCTCAATTTTTTATTCGGATGGTTTCCACATATATACTTAGCCAAAATTTCTATTTAAAAAGCCAATAAATCTAAATGACAAAACAATAAAGGGGCATAAAGCTAAATTATCTTATATAGCAAGATAACTCATAAAGAACAAGGGTGAATGTTTTCAATCAATTTATCTTGAGTTAAACACCCATAGGTGCTTTGCTCATGTTAACCAGAGTCTTCACTAGGATGTTATTGACCTGGCATGCTGGTTAAAAATGTATATTTCTATGTTTCACCCCAGATAGTCTGATTAAGTTGGCTCAGGGTAAAACCCTGGAATCTATATATTTTTTTTCATTTGTTTTTTTAGAGAGAGGGAGAGGGAGGGAAATAAACATCAATTGGTTGCCTCTTGTTTGAACCAAAGCCCCAACCCAGGCATGTGTTCTGACTGGGAATCGATTCAATGACTTTTCACTTTGTGGAATGATGCCCAAGCAACTGAGCCACCCCATCAGGGCTGGAATCTACATTTTAATAAAGTATCCTAGATAGGAAAAAAACTTCCCTGGGGTGATTTTTTTATTATTTTGCTTTACAACTTTGTTTTGTACAATTTTCCATATTGATTGTGCATTGCTTTTTTTTTAAGGAAAAGAAAACCAATACTTTAATTTTTTAAAGTAAATCTTCCAGGCTATGTCCTGGAAGAATAGCTTTTGGCTATGTCCAGGCAAAAAGTTTAGAGGCTTAATTGACTCATTCTCTTGGATACTAAGGCAAACTTAGAGTTAGTTCTTGAGAAGAATCTATAGTTCCGTCTCAGGGTACACATTTGCCCTAACCCCTTTTAGGTCACTCCAAATCAATTGACAGATTTGACATTATTTTCTGAAAGTTGCAAGCCAATATCAACAGTCAGGTCCTGATGGTCATTCTCTTATTAAACTAAAAGCATTAAATGAAGGAGGTAGGTCCAAACTAGATGAAATAGGGGAAAAGTGATAGTTTTAAGGACCTTGATTAGATGAAACAGATAAAAATAATATATGAATGTGTATAGATAAGTATTTTCTAAAATATTTGCTTAGAAATCATGATCTAACTTTGTAATTTTAAAAATTATGTATAGTTACAATTATAAATTAGTGCCTACTCAATAAATACAATTTGGAAAATAAAGAAAAGAAGAAAATGATTAAGCTCTTGTAGATTACAAACCAAAAACAACCACTATTTCATTTCAGTTATTCCCATCCATTTTTTTGGTAATATACATCAACTATACTGTATTTTAAACATCCCTCTGTGGTCTTGCTGATTTTATTAATTCGTACTCTAGGACAGTAATTCCCAAACTTTTTCCCTTTAAGGACTTGTTTTTTTGTACACATAAACCACACCCCTACCATCATGGATCCCAAATTTTGAAAAATATTGTTAATCAAGCTATATTAATTAATAATTATTATTTGTTTCATCATTTTAATTTTTTTATTGTTGTTCAAGTAAAGTTGTCTCCATTTTCCCCCCACCTCCCACCCTCGATCTTACCCACCTTTGGCTTTGCCCCTGTCCTTTATACATGTTCCTTGATAACCCTCCCCCTTTATCCCCTGCTATATCCTCCCCACTCCTCCTCTGGTTACTGTCAGTTTGTTCTTTATTTCAATGTCTCAGGTTATATTTTGCTTGCTTGTTTGTTTTGTTGATTTTTAAAATAATTTTTAAATAGTCAAGATCATCTGTGACTGCCCGTCAGAGTGACAGCACGCTGAGTTGGTCATTGCAACCCATAAGTTAACATGTGAGTTAGCCTGGTGTGCCCCACTAAGGTTGAAAGTTGTTCTAGAGTCTCCATTACCACTTCCATAAACCCCTTAAACATCCAGGATCCCCATATTGTGA